>NC_084637.1:28439193-28444193 GCF_033978795.1 Nerophis ophidion
CTTGGGGAGGACCTCAGATGTGGGCAACCCCCCCCCTCTAGGGGACCGAAAGCAATGGATGTCGAGCGGGTCTAACATGATACTGTGAAAGTTCAATCCATAGTGGCTCCAACACAGCCGCGAGAGTTCAGTTCAAAGCGGATCCAAGACAGCAGCGAGAGTCCCGTCCACAGGAAACCATCTCAAGCGGAGGCGGATCAGCAGCGTAGAGATGTCCCCAACCGATACACAGGCGAGCGGTCCATCCTGGGTCTCAACTCTGGACAGCCAGTACTTCATCCATGGTCATCGGACCGGACCCCCTCCACAAGGGAGGGGGGGACATAGGGGAAAAAGAAAAGAAGCGGCAGATCAACTGGTCTAAAAAGGAGGTCTATTTAAAGGCTAGAGTATACAGATGAGTTTTAAGGTGAGACTTAAATGCTTCTACTGAGGTAGCATCTCGAACTGTTACCGGGAGGGCATTCCAGAGTACTGGAGCCCGAACGGAAAACGCTCTATAGCCCGCATACTTTTTTTGGGCTCTAGGAATCACTAATAAGCCGGAGTCTTTTGAACGCAGATTTCTTGCCGGGACATATGGTACAATACAATCGGCAAGATAGGATGGAGCTAGACCATGTAGTATTTTATACGTAAGTAGTAAAACCTTAAAGTCACATCTTAAGAGCACAGGAAGCCAGTGCAGGTGAGCCAGTACAGGCGTAAAGTGATCAAACGTTCTTGTTCTTGTCAAAATTCTAGCAGCCCCATTTTGTACCAACTGTAATCTTTTAATGCTAGACATGGGGAGACCCGAAAATAATACGTTACAGTAGTCGAGGCGAGACGTAACAAACGCATGGATAATGATCTCGGCGTCTTTAGTGGACAAAATGGAGCGAATTTTAGCGATATTACGGCGATGAAAGAAGGCCGTTTTAGTAACCCTTTTAATGTGTGACTCAAAGGAGAGAGTTGGGTCGAAGATAATACCCAGATTTTTTACCGAGTCACCTTGTTTTATTATTTGGTCGTCAAATGTTAAAGTTGTATTATTAAATAGAGGTCGGTGTCTAGCAGGACCGATAATCAGCATTTCCGTTTTCTTGGCGTTAAGTTGCAAAAAATTAGCGGACATCCATTGTTTGATTTCATTAAGACACGCCTCCAGCTGACTACAGTCCGGCGTGTTGGTCAGCTTTAGGAGCATGTAGAGTTGGGTGTCATTATTCAACCCCCATATTAAATAGACAAAGGCAACTTGAATTACAACATTATATTTTGTTACATACCAAACAGTGTCATTTCTCTTAATATCTCATTGACAAAATGATTCAACCCCTTGAAGATCATAACTCTTAAGAACAGAATTTGAATAAGGTCTTTTCAATCAGGTGTTGAAAACACTTGTAGATTTGATTAGAACCATAACGAGCAACAATTAAACTGATTGAAAAAGACTGACGCTCAGCTTCTAGATCAGGGGTAGGGAACCTATGGCTCTAGAGCCAGATGTGGCTCTTTTGATGACTACATATGGCTCTCAGATAATTATATTTATATAGCGCTTTTCTCTAGTGACTCAAAGCGCTTTACAAAGTGACACCCAATATCTAAGTTACATTTAAACCAGTGTGGGTGGCACTGGGGGCAGGTGTGTAAAGTGTCTTGCCCAAGGACACAACAGCAGTGACTAGGATGGCAAAAGCGGGAATTGAACCTGGAACCCTCAGGTTGCTAGCATGGCCACTATACCAACCGAGCTATGCCGAGTAACCGTGTAATACTCTTCCATATCAGTAGGTGGCAGTCGGTAGCTAATTGCTTTGTAGATGTGGGAAACAGTGGGAGGCAGAGTGCAGGTAAAAAGGTGTCTAATGCTTAAACCAGGGGTAGGTAACCTATGGCTCTAGAGCAAGATGACTGCATCTGGCTCTCAGATAAATCTTAGCTGACATTGCTTAACACAATAAGTAATGAATAATTCCGCTTGTAATCACAGTTTAAAAAATAACGTTCAAATTATAAAACATTCTCACGCATTTTAATCCAACCATCCGTTTTCTACCGCACCTGTTCAAGATGTCGCATTAATGGTAAGAAGTATTATATGTATTATTGGTTAACTTTTAAAATAACAATGTTGTTAAAAAGAATAAGATACTTATTATACTCTACAAATGTTGGTCATACTTAAAAATGCACACATTTAGTTGTATTCAGTGTTGAAAAATACATTGTGAAATATTTGGCTTATATGGCTTCCTCAGCCAAAAAGGTTCCTGACCCCTGTTCTAGATGGTCAATGGTGTATTTGCAACATGGTGAAGTCCAGGGAGTGGTCAAAGAAGTCAAGGGAGGAGGTAATTTCTCTTCATAAGAAAGGATATGGATATAAGAAAATATCAAAGACATTACACATTCCAAGAGACACAGTTGGGACATAATTCGCAAGTAGTGGAAACACTACCTGGGCGTGGTAGAAAGAGGATGCTGTCCGGTATTTGAAGCGTACAGTGGTGAAAAACCCCCGGGTAACAGTTGAGGAACTGCAACAGGACATTGCAGAGGCGGGAACGCAGGTTTCGTCCCAGACAATAAGGTGCGCACTACGAGATGAAGGCCTCCATGCCAGAACTCCCAGGCGCACCCCACTTCTGACTACCAGGCACAAGAAAATTGACTCCAGTATGCCAAAAATCATCCGGACAAACCCCAAAGGTTTTGGGAAACTGTTCTATGGAGTGATGAGACAAAAGTGGAACTCTTTGGGCCTATGAATCAACGTTATGTCTGGAGGAGAAAAAGTGAAGCTTACAAAGAGAAGAACACCTTTCCTACTGTTAAGCATGGTGGGAGGTCAATCATGCTCTGGGGCTGTTTCTCTGCCTCGGGTACCGGGAATGTCCAGCGCGTTTAAGGCATTATGAATTCTATTTCCTAGCAGGATATATTAGCTGCAAATGTCATGAAGTCAGTGACAAAGCTGAGGCTTGGGAGACGTTGGACCTTCCAACAGGACAAGGATCCCAAGCATACCTCCAAATCAACATCAGAGTGGTTGCAGAAGAAGGGCTGGAAGACTGGAGTGGCCTTCACAGTCACCAGACCTAAATCTTATAGAAAAGCTGTGGTGGGACTTGAAGAAGGCAGTTGCAGCACACAAGCCCAAGAATATGAATGAACTGGAGGCCTTTGCCCAAGAGGAATGGGCTAAAATACCTGCAGATGGTTGCAAGAAGCTTGTGTCACCTTTGAAGGATGTCATTACTGCCAAAGGGTGTTCTACTAAGTACTAAAGATGCATGGAACTAGGGGGTTGAATCATTTTGTCAATTAAGAAAAATGTCCTTTTTTGGTATTTTGTAAAATACTATATTACAATTTAAGTTGCATTTGTCTATTTGACACCTCTTTATTTGATATGACTATAAACAAAATACGGAATAAATGTCCAACTTGCTAAAACACCATAATTGTGTGGGGGTTGAATACTTTTGATCACAACTGTAGTAGAGAACATTCACGATAAAGTTTGCACATTTTGGTGCCGACAAAAAAGCCCTGCCTCTACCGGAAGTAGCAGACGATGACATCACAAGTGTAGGGGCTCCTCACATATTCACATTGATTTTAATGGGAGCCTCCAACAAAAACAGTTATTCGGGCCGAGAAAACGACAATTTCCCCATTAATTTGAGCGAGGATGAAATATTTGTGTTTGAGGATATTGATAGCGACGGACTAGAAAAGAAAGAAAGAAAAAACAAGTAAAAAAAAAAAGGCGATTGCATTGGGACGGATTCAGATGTTTTTAGACACATTTACTCGGATAATTCTGGGAAATCCCTTATATTTCTATTGTGCTGCTAGTGTTTTAGGGAGTTTAACATGGGGCGGCATAGCTCGGTTGGTAGCGTGGCCGTGCCAGCAACTTGAGGGTTGCAGGTTCGATTTGCGATTCCGCCATCCTAGTCACTGCCGTTGTGTCCTCGGGCAAGGCACTTTACCCACCTGCTCCCGGTGCCACCCACACTGGTTTAAATGTAACTTCGATATTGGGTTTCGCTATGTAAAGCGCTTTGAGTCACTACAGAAAAGCGCTATATAAATATAATTCACTTCACTTCACAACAGTACCTGATAGTCGGAGGTGTGTGTCCACGGGTGTGTTGACGCCAGTGTCTCAGGGGAGTCGACGGCAGCTATGGACGGCACAAGCTCAGCTGATCTCCGGTAAGAAGCGACTTTTTACCACAAATTTCTCCCCGAAACCTGCTGGTTGACATTTTGTCGTGATTCATGTTCGCTTGACCGCGCTCTGATCCATAGTCAAGTTTCACCTCCGGGAATTATAAACAAGGAATCACCGCGTGTTCGTGTGGCTAAAGGCTAAAGCTTCCCAACTCCATCTTTCTATTTTGACTTCTCCAATATTATTTGAACAAATTGCAAATGATTCAGCAACATAGATGTCCAAAATACTGTGTAATTATGTGGTTAAAGCAGACGACTTTTAGCTGTGTGTGTGTGCAGCGCTCATATTTCCTAAAAACCTGTGACGTCCTGCGTACACGTCATCATTACACGACGTTTTCAAGACAAAACTCCCGGGAAATTTAAAATTGTAATTTAGTAAACTAAAAAGGCCGTATTGGCATGTGTTGCAATGTTAATATTTCATCATTGATATATAAACTATCAGACTGTGTGGTGGGTAGTAGTGGGTTTCAGTAGGTCTTTAAAATGTTGTTTTAGTTCGACTTCTAAATTTATTCCGTTTTATATAACTAGATTTTTGCAACATTTTAGTCAAGTAGAACTAGAGTAAATTTAGTTAACTAAATAAACATCTACACAACCCATTAGGGGTGTGGGAAAAAATCGATTCGAATACGAATCGAATCGAATACGTTTTGCGATTCTGAATCGATTCTCATTTTTAAATAAATACTTTCTTTCTTTCTTTCTTTCTTTCCATCCATCCATCCATCCATCTTTCTTTCTTTCTTTCTAGA
>NC_084637.1:28446693-28464193 GCF_033978795.1 Nerophis ophidion
GTGTGTTCACTCGGAACTAAAATGTTTAATCATACAACTTTTTTTAAATTAAAATGTATAACTGTAACGTCTGTTGTTTTCTTACACGTCTGGGACCAATTTCCAAGTATTAAATGCAGTCGTTCATGGTTTATTTTGCCAATTGGTTCCAGGCCTGACAAGCCTCTGTCGTCATTCCTCAAGGCTCACCAATGTCATCTGAAGCCATGTTATTGATGTCGAAGATGAAGTGTATCAACAGAGTTCATCTCCACTTAGCATTGGGCTGACAGCTGCTGATTAGTGATGTGCGATACCACAGATTTTTATTTTCTCCCCAATCACCCGTTCCGAGTAAATTTCCCGATGCTCTGGGGCAGGGGTAGGGAACCTATGGCTCTAGAGCCAGATGTGGCTCTTTGGATGACTGCATCTGGCTCTCGGATAAATCTGAGCTGACATTACTTGACATGATAAGTAATGAATGATTCCACTTGTAATAAGTGTTAAAAATAATGTTCAAAACACAAAACATTCTCATGCATTTTTAGTCCATTCATCCGTTTACTACGACACCTGTTCAAGAAGTTGTGTTAAGAAGTTATTTATTTATTATTGGTTAGTGTGGGGCTTGTCCTCCTGGGGGTTCTTCAGACCACCAAGCACCAACATGAGAGCCCGTTTCAGGGTTACACTATTGTTTTATTTTTCAATAAGTCTATCAGTTGCTTTCCAGCAATTGTATTCTTCTCTTTCGTTCTTGCTCGCGCTCTGGCTCCAGCCCCAATCCCATCTCTCCTCCTGGCTGCTGCTTATAACAAAGCGACAGGTGATTAGATAACAAGGCTCAGGTGGGCCATCTACGCAGCTCTCGCTGATTTTGAGGCCGGTCCTGGCCCACCCCAGGTTGCTGCAGGCCCGCGGGCCACGCCCCCTCCAGAGTTAGCTTTAGAATAACAATGTTATTACAGAGAATAAGAGACCTATTATACTCTAGAAATGTTGGTCTTACTTAAAAATTAACGCGTTTAGTTGTGTTCAGTGTTAAAAAAAATATTATATGGCTCTTACGGAAATACATTTCAAAATATTTTGCTTTTTGGCTCTCTCAGCCAAAAAGGTTCCCGACCCCTGCCTCTGGGGAAATATACCTAATGTGTCTTGTCAAATTAAAAAAAAGGAGTATATTCCCTGCGATGAGGTGGCGACTTGTCCAGGGTGTACCCCGCCAACCGCCCGAATGCAGTTCCAGTTCCTGTGCCGAGGCGAACTCCAGTTCCAGTTCCTGTACCTACGCCAAGGCGAATTCCAGTTCCGGTTCCAGTTCCTGTACCTGCATCGAGGCAAACTCCAGTTCCGGTTCCAGTTCCTGTACCTGCAATGAGGCAAACTACAATTCCGGTTCCAGTTCTTGTACCTACACCGAGGAAAGCTCCAGTTCTGGTTCCTGTACCTGCACCGAGGCAAGCTCCAGTTCTGGTTCCTGCTCCACGGCTGCGTTGATCTGCACTGTATGCGTCATTATATTTATATTTAACTCTGTATGTAGTTTACAGAAACCAGATGTTTTATAAAACGGAATTTTAACTGCCAGTCACCTTTTTAAATAAACAAATGAAAGACTAAATGACTGAGCACAGTTTGACGTGCCGTTGGGCTTGCGCATTACGTACTTCGGCGGAAGAAAGAAATAGTTCCTACTAATCGCGTTTCATTTTGATGAGATCGCAATGATTTAGTTATTTTGCACTTGGTTCTTGAAAATGTTATTAAATATCTCACAAATCTACGGTATGTATAATTTGATTCCAGAATGGATATTAGAGCATAAAGATCTGGTATCAGCAATATCGATATTTCAGTATTGAGCCACACATCACTACTGCTAATAGCTTTTAAGTCTTGATGGCATAAAGTCGCACACAGAGTCCCACCGAGTCTTGCTATGTCCTACTTTTGCTCAAAGGCTCTGCAATGCAAAGATGTGGTATTGATGAGGCAGAAGTCAAAAATGAAGTGCTTCATTATATTGTTCTGCCAAATACTGCACTGCAGTACATATAAGTTAATTAAGAAAATTAAATTATGCTTAAAACAAACTGTAAAGAATGATTGTTTTAAACTTTGCATTCTGTTGCAATTCCAAGACGATGGATGGCAGCAGTGTATCAGCTAACGGTGTGTTGCCATTGCTTTATTGTCCAAATATGTTTAACAAACAAGACATATTCTCAGTCATCTTGTTGCGCCCTACAAAGTGGTTGTACACCAAATATTGTACTTTTACTGTACTTGTACTTACACACCAGCTGTTGACTAACGTGCGTCTTAGTTATAGTTTTCATTAACAAATTTGGAGCTGTTGAAAATGACATGTAAAATAGCTATCATTAGCAAATTAGCATCGAGCTAACGCATTTTCGAAAGCGGAACTTTACTTTTGAGCACTTTCTGTCAGACATGCTTTGTTGGCATGAAAAATCGCAACATTCGAGAGTCCGCCTGAGTCCCCTTGAAGTTCTGGTTGAGAACTATTGCAGGGTCTGCAACCGACTTCAAGTGCAAAAAAGGTATTGAAATACGATAAATCGGTACCCAATAAAACCTACCAACTGTTACTAAAAAAAGGCATTTATTTTCCTGTGACTTCAAAAGTCCCCACTGGATTATACTTTTTTAAGTTTACAGTACATATCATTTTTAGAGCCCTGTGATGAGATGGCGACTTGTCCAGGGTGTACCCCGCCTTCCGCCCGAATGCAGCTGAGATAGGCTCCAGCACCCCCCGCGACCCCGTAAGGGACAATCAGTAGAAAATGGATGGATGGAATAAAGTTTACAATACATGTTATTATCAGGGCCCTGTGATGAGATGGCAACTTGTTCAGGGTGTACTCCGCCTTCCGCCCGAATGCAGCTGAGATAGGCTCCAGCACCCCCCGCGACCCCGTAAGGGACAAGCGGTAGAAAATAGATGGATGGATGAATCTTATCAGGAGACTGTCATGTCATGCAGGAAATATGCAGCACAAGGTGTTCCCCTTCATTCTTTGTTTTGTCGAGCTGCAATTCCCAACGTGGCCACCGGGGACCACTGTTGCAGCTTTTAGATTTCCCCCCTCCCTGTGAAGTGATGCTTTATTTGCTGCCCGGTTGAAAGAGTCCAAACAAGGCTGCAAAGTCTGCATGTGTGGCATGCCATGCCCCCCTGGTGCTTCTCTCTCCAACCAGTGAATGCTGAATATTATCTGCTAGAGCACATGTTGTCCTTTTGTTTCGGGGGCGGCACTGCTTTCCCATCCAAGCTGTGTCTTTTACTCAAACTCAAGGATGCACGTTTTGTTTACTGTGTTTTTACACTTATGATGAAGCGAAGCATTACTGCATATTTTTAGGTGAGACGTGGTCATGGTCCACCAGCAGAAAGGCATTGATTTTAAATAGAATAGAAGAATACAATATAACTTTGTTGTCCTTGCACTTAAAAAAGTGCAACAAAATTAGTTTTCAGTGCAGCCCTTCCAAAAACATCCATCCATCCATCCATTTTCTACCGCTTATTCCCTTTTAGGGTCGCGGGGGGCACTGGTGCCTATCTCAGCTACAATCGGGCGGAAAGCGGTGTACACCCTGGACAAGTCGCCACCTCATCGCAGACCTACAATATATAGTTTATACAAACCCCGTTTCCATATGAGTTGGGAAATTGTGTTAGATGTAAATATAATGATTTGCAAATCATTTTCAACCCATATTCAGTTGAATATGCTACAAAGACAAGATATTTGATGTCCAAACTGATAAACTTTATTTTTTTGTGTGCAAATAATAATTAACTTAGAATTGAATGGTGCAAAACGTGCCAAAGTAGTTGGGAAAGGGCATGTTCACCACTGTGTTACATCACATTTTCTTTTAACAACACTCAATAAACGTTTGGGAACTGAGGAAACTAATTGTTGAAGCTTTGAAATTGGAATTCTTTCCCATTCTTGTTTTATGTAGAGCTTCGGTCGTTCCACAGTCCGGGGTCTCCGCTGTCTTATTTTACGCTTCATAATGCACCACACATTTTCGATGGGAGACAGGTCTGGACTGCAGGCGGGCCAGGAAAGTACCCGCACTCTTTTTTTTTTTTTTTTTTACGAAGCCACACTGTTGTAACACGTGCTGAATGTGGCTTGGCATTGTCTTGCTGAAATAAACAGGGGCGTCCATTAAAAATACAGCGCTTAGATGGCAGCATATGTTGCTCCAAAACCTGCATGTACCTTTCAGCATTAATGGTGGCGCACTATGAAGTGTAAAATACGACTGTTGAACGACTGAAGCTCTACATAAAACAAGAATGGGAAATAATTCCACTTTCAAAGCTTCACCATTTAGTTTTCTCAGTTCCCAAACGTTTATTGAGTGTTGTTAAATGAAAAGGTGATGTAACACAGTGGTGAACATGCCCTTTCCCAACTACTTCGGCACGTGTTGCAGCCATGAATTTCTAAGTTAATTATTATTTGCCAAAAAAAAAAAAAATAAAGTTTATAAGTTTGAACATCAAATATCTTGTCTTTGTAGTAACTTCAATTGAATATGGGTTGAAAAGGATTTGCAAATCATTGTATTCCGTTTATATTTACATCGAACACAATTTCCCAACTCATATGGAAACGGGATTTGTACTCACTCCACTTCTGCTTCATTGTGACACACACACGGCTCGCTGTTGCCTCCTGCAGGGTGGAGGGAGTACTGCATACATGAGCAACCTTAGTTTGAATAGTTTCATCAAGCCTATCCGGGTGATGTTTGGTGGGCCGGATGAAAAGTAGCCAGTTGAGTAGTCCTGGTATGTTGGGTGGACAGACCAGGAAGACTAATGGGTCACCCAGCGGCGTCCCGTAAAGACGTAGGAAGGAAAGGTAAACTTGGGGGGGAAGAGGAGAAAAAAAGCAACTCCTGTGACGATCTGTCACTTCATTTCTGTCTCTTTTCCTTGTTTTGTATTCACTTCCTAACAGTACTCTTATTTTGTTTCCACTTGCTTTTTTACTGCTTTCTCTTTGTTTATCCTATTCAAATCCTCTTACCTGATTGTTGTCCTCCTGGTTCCTGCATCTTTGGGGTCACAACAACTGCAGCCATGCGAGTTTCTGACAACTCCCAAACTAAGCTACTCCGAATTCGGGAGATGGGGGGGCGGGGTTTTGTGGTAGCGAGTGTGTATATTGTATCGACCCGGAATAGTTAGTGCTGCAAGGGGTTCTGGGTATTTGTTCTGTTTTGTTAATGTGCGAATGTTCTCCCGAAATGTGTTTGTCATTCTTGTTTGGTGTGGGTTCGCAGTGTGGCACATATTTGTAACAGTGTTAAAGTTGTTTATACGGCCACCCTCAGTGTGACCTGTATGGCTGTTGACCAAGTATGCCTTGCATTCACTTTTGTGTGTGTTAAAGCCGCATATAATATGTGACTTGGCAGGCACGCTGTTTTTGTGGAGGAAAAGCAGACGTGACGACAGGTTGTAGGGGACGCTACAGGCTTAAGGCATGTCCATGATATTGTTGTCCAGGTGGAAATCGGGAGAAATTTCGGGTGAATGGTTGCCCCGGGAGGGGCACTGAAATTCGGGAGTCTCCCGGAAAAATCGGGAGGGTTAGCAAGTATGTGCTACTGTGAGTGTGGAGCTCAGAAGTCGGTCAGCTTGCCATAGCGGAAGAAGAGTCAAGCATCCCAAAAGTTGAAAAACAAGGAAGGGATTTTAGCACCTCTTTCGTTGTAATGGTGTCGCTGAGGTGTTGGCAGCGTGGCCTAGAATCAAAGACAAGGATTGTTTCGGGCAAGCAAACACATTCCTATGTTTTATCCGCTTTAGCTGTCTGTTCTGGCTCTCAAATTGATCCTAATTTCGCTTCGCAGGGCAGAAAGCTTCTCCGAGATGTTGTCCAGTTTGCGACTTTACATGAGTCATAGCGATATATTCTGATAGTCTCAATTATAAACATTATAACTGGTGGGAGCATCTGCGAAAGTTTGCGCCACAAGCCCCGTTCTCTCTTTTCACGTGTCGAACTGCTAAAACCTGGAGAAGAACTCTGTGCCCAGAACAACAACAAAAAAAAAGACCCATTTGAAATGAAGTGAAAGACCCCTGCTTCTGCAGAAGATGAACCGTGTCTGGATCGTTGCAGGACGCCGCCTCAGAATGCGTTGTCATCTCTCACTGACTCGTTCACTGCTGCTGCGTTGCCAGGGCTGACGGTGAGTTGGAAATCAGAACTGCCAGCTCTTCCCTCTAATGTCATATGTGGGCTTGCTACTTAAAGAGCCCTCAGCCCCATAATAAAATGTGCTTGAATCCTTACCACAGGGAGCTGATGCGGTGGCTGGAGACGACCGCTGCTGTTTGAGGTGTCTGGCGCAGCCTTTAATCTTCATCACGGCGCAACTCGGAGTGGCGTTGCTGGGTTACAAGTTACATCCCAAAAGATGAGTGCATGGAGGCATGGAGGGAGCACCGCCTGTGAGTATTCATCAGACTCAATAATGGAGCATTTTCCTCTTTCACCGAGTCGGCCAAAGCAAGGTTTTTTGTCAGGCTTGCCACTGACAGTTTGTTTGTGATTTAGTTTCTCCTCTGTGTTTAGTATTTCCTGTCCTTAGTTCCTGTCAAGTTCTCTTATTTTGTCAGCTTCCTGTCTTGTTCCCTGAGTGCTGTGTTTCCCGTATGCTACGGCTGATTGGCACCTGGCCACACCTGTTGCCAATCAGCCCGCTCTTATTTGTACCTGCTTTGTCTTGTGTCAGTTGCTGGATCATTGTATTGTCTTGTCGATGTCACGTCTAGTCGCTCTTGTGATGTGTTATCGCTCCTGTCGTGTCGTACCTTGTCTTTGCAGCGTAGCGGTAAGCTATATTCAGTTTATCTTTGTAGATTACTGTTTTTTTGTTCCCTGCTTCTGTTTTATTTTTCATTACACAAGTACGACTTCTGTTTGCCTGTTCTCTACCCGCTGGCTTGCACGCTAAGCTCCTGTTTGTTATTTTCTAGCTCCCAGGCTAGCTCCTTTTGTTTGATTATCCGCCTCGTGCGTGCTTTGCGTTTGTACCCTTTTGGTTTTGTTTTTGTCTTAGTATTTAATTAAATCATGTTTTCTTGTTCCATGCCTGCCTCCATCTCTGCATCTTGGGGTTCGACACCAAATAACTGTGACAGTTTGTAGGAACTTTGTTGGACAGGCTGAGGGAGATCTTGAGAGCCCCGACCTCAAACCCATCAAACATATTTGGAATTAACAAGGAGCGATTGTGAGTAAGGTCATCAGCAAAGATGGAACAGCTGCATATTAAAGGGGAACATTATCACCAGACCTATGTAAGCGTCAATATATACCTTGATGTTGCAGAAAAAAGACCATATATTTTTTTAACCGATTTCCGAACTCTAAAGGGGTGAATTTTGGTGAATTAAACACCCTTCTGTTTATTGTTCTCTTAACGACTACGTCAGAACGTGACGTCACCTAGGTAGTAAACGCCATTTGTCCCTGCCACATCACACGCCTCAAGTCAAATTAGCTCTGTTATTTTCCGTTTTTTCGACTGTTTTCCGGTACCTTGGAGACATCATGCCTCGTCGGAGGGTGTAACAACACGAGCAGGGACGGATTCAAGTTGATTTACGTAGAATGTGCATCGATTAGCACGGCATGCTAATCGATGCTAGCATGCTATTTACCGGCGACGCTACGACAGAGAATGTGCGGATATCCTGCGACACTCAAAGCAGATGCATTCCCAACGATAAAGTCAACGAAATCACAAAGGTGAGTTTTGTTGATGTTGTTGACTTATGTGCTAATCAGACATATGTGGTCGCGGCATGACTGCCAGCTAATCGATGCTAACATGCTATTTAGGCTAGCTGTATATACATTTGAAACTATATTCACATCCAGCGTTTCCTTCCACCCACATTTAATGCCAAACAAACACTCTCCAATCGACAGATTTAAGTTGATCCAGTGACACAAGACACAGTAAGTCGCACACAATTCCAGTGAGGGTTGGACTCCGCCAAGGCTGTCCTTTGTCACCGATTCTGTTCATAACTTTTATGGACAAAATTTCTAGGCGCAGTCAAGGCGTTGAGGGGTTCCGGTTTGGTAACCGCAGGATTAGGTCTCTGCTTTTTGCAGATGATGTGGTCCTGATGACTTCATCTGACCGGGATCTTCAGCTCTCGCTGGATCGGTTCGCAGCCGAGTGTGAAGCGACCGGAATGAGAATCAGCACCTCCAAGTCCGAGTCCATGGTTCTCGCCCGGAAAAGGGTGGAGTGCCATCTCCGGGTTGGGGAGGAGACCCTGCCCCAAGTGGAGGAGTTCAAGTACCTAGGAGTCTTGTTCACGAGTGAGGGAAGAGTGGATCGTGAGATCGACAGGCGGATCGGTGCGGCGTCTTCAGTAATGCGGACGTTGTACCGATCCGTTGTGGTGAAGAAGGAGCTGAGCCGGAAGGCAAAGCTCTCAATTTACCGGTCGATCTACGTTCCCATCCTCACCTATGGTCATGAGCTTTGGGTCATGACCGAAAGGATAAGATCACCGGTACAAGCGGCCGAAATGAGTTTCCTCCACCGTGTGGCGGGGCTCTCCCTTAGAGATAGGGTGAGAAGCTCTGCCATCCGGGAGGAACTCAAAGTAAAGCCGCTGCTCCTCCACATTGAGAGGAGCCAGATGAGGTGGTTTGGGCATCTGGTCAGGATGCCACCCGAACGCCTCCCTAGGGAGGTGTTTAGGGCACGTCCAACCGGTAGGAGGCCACGGGGAAGACCCAGGACACGTTGGGAAGACTATGTCTCCCGGCTGGCCTGGGAACGCCTCGGGATCCCCCGGGAAGAGCTAGACGAAGTGGCTGTGGAGAGGGAAGTCTGGGTTTCCCTGCTTAGGCTGTTGCCCCCGCGACCCGACCTCGGATAAGCGGAAGATGATGGACAGTGACACAAGATGCGAAACTTCCGATCGTTGGTCTGCACATTTTACCGGCGATGCTAAGGCAAACATGGTCGAATAGCGTCAATAGCTATTCGCTCAATAGCTTCAGTTTCTTCTTCTATTTCGTTTTCGCTATCGGCCTCCATACTCCAACCATCCGTTTCAATACATGCGTAATCTGTTAAATCGCTTAAACCGCTGAAATCTGAGTCTGAATACGACTTAATGTCGCTATATCTTGCTGTGGTATCCGCCGTGTTTGTTTGTATTGGCAGCACTGTATTACATCACAGGAAAATGAACAGTGGTTTCAAGAGAGCGAAAATAAGGCACTTTAAAGCTTTTTTTAAGGATATTCCGGTACGGGTAAAATTTTGAAAAAAACTTCAAAAAATAAAATAGGCCACTGGGAACAGATTTTTATTGGTTTCAGCCCTTTTGAAGTTGTGATAATGTTCCCCTTTAACAAACATGAAACAGGGTTTCCCCTAGATCAGGGGTCGGCAACCCAAAATGTTGAAAGAGCCATGTTCGACCAAAAATACAAAAAAAATCCGTCTGGAGCCGCAAAAAATTAAAAGCTATATTACATCGAGATAGTGTGTCATGAGATATAAATTGAAGAATGAGGATTTAAAGGAAACTAAATGAGCTCAACTATAGCTACAAATGAGACATAATGATACAATACGTACATACAGCTAGCCTAAATAGCATGTTAGCATCGATTAGCTTGTAGTCATGCAGTGACCAAATATGTCTGATTAGCACTCCACACAAGTCAATGACTTCAACAAAACTCACCTTTTGTGCATTCATGCACAACGTTAAAAGTTTGGTGGACAAAATGAGACAAAAAGATTTGGAATAAAACACGTCTTAGAAAGTCGGAGAAAGTTATACATGTAATCACGCTACGGTGAGTTCAAGGACAGCCAAATTTAGTAGGACAAAACGCTGCTCGCCAAATACTGGAATCAGTGAAACATGTTTAATATAAACTGTGCATTATAACAATTAGGGAGGTTTGTGTCATGTTTGTGCTCCTACAGAAACCATATTAAAACCAAAAATATGTTTTGTTCCCCCTCATCTTTTTCCATTTTTCATGTATTTTTGAAAAAGCTCCAGAGAGCCACTAGGGCGGCGCTGCAGAGCCGCATGCAGTTGCAGAGCCGCGGGTTGCCGACCCCTGCCCTAGATGGCTGCTCTATAAATGGTGATGGGGGCGTGGCCAATATGACATCATTATATATATGATATGATCATTTTGATTCGCAATCATGCATATATTTCTTTTAAAAGGGCTAAACAAATGTTTTATCCATCCCATCCATTTTCTACCGCTTGTCCCGTTCGGGCTCGCAAGGGACGCTGGAGCCTATCTCAGCTGCATTTGGGCGGAAGGAGGGGTACACCCTGGACAAGTCACCACCTCATCACAGGGCCAACACATATAGACAGATGTTTTATGTATATTTAAAAACAAATATTAGTGTTATTAGTTGTTAGTAATGCAATTAATTAGAGGTGGGAATCACGATTCCATTATGATTATGAATCAGGAGCATAAAATCGATTATTCATGCATGTATATTGATGCAGTTTTACATTTATTTTCCATCCATTTTCTACCGCTTATTCCCTTCTGGATGGTTCGCTTCCCCTTTGGTCCGGATGACACGATGTCAAAATGTGGACTCGTCAGACCACAGAACACTTTTCCACTTTGTATCAGTCCATCTTAGATGATCTCGGGCCCAGAGAAGCCGATGGCGTTTCTGGATGTTGTTGATAAATGGTTTTTGCTTTGCATAGTAGAGCTTTAACTTGCACTTACAGATGTAGCGACGAACTGCATTTAGTGACAGTGGTTTTCTGAAGTGTACCTGAGCCCATGTGGTGATATCCTTTAGAGATTGATGTCGGTTTTTGATACAGTGCCATCTGAGGGATCGAAGGTCACGGTCATTCAATGTTGGTTTCCGGCCATGCCGCTTACGTGGAGTGATTTCTCCAGATTCTCTGAACCTTTTGATGATATTATGGACCGTAGATGTTGAAATCCCGAAATTTCTTGCAATTGCACTTTGAGAAACGTTGTTCTTAAACTGTTTGACTATTTCCTCACGCAGTTGTGGACAAAGGGGTGCACCTCGCCCCATCCTTTCTTGTGAAAGACAGCATTTTTTTGGGAAGCTGTTTTTATGCCCAATCATGGCACCTACCTGTTCCCAATTAGCCTGCACACCTGTGGGATGTTCCAAATAAGTGTTTGATGAGCATTCCTCAACTTAATCGGTATTTATTGCCACCTTTCCCAACTTCTTTGTCACGTGTTGCTGGCATCAAATTCCCCAAAAAATAATGATTATTTGCACAAAACAAAAAATGTTTATCAGTTTGAACATCAAATATGTTGTCTTTGTAGCATATTCAACTGAATATGGGTTGAAAAGGATTTGCAAATCATTGTATTCCGTTTATATTTACATCTAACACAATTTCCCAACTCATATGGAAACAGGGTTTGTAGATATATTTGCCCTGATACCTGTACTTTTAGTTGTATATTACTTACACATACAAAGCCCCCAAAGCAGAATTGTGTTAAAGTATGAAGCATGGGTGTCAAACTCTGGCCCGCGGGCCAAATTTGCTCCGCCGTGTAATTTAATTTGGCCCTTGAGGCAATATTAATTTAGCATTAGAGCTGTCCCGCCGGTGTTATACAGCGTCAGTGCCGCTGTAACACCGCATTCACCGCTAATACTCATACTTGCCAACCCTCCTAATTTTCCCGGTAGACTCCCGGAGTTCAGTGCCCCTCCCAAAAATCTCCCGGGGCAACCATTCCCCTGAATTTCTATCGATTTCCACCTGGACAACAATATTGAGGGCGTGCATTTAAGGCACTGCCTTTAGCGTTCTCTACAACCTGTCGTCACGTCCGCTTTTCCTCCACACTAACAGCGTGTCACATGATATTCGTGGCTTTTACACACACACACAGTGAATGCAAGGCATACTTGGTCAACAGCCATACAGGTCACACTGAGGGTGGCCGTATAAACAACTTCAACACTCTTACTAATATGCGCCACACTGTGAACCCACACCAAAAAAGAATAACAAACACATTTCGGGTGAACATCCACAGCGTAACACAACAGAACACATACCCAGAACCCCTTGCAGCACTAACTCTTCCGGGAAACTTCCAGCAAACTGACCAATAATTAACGTTTTATTCATGCATTTTCTCTTGCTACTTCAAGGATTGAATGTTAGGTTCATTCATTATTGTTATTTTATTTTCAAATGTATTATTAGCCTGTTGAAAAATTGTTATATTTACCTCAGAAGAATGCAAATAGAAAAAAAAGGCATAACATTTTTATTTAAATTGTATTTGATATACCATTGATATTTTGTATTATTATTATTATTATTGAAACTGGATTTTGCATGTCACTAAAGTTATATAAGCCTTGCTTGTTCAATATTTAATGCAACACTTGTTTGGGTCCCTATTAAAAGGTTAATTTATTCAACCTTGGCCCGCGGCTTTGTTCCGTTTAAAATTTTGGCCCACTCTGTATTTGAGTTTGACACCCATGGTATAAAGTATCCAGTAACAAACGTGTCCGCATCACTCAACTTGTTGTGGCCACCATTTGTTGCAAATTACCAACTTAAAGACGGCTGAATGTCCATTCCAGACGGTTAATTCCGTGTATTCCGTTTATATTTACATCTAACACAATTTCCCAACTCATATGGAAACGGGGTTTGTAATAGGTTCGTGTTTTTTCAATACCTATCATTGTCTGTTTGACCAATTCCAATTGATCAGGCCTTTTCTGATAATCCACATTACAAAATAATAACATGATTTGTACTGATGTTGGTGGGAAAAAGCTGTATCGGACAAATAACAAGTCAGCTGTGTGCTGCTTTTAAGTACTTTTGTAGGAACTTTTATGCAATTATGCACCACAGGAGAGATTCACCTCAATCAAATACAGGAGCCACGATAGAACGCAGTATTTTTGTATTATTATTTATGCAAACATGTCACATCATCCAGCATCGACAGGTTAATTGTAGTCAATGAATTAAAAAAAACAACTTTTCAGGTTGTACGACTATGAATACTAAAAGGAATATGTTGTGTGGACACTAGTGCTGCTCTTTTTGATGCGGGCCTCTTTATGTTCCAGCACAGTTCAGGCAGAAGCCGAGCAGTATTCAGCGGCTCACTCCGCCCGGGCAGAACCGGGAGAAAGGCGAGCCACATAATAGCCGCTAATGCGCCGCGCGTCGTGAGGCGGGTGCTGAGTGAGCCTCGTCTGGGCCTCTCTTTTGTCTGAGGGGAGGGGGAAAAAAAACGTGGCTATTCACCGCGGTGACCGCTGCTGCTAAACGACAATCAATTAAATAGTGTCTGCCTGGTATTCAAATGAAAGCATTCACGCCGGTGAAAATGATTCAATTTGGCCACGATTCAATATTGTCGCCGTGGTCGGTCGATCCAATTTCCGTTGATCAAAAGAGTCACGCCTCGTCCTGCTGGGTTTTTGTTGGAAGAAGGGAGCGTTGCGTCGTGAATAAAAAAAGCAGGGGCGGCCTACAAACGGATTTAGCGAAACACGGCTAATTTTTTTTTAATCCGCCGATTGTCTGGCGCCTCTGATCTGTGCTTCTCTCAAAGCCCGTTTCTTGTTCACGGTCCTCCCCGGGAGCGCCTTTCTGCCGCTTGAACGGGGAAAGACTTACTCCTGTCCAAAGGCAAAACCTAGTAACTCATTCCTAGCTGATTTGGAGAAAACACAAGAAAACCGATCGATCTTGATGCCGTCTTAAAAAGATCGACAAAGTCATCAAACTGTTGAGATCCGCTTTTTGGATCCTCCACTTATTATTGTTTATTGTTCCATTTTTATTTTCACTCTCCATCTGATCCTATTATTTCCTGTTTAAGTCGGTCACCATGGTAGCTTATCAGTTTCACCTGTTTCTCCCGGCCCTGCACACCTGTCCTCACTAATCACCTGCCTTATATATAGAGCCCAAAAAAAGTCTGCGGGCTATAGAGCATTTTCCGTTCGGGCTCCAGTACTCTGGAATGCCCTCCCGGTAACAGTTCGAGATGCTACCTCAGTAGAAGCATTTAAGTCTCACCTTAAAACTCATCTGTATACTCTAGCCTTTAAATAGACCTCCTTTTTAGACCAGTTGATCTGCCGCTTCTTTTCTTTCTCCTATGTCCCCCCCTCCCTTGTGGAGGGGGTCCGGTCCGATGACCATGGATGAAGTACTGGCTGTCCAGAGTCGAGACCCAGGATGGGCCGCTCGTCGGGACCCAGGATGGACCGCTCGCCTGTATCGGTTGGGGACATCTCTACGCTGCTGATCCGCCTCCGCTTGAGATGGTTTCCTGTGGACGGGACTCTCGCTGCTGTCTTGGATCCACTTTGAACTGAACTCTCGCGGCTGTGTTGGAGCCACTATGGATTGAACTTTCACAGTATCATGTTAGACCCGCTCGACATCCATTGCTTTCGGTCCCCTAGAGGGAGGGGGGGGGTTGCCCACATCTGAGGTCCTCTCCAAGGTTTCTCATAGTCAGCATTGTCACTGGCGTCCCACTGGATGTGAATTCTCCCTGCCCACTGGGTGTGAGTTTTCCTTGCCCTTTTGTGGGTTCTTCCGAGGATGTTGTAGTCGTAATGGTTTGTGCAGTCCTTTGAGACATTTGTGATTTGGGGCTATATAAATAAACATTGATTGATTGATAAGCCTGCATCTTTTGTTGTTCAGTCTGGGATCCAAGTTTGTTTTCACACAACGGTACGTCTGCATTTCTGGTTTGCTTACACGCAACTAGTTTCCTCTGATCATTCCTATGTATTATTCCAGCTCTCACGCTGAAGATTTGTTTTTCTGTTTTTCTGTGCCTTCGAGCCAGATTTAGTTTGTCTATTTCTATTCCTAGCTTTTATGCTAGCGTCCTTTGTTTGTTTTATTCTATTAGCTCTAGCATTTGTGTTGTATAGCTCTTTTTGTTATTTAGATAAATCTGTTTATCTTACCTTTGCTGTGTTCAATTTTGACGCATCCTCGAGGGAATCGAACCCGGCATCACAATGTCGTACAGACGTAACACAAACGTATGGATGTTTTCTTTTTCTTGCCGATTGAGCCATGGATTGAATCTGCTCTCAGGAACGTGTGCCCTTTCGCCAGATATTTTACCACAATCTCAGGTGGGCCCCACTCTGCGTTCGCACATCGGGCAAGAGCCGTGTACAGCGTCCAGTTTTTATTTGGACCTTCACACTTATCTGCCCAAAAGAGTATGCAAGGTGCTTGCTACGTCCCGGGCCAATCTTCCAAATATCCCTTCGTGCCATAATATCACATATTCAGCTTGACCGTCGGGCCCCCATTGGTGCAAATGTCTCATTAAAGACAATAAGGCGACTGACAAAGAAGCTCCGATTGGTCCCTTGAGATACTAGGTTTTTCTGTTGTATCTACGCGGTTATGTGGTAGTTGCTAGGTCCTGTCACGCGCGTAACAGCTTACTTACGGAACAAATTACAATATCGCATACACTAATGTAAAGCATATCACCTAGGAACTCCGAAATTATTATCAGCTCAGTTTTGACTAAAATTGAGTTACTGGGTTTTGCCTTTGGACGGGAGCTTAAAGGGGAAAATTATCAACCGACCTATGTAAGCGTCAATGTATACCTTGATGTTGCAGAAAAAAGACCATATATTTTTTTTAACCGATTTCCGAACTCTAAATGGGTGAATTTGGGCGAAATAAACGCCTTTCTATTTATCGCTCTCGGTGCGATGATGGTCAATTGGCCATTTTGTCAAACACATTATATAAACATCGAATCAAATCAGCTCTGTTTTCAAATTTTTCGACTGTTTTCCGTACCTTGGAGACATCATGCCTCGTCGGAGGGTGTAACAACACGGATTTAAGTTGATGTGTATCGATTAGCAGGGCATGCTAATCGATTCTAACATGCTATTTGCCGGCAGACATGGCATAGAGATGTATGGATAACCTGCAGATGCATTTGCAACGATAAAGTCAAAGAAATCACAAAGGTGAGTTTTGTTGATGTTGTTGACTTATGTGCTAATCAGACGTATTTGGTCGCGGCATGACTGCCAGCTAATCGATGCTAACATGCTATTTAGGCTAGCTGTATATACATTTGAAAGTATATTTACATCCAGCGTTTCCTTCCACCCACATTTAATGCCAAACAAACACTTACCAATCGGCGGATTTAAGTTGATCCAGTGTCACAAGATGCGAAACTTCCGATCATTGGTCTGCACATTTTACCGGCGATGTCAAGGCAAACATGGTCGAATAGCGTCAATAGGTATTCGCTCAAGAGCTTCAGTTTCTTCTTCAATTTCGTTTTTGCGATCTGCCTCCATACTCCAACCATCCGTTTCAATACAGGCGTAATCTGTTGAATCGCTTAAGCCGCTGAAATCCGAGTCTGAACCCCGAGCTAATGTTGCTATATCTTGCTGTGGTAACCGCCACGTTGTTTGTATTGGCATCGCTTTGTGACGTCACAGGGAAATGGACAGTGTCTTCGCAGATAGCGAAAATCAGGCACTTTAAAGCTTTTTTTAGGGATATTCCAGGACGGGTAAAATTTAGAAAAAAAATTCAAAAAATAAAATAAGCCACTGGGAACTAATTTTTATTGGTTTTAACCCTTTTGAAATTGTGATAATGTTCCCCTTTAACCTCGGCAAAAGTAACATCCTCAGCTCTGTCCAAACAATGCTCCTCTGAAATGATGTAGATCGGACAAACCTGGTTTGAAAGAAGGTATTAACTCAAAATATGGTTTCTAATTGACATGGTGTACTCAATTTTATTTATTTTTTTAATCTGTATTTAACTTTTATTTTTTTATTTTTTAATCATGAGTGACAGCAATGAGATGCCCTGTGTTTATTTCTAAACCTACGCACAGGACACACATACAATTCAATGCAGTCATTCAAACTTGGTATGGACCAGTTCTTCGGGGAACACGCTTAATCAGTATCATGCTTCAAAAAGCTTTGAGCTACAAAAAAAAAGCCAATTGGAGCTATTTGTTCTGACTTGATAAAAACAAACGAGCACAAATTGTTTTATTCACTTTCTGTTACGATGAAGAAAAAAAAATGCCGGGCCCCACACCCTCTCCCCGCCACAACTATAAAGTGTATAATGTGTCTGAAAATAGCTGTAATTACAGGAAAAAGAGGATTTATTTAACCCCGTTCGTCGCATTAAATGTGACAAATTGGGGGTTTCACTATCCATGTGAGCCGCCAAATACAGTATATATATACTGTATATCTTCTCTCTGAGCTGCCACCTTACCGTGGTAGAGGAGTTTGCGTGTCCCAATGATCCTAGGAGCTATGTTGTCTGGGGGCTTTATGCCCCCTGGTAGGGTCTCCCAAGGCAAACTGGTCCTAG
>NC_084637.1:28469193-28509193 GCF_033978795.1 Nerophis ophidion
AGTTTGTGCAGAATAGTACACACACACACACACACACACACACACACACACACGCACACGCACACACACACACAACCCATATCATTACTGTGCAGTCGCAAACAGCTTTCATCTCCTCTCCTCTGAGTCTCTGCGAGAAAAATTTTACACCCGCCTCATAACTCTGTCCATAATGCGATATCACTTGCACTAAATTACCAAGATAACCTTTATCGGAGTAGAGGTGAAACCTGTGAATGCTTGTGTGCTCATTCTGCTGCCAGGGAATAATAATAATAAAGAAAAAAAAAAAAAAAGAATGAGTTTGGAATGGGGTTCGGTGTGGATAATAGATGTTTTCCCTCTGGGTAAATCCACAGAGCTCTCAGCAAGAGCTTTTGGAAAACATCAGGTGCTTGAAATGTTTAGTGGCTGGAGTGTAAACTGCCCAAACTCTGCCCTTTACATAAAAATACAACATAACAAAAAAAAAGGAATTTCTCTGAGAAAAATATAAACGAGTATAAAGATTGAACTGGCACCACTTGAGTCTGGATTGTAGAATAGATATTGACAATCTAGGGCAGGGAATGTCAAAAAATGAGCTGCAATTTTTTTAAATGAAACAAACTGCTGTTCTAAATGTGTCCACTGGATGTCGCAATAGCAATTCAAATGTGACCCACGTCACACATGGCACTGTTTAAAGGGGAACATTATCACAATTTCAAAAGGGTTAAAAACAATAAAAATCAGTTCCCAGGGGCTTGTTGTATTTTTTGAAGTTTTTTTCAAAATTTTACCGGTCTCGGAATATCCCTAAATAAAGCTTCAAAGTGCCTTATTTTCGCGCTCTGCGAAGACACTATCAATTTCCCTGTGACGTCACACAGTGCTGCCAATGTAAACAAACAATGGGAATACCACAGCAAGATATAGCGACATTAGCTCAGACTCAAACTCGGATTTCAGCGACTTAAGCGATTCAAGAGATTACGCATGTATTGAAACAGATGGTTGGAGTATGAAAGTATTGAAGAAGAAACTGAAGCTATTGAGCGAATAGCTATTGACGCTATTCATAGCCATAGCATGGCCGAATAGCTGCGTTAGCATCGCCGGTAAAATGTGCGGACCAAACGATCAGGACTTTCGTATCTTTTGACACGGGAGAAACTTAAATCCGTCGATTGGTAAGTGTTTGTTTCGCATCAAATGTGGGTGGAAGGAAACGTAATATAGTTCCAAATGCATCTACAGGTTATCCATATATCTCTGTGCCATGTCTGCCTTAGCACCGCCGGTAAAAAGCATGTTAGCATCGATTAGCGTAGCATGTTAGCATCGATTAGCCTGCAGTCAACATCAACAAAACTCACCTTTGTGATTTTGTTGACTATCGTTGCAAATGCATCTGCAGGTTATCCATACAGCTCTGTGCCATGTCTGCCTTAGCATCGCCGGTAAAATGTGGAGACACTCCGGCACATCCAATGGGGGTCTGGGGGCAGACATTTTCGCATCTTCGGGCCGGTGGTGCAACTTGAATCCCTCCCTGTTAGTGTTGTTACAACCTCCGACAACACACCGACGAGACATGATGTCTCCAAGGTTCCAAAAAATAGTAAAAAAAACGGAAAATAACAGAGCTGAGACCCGGTGTTTGTAATGTGTTGAAAATGTAAATGGTGGGTGTGTTACCTCGGCGACGTCACATTCTGACGTCATCGCCTCCAGCGCGATAAACAGAAAGGCGTTTAATTTGCCAAAATTCACCCATTTAGACTTCGGAAATCGGTTAGAAAAATAGATGGTCTTTTTTTCTGCACCATCAAGGTATATATTGACGCTTACATAGGTCTGATGATAATGTTCCCCTTTAAAAAAGACAAGTCAGGTGACATAAGGCGCCCTGTGGATTGGCTACCCGATCTGCGCAGGTGAAAGGTGTTGTAGCTGCTCCTGTTGTGGCTGGCAGCAGATGGCAGCAGACTGATGCGGTCAACTTCTTTCATTGTAAACTATCCACTCAAGCATGAATTGATATTATGATTTAGATTTTTGGGTCTTTTTGTATTTTCTGTTGGTTTTGGACTCCTTCGGTTCCTGTTTGTGCACCTCTCGGTTGGTTTTCTATAGTTACTCATTATTTTCACCTGCCGCTTGTTCCGGACGCACACCTGTTTTGTAATCACTGTCATTATTTAAGCCTGCCATCTCCCGTCAGTCCGTCTGGCTTCGTAGTTTGTTTTTATACAACAAGTGAGGACTTCTGTTTTGCTGCTCGCTACCTGCTATTTATTTTTTTGCTCTCATGCTAGCTCTTTTGGTTTTGTCAAAGTCTGTTTTATTGCTTAAATAAATAATTTCCTACCTGCACGCTGTGTCCGAAGCCCATCTGCATCCCTGGGAGAACGGTTTCCACACCACCATGCGACCAGGTCGTTACAGATTTACGTGGACCCCGACTTAAAGAAGTTGAAAAACTTCTTCGGGTGTTACCATATAGTGGTCAATTGTACAGAGTATGTACTCTACTGTAAAATATACTATGACAATATCAATCAATCAGGGCGGTATAGCTCGTTTGGTAGAGTGGCCGTGCCAGCAACTTGAGGGTTCCAGGTTCTATTCCCGCTTCCGCCATCCTAGTCCCTGCCGTTGTGTCCTTGGGCAAGACACTTTACCCACCCTGCCCAGTGCCACCCACACTGGTTTAAATGTAACTTAGATATTGGGTTTCACTATGTAAAGCGCTTAACTATAATCAATCAATCAATCAGTCAATCAATCAATCAACGAGTAAAGTAATGTTCATGTTAAGTTGAGTTTGTGATGGACCCCAAGATGCAAAGAAGGCGGCAGGCATTACGCAAGAAAACATGATTTCATCTTTAGAAATGAAAAAACACAAACCAGGAACTAGGAACAGCTAAACTGGAAAATGGGAAACAAGATCCAGCAAACAGGAACTAGCAACGAAAAGACAGCATGCTGCAAACAGCTACAGGTTCTATGACAAGCATTACTGACATTGACAGGTAGTGGTGACAATCATCCAGCATCTGACTGGAGGACAAAACAGGTTCAAATAGCACCTGGCTGATTGACACCAGGTGTGGCCAGGTGCCAATCAGCCGCAGCTGTGGGGAAACAGCGCTCAGGGAGAAAATAAAAGCGCTGACAGGAAACAAAGACGCAGAGGAAAAACTAAAACCTAACCAAACTGTCAGGGACGAACCTGACAGTTCATCCGTTTATGCTGAAATCTACCATGTTCACACTGGTTAGGTTAGTTGTTATTGTTACCTTGATTTCGGCTATGGTTTCAATTTGATAATTGTTTTGTTTATATTATAATTGTAACATTTGAATGATGATAAATAAATGTGTTTTGGCAGTTGCGGCGGTTCGAGGAAAAAACACTGTTGCTTCCCCAAACACGTAATTAATGGTGAACCGCCAACAGGAAGTGCTTAAAGTTTAATGGCTTTGTAAATATATCGAGACAAAGTCTACGCATCAATTTTGTCCTTAGAATTTTTGCCAAGAGGATTGTTTGTAATACGTACATTTTCAGAATGGGCTAGTTGTGTTTTTGACCTAAGTATGACAAAGAAAACAATCTGGAGTCGTATTTACTTTGAAGTTATTCGGCCATGATCCTACCAGTCCGGAATAGATTTTCCTCTAAGCAGCCCCTGAGCTAAAATGAGTTAGACACCCCTGATCTAGGGTCTTTTACCAGAGAACCTGGAGCTTGAGGGTAGGATCTTATCTCTTCACAGTATGGCACTTTTCTGTAGAGATACCTGATGTAGTTCCTGCTATCAACCACTCCGTTTAGTGCCTTGATCCCTACTGGCACCACTGTTGACTTTTTCTATAAAATAAACTATCCGGAGGGTAAACATTGGTTGTTCAAGAGAGAAAGCTGAAATCCTGGGTATCACAGCACCATAGAAATAATACAAGCTTTCATTGAGGTAGAGCTATCACTTGTTATATTATCTAACATCTTTGACAGTCAGCCTGATCTTGTAATGATCCACTTTTTTATTAATATGATCAAGTTTGGTGCTTTAAAGCATTTTAACATACGTTTAAAAAGTCATACCTGAATGTCTACCAAGGCCTTCCGCTTTGCAAAGGAAGTACTGAACCACCAGAAGGAGCCACCAGAAGTTAAAGTAGAAAAATTGTCTTCATATTCTAATCCTGGCCAGGAATACATTTGGGGTTAAATTTAATGTGGAGAGCCTTCACTGCAAAAAGTGAAATCTAAGTAAGATTAAATATCTCAAATAAGGGTGATATTTGCTTATTTTCTGTCTGAGAAGATAATTCTTCTCACGAAGCAGATTTTATATTAGAGTCTTTTACTTGTTTTTTTAAAGAGGAACATTATCACAATTTCTGAAGGGTTAAAACCAATACAAATCAGTTCCCAGTGGCTTTTTTTATTTTTCGAAGTCTCTCTCAAAATTTTACCCATCACGCAATATCCCGAAAAACGGCTTCAAAGTGCCTGATTTGAACCGTCGTTATATCCACCCGTCCATTATCCTGTGACGTCACAGCGTGACCACACAGAAACAAACATGGCGGATAGCACGGAAAGGTATAGCGATATTAGCTCGGATTCAGACTCGGATTTCAGCGCCGTAAACGATTCAATAGATTACGCATGTATTGAAACGGATGGTTGGAGTGTGGAGGCAGGTACCGAAAACAAAATTAAAGAAGAAACAGAAGCTTTTGAGCCATATCACGACAGACAGCAGCACGGGAGGAAGCACGGACTAATTCGGCGATCGCCTTCTAACCAACGATTGGTATGTGTTTGTTTGGCATTGAATGTGGGTGGAGGGAAAGGCTGGATGCAAATATAGCTACAAATGAGGCATAATGATGCAATATGTACATACAGCTAGCCTAGATAGCATGCCGTGACCAAATATGTCTGATTAGCTCACTCCACATAAGTCAATACCATCAACAAAACTCACCTTTGTGATTTCGTTGACTTTATTGTTGGAAATGCATCTGCTTTGAGTGTCGCAGGATATCCACACATCTCTGTCATAGCATCGCTGTCGTCGGTAGAATGTGCAGAACAAACGAGGGACTTTCACATCTTTTGACACTGGAGCAACTTAAATCCGTCGATTGGTATGTGTTTGTTTGGCATTAAATGTGGGTGGAGGGAAAGGCTGGATGCAAATATAGCTACAAATCGCCAAATTCACCCTTTTAGAGTTCGGAAATCGTTTAAAAAAACATATGGTCTTTTTTCTGCAACATCAAGGTAAATATTGACGCTTACATAGGTCTGCTGATAATGTTCCCCTTTAAGGGTTTTGGTCCTAAATGTTCTCAATAAGATATTACAGCAGGGGTCGGGAACCTTTTTGGCTGAGAGAGCCAAGAATCCAAATATTTTAAAATGTATTTCCGTAAGAGCCAAATAATATTTTTTTCAAAACTGAACACAACTAAATGCGTGCATTTTTAAGTAAGACCAACATTTCTAAAATATAATAGGTTTTTTATTCTTTGTAATAACATTGTTATTCTGAAGCTAACTGTGGAGGGGGCGTGGCCTGTGGGCCTGCAGCAAAGCGGGATGTTGCCAGGACCGGCCTCGAAATCAGCGACAGGTGCGTAGTCGGCCCACCTGGGCCTTGTTATCTAATCACCTGTCGCTATGTTTATAAGCAGCAGCCAGGAGGAGAGACGGGTTTGGGGCTGGAGCCAGAGTGCGAGCGAGAACGAAAGAGAAAAAGACAATTGCTGGAAAACAACTGAGAGACTTATTGAAAAATAATAATAACCCTGAAATAGGCTCTCAGGTCAGTGCTTGGTGGTCTGGAGAACCCCCGGGAGAGCAAGCCCTAAACCAGGGGTAGGGAACCTATGGCTCTAGAGCCAGATGTGGCTCTTTTGATGACTGCATCTGGCTCTCGGATAAATCTGAGCTGACATTGCTTAACAGGATAAGTAATGAATAATTCCACTTGTAATCACAGTGTTAAAAACAACGTTCAAAATATAAAACATTCTCATGCATTTTAATGTTCAAGAAGTTGCGTTAATGGTAAGAAGTAATTTATTTATTATTGGTTAGTGTGGGGCTTGCCCTCCTGGGGGTTCTTCAGACCACCAAGAGCCTGTTTTAGCGTTACAATATTGTTTTATTCTATTTTTCTCTCAGTTGCTTTACAGCAATTGTCTTTTTCTCTTTCGTCCTCACTCGCGCTCTGGCTCAAGCCCTATTCCTGTCTCTCCTCCTGGCTGCTGCTTATAACAGAGCGACAGGTGATTAGATAAAAAGGCCCAGGTGGGCCGACTACGCACCTGTCGCTGATTTCGAGGCCGGTCCTGGCAACATCCCGCTTTGCTGCAGGCCCACAGGCCACGCCCCCTCCACAGTTAGCTTCAGAATAACAAAGTTATTACAGAGAATAAGATACTTATTATACTCTGGAAATGTTGGTCTTACTTAAAAATGCACACGTTTAGCTGTGTTCAGTGTTAAAAAAAATATTATATGACTCTTAGGGAAATACATTTTAAAATATTTGGCTTCTTGGCTCTCCCGGCCAAAAAGGTTCCCGACCCCTGCCCTAAACTAACCAATAATAAATAAATCACTTCTTACCCTTAATGCAACTTTTTAAACAAGTGCGGTAGAAAAAAGGATGGATGGATTCAAATGCATGAGCATGTTTTATATTTTGAACATTATTTTTACAAGTGGAATTATTCGTTACTTATCGTGTTAAGCAATGTCAGCTCAGATTTATCCGAGAGCCAGATGCAGTCATCAAAAGAGCCACATCTGGCTCGCGAGCCATAGGTTCCCTACCCCTGTATTACAGCTTGTTGCCAACATTTGATGACCTATATTGAGTAAAACATCCTTGAAACAATTTTTGTCCAAATGTCCGAAACACACCCAGCAATGGTGCCCAGGAAGGCGGGGAAGAAGAGGGGAAAAGGCGGCCAAAATGTTCAAAAGTCCCAATTGTGTCTAAAATACCTGCCTGGGTTCCAGTCCCACGAGTCCCGCCGCCGGCCGCACAAGTCCCAGGTTGCAAAAAATGTCCAAAACGCACCAAGGAAAGTCCAACGGGAAGTGGGGGAGAAAAGTCTGCAAAAGTCCCCAAAAATGTTCAAAAATTCCTACCCAGGTCCGAGTCCCACAAGTCCCACCACTGGCCACGCAAGTCCTGGGATGCCCAAAATGTCCATACTGTAACGTATTATTTTCGGGTCTCCCCATGTCTAGCATTAAAAGATTACAGTTGGTACAAAATGCGGCTGCTAGACTTTTGACAAGAACAAGAAAGTTTGATCACATTACGCCTGTACTGGCTCACCTGCACTGGCTTCCTGTGCACTTAAGATGTGACTTTAAGGTTTTACTACTTACGTATAAAATACTACACGGTCTAGCTCCATCCTATCTTGCCGATTGTATTGTACCGTATGTCCCGGCAAGAAATCTGCGTTCAAAGGACTACGGCTTATTAGTGATTCCTAGAGCGCAAAAAAAGTCTGCGGGCTATAGAGCGTTTTCCGTTCGGGCTCCAGTACTCTGGAATGCCCTCCCGGTAACAGTTCGAGATGCTACCTCAGTAGAAGCATTTAAGTCTCACCTTAAAACTCATTTGTATACTCTAGCCTTTAAATAGACTCCCTTTTTAGACCAGTTGATCTGCCGTTTCTTTTATTTTTCTCCTATGTCCCACTCTCCCTTGTGGAGGGGGTCCGGTCCGATCCGGTGGCCATGTACTGCTTGCCTGTGTATCGGCTGGGGACATCTCTGCGCTGCTGATCCGCCTCCGCTTGGGATGGTTTCCTGCTGGCTCCGCTGTGAGCGGGACTCTTGCTGTTGTGTTAGATCCGCTTTGGACTGGACTCTCGCGACTGTGTTGGATCCATTATGGATTGAACTTTCACAGTATCATGTTAGACCCGCTCGACATCCATTGCTTTCGTCCTCTCCAAGGTTCTCATAGTCCTCATTGTCACCGACGTCCCACTGGGTGTGAGTTTTCCTTGCCCTTATGTGGGCCTACCGAGGATGTCGTAGTGGTTTGTGTTGTGGTTTGTGCAGCCCTTTGAGACACTAGTGATTTAGGGCTATATAAGTAAACATTGATTGATTGATTGATTGATTGATTGATAACACACCCAGCCGAGGCCCCGGGGAGGGGGGATAAAAATCGTGAAAAGTCCCAAAAATTTTCAAAATACCTACCCAGGTTCGAATCCCACTCAAACCCGGGTGGGATTTCTGAACATTTTACCGACTTTTTTCCCCTCCTTTGCTCGGCACATTTAGGGCATCAAGGGACTTGCGCGGCCAGCGGCGGGACTTGTGGGACTCGAACCTGGGTAGGTATTTTGAAAATATTTGGGACTTTAGCCGACTTTTCCAACTTTTCCCCCCCCCTCCCCGTGTGACTCGGCTGGGTGTGTTATGGACATTTTGGGCATCCCGGGACTTGCGCTGCCATACATAAGATTTTATGTTTGAGTGCTTTACTTGTTTTAAGGGTTTTTGTCCTAAATGATCTCAAAATGGATACATGGATGATACAGCGGAGGATTGGGAGAATGTCATGTGGTCAGATGAAACCAATATAGAACTTTGTGGTTTAAACTCAATTCGTCGTGTTTGGAGGAAGAAGAATACCGAGTTGCATCCCAAGAACACCACACCTACTGTGAAGCATGGGGGTGGAAACATCATGCTTTGGGGCTGTTTTTCTGATAAAGGGACAGGACGATTGATCCGTGTTAAGGAAAGAATGAATGCTGCCATGTATCGTGAGATTTTGAGCCAAAACCTCCTTCCATCAGTGAGAGCTTTGAATGGTTGACCAAATACTTATTTTCCACTATAAATTACAAAAAAAATTCTTTAAAATTCCTACATTGTGAATTCCTGGATTTTTTTTTTCACATTCTGTCTCTCACAGTTAAAGTGTACCTATGATGAAAATTACAGACCGCTGTCATCATTTTAAGTGGGAGAACTTGCACAATCGGTGGATGACTAAATACTTTTTTGCCCCACTGTGTATATATATATATATGTGTATATGTATATATGTGTATGTATATATGTATATACTATATATATATAAAATGTGTCATTGTCCAATAGGACAATGACCAACAGGACATCAACCTAAGGACTGATGCTTTTAGGTTGTCCTGAAGAATTTGGAGGTAAACCTCTTTTTTCATACTCCCATTTAAAGCATCAATTCCATTGACAGCAAAACACGCCCAGACCATAACACTATCACCACCATGCTTGACGGTAGGTGTGGTGTTCCTGGGATTAAAGGTCCTCACCTTTTTTCCTCCATTGCTGGATATTGTGGCCAAACAGCTCAATTGTTGTCCAATATGCCCTAACGTTAATACAGTCCTTTTCCACGCTGCCTTTTCCCCACCCTCACCGACATCTAATCAAACTTGATGGAGATGACTCCTTCATTCTCTGGCCCAGCGGTGGGTTTATTGAGCGGGAAATACGTATCCCAGCAGCCATATTGCAGGGGTACAGACACTGGCACTTTGGCCTGAAAATGACAGATGGGATATCTATGCAGAAACACTTGGCCTTTTTACGAACAAAAGAGGTTTTTATTTCATCGTCGGGCAATTAGCTGAGACGGGGGACATCAGGAGGCAATACGGCAAAAATCTCTCAGTTCAACAGTTTTGTTTTGCAGAAGTGCAGATAATTGCCTCGTGGCTCATACTCGTTAAAGTGTTATGTTGTTAGGAACACGACGTGATCTTTTTTTAGTCGGCCGCCAGAAAATGTTTGGACTCTCCCTGAGTTTACAAGTTTTTACATTTTCGAAGTCCTGCTGAGTAATTGTAAAACAATGGATTGATAAATATTTGCTGTCGTTATTCGGTGACATTATCAATTCTGCTGACTAGAACTCAAGATTGTCCGAGACCTCGGTGCGTTGTGAAAAAAAGGTTGTTTATCTGTTATCACCATGATCAGAAATACTTGAGTTAAATACAACTTTCCATTCATTCACTTGCACTTTGTGATAAACTGAAGCTGTCAAACAGTAGTTATGGGGCTGAATTATTACGATGTTAACGGCATAAATGGGGTAGCTGTGACCCCAAGATGCAGAGACGGGAGACAGTGTGCAGGTAAAACAGTATTAAATGTACAAAAAACAAAAAAACTGTACTAGCAGTTGAGAGACGTTTCATGAGAGCAGAGGGTCTGTGTGACTTTAAAAGGCGGTGCTCCAACTTCCGGTTGAGCATGGATGGGCACCTGTTAGCCCGTAAGGACCAGATGAGTCGCCCTCTGGCCTGTTCTAAAAATAGCTCAAATAGTAGCACTTACCAGTGAGCTGCCTCTATTTTTTAAATTGTATTTATTTACTAGCAAGCTGGTCTCGCTTTGCTCGACATTTTTAATTCTAAGAGAGACAAAACTCAAATAGAATTTGAAAATCCCAGAAAATATTTCAAAGACTTGGTCTTCACTTGTTTAAATAAATTCATTTATTTTTTTACTTTGCTTCTTATAACTTTCAGAAAGACAATGTTAGAGAAAAAATACAATCTTTTAAAATTGATTTTAGGATTTTAAAAAACATATACCTTTTTACCTTTTAAATTCCTTCCTCTTCTTTCCTGACAATTTAAATCAATGTTCAAGTAAAGTTTTTTTTATTTTTTTATTGTGAAGAATAAAAAATACATTTTAATTAAATTCTTCATTTTAGCTTCTGTTTTTTCGAAGAAGAATATGGGTGAAATATTTCTTCAAACTTATTTTGATTAAAATTAAAAAAAAATATCCTGGCAAATCTAGAAAATCTGTTGAATCAAATTTAAATCTTATTTCAAAGTCTTTTGAATTTCTTTTCAAATTTTTGTTCTGGAAAATCTAGAAGAAACAATGATTTGTCTTTGTTAGAAATATAGCTTGGTCTAATTTGTTATATATTCTAACAAAGTGCAGATTGGATTTTAACCTATTTAAAACATGTCATCAAAATTCTAAAATTAAACTTAATCAGGAAAAATTACTAATGATGTTCATATTTTATTATTATTTTTTTTCTTCAAAAAGAATCGAATGAGATAGTTTTTCTCTTCATTTTTTACGGTTGAATTGTGAATTTTAAAGAGTCGAAATTGAAGATTAATTATGTTTCAAAATTTTATTTTCATTTTTTTCGTGTTTTCGCCTCTTTTAAACCGTTCTATTAATTAAAAAAAATGTACGACGGAATGACGGACAGAAATACCCATTTTTGTATATATAGATTTATTTATTAAAGGTAAATTGAGCAAATTGGCTATTTCTGGCAATTTATTTAAGTGTGTATCAAACTGGTAGCCCTTTGCATTAATCACTACCCAAGAAGTAGCTCTTGTTTTCAAAAAGGTTGGTGACCCCTGCTGTACGGCATGCTTAGCAGAGGGCACTGTTTAAATGTATCACCGATGTCCCACTGGGTGTGAGTTTTCCTTGCCCTTATGTGGGCCTACCGAGGATGTCGTGGTGGTTTGTGCAGCCCTTTGAGACACTAGTGATTTAGGGCTATATAAGTAAACATTGATTGATTGATTGATATTATTGTCACCGATGTCCCACTGGGTGTGAGTTTTCCTTGCCCTTATGTGGGCCTACCGAGGATGTCGTGGTGGTTTGTGCAGCCCTTTGAGACACTAGTGATTTAGGGCTATATAAGTAAACATTGATTGATTGATTGATATTTTTTTTTTTGCTAAAAAAAACAAAAAATAGTGCAGCTGGGAGTGCACACAAAACCAAAAGATAGTGCACAGGAAGTGGAGGAAGCTAAGCAATCACAGACAAACAAGTACTTCTAACGGATCCGGCGTCCACTAAGAAGTGAGGATGACAAATAAAGCCCTTTGATTAGCCATCAGGGGCAGGTGAGTGTCCTAAACGCCGGACAGGAAAGCCACTGCAGGGCAAAACAGGAAGTAGTACCACAATAAGAGTGCAGGACAAGGGCACAGGGAAGAAAAAAAGCTGAGTTTGACCAGGTCTGTTTCTCTCATCTCAGTACCACCAATTTTCAACTCAACTTGGAAACCAAAAAAGCCAATTTTGTGTATCAATACGATATCAGTAGAAACGTTTTGATCAAGGAAATGGCTGAAACGGAGAATGATGGTAAGCACTAACCTATTTATTACTAACCGTCTGTCAATGTTAGGGGTGTCCAAACTTTTTCCACTGAGGGCCGCACACTGAAAAATCAGAGCAATCGGGGGCCATTTTCAACATTTTTATTTTAAAAACCAATACAATATACTGTATGTGTAAAACATATACATTTAGGCCTCCACTCAGTTATGATCCCGGGGACACCAAAGGGTTTTGGTCAAAAAATATGTTAAAAATTTCTCATTATACAGTATTATAGTTTTTATTATTATGCAAGTTTTAAATCTCTAGATCAACATTAGAAAAAAAAAAAGGAAAAAAACACAAAATATGCAATATTTTCACCAAATAGCTTTTTTAGGTGGAATATCTGAGATTATATAATAATTGGAGCCTTAATTTTTGATTTTGATTCATTATTATTTTTTGAGCAATGACACTTAAAAACAAATCACACTAAAATAACTGGGGATCCAAAAGTGTCCTACTTATTAAAGTGTTAAAAAATAAATTATACAATTTTTTTCACAGTTTAATTTTAGCACAATAAGCTTGAGATCAACTTCAGATATATCCGTCACTTTTAAGTTTTATTGTTGTTCATGTTTTGTTTGTTTGTTTTAGGCCCTTCTTTAAAAAAAACAGCTCAGATTTTTATATGGCGAAACACAAAATATGCAATATTTTCGCCCAATAGCTTTTTTAGGTGGAATATTTGAGATTATATAATAATTGGAACCTTAATTTTTGATTTTGATTAATTATTATTTTTTGAGCAATGACACTTACAAACAAATCACACTAAAATAATTGGGGATCCAAAAGTGTCCTACTTATTAAAGTGTTAAAAAATGAATTAATTTTAGCACAATAAGCTTGAGATCTACTTCAGATATATCCGTCACTTTTAAGTTTTATTGTTGTTCATGTTTTGTTTGTTTGTTTTAGGCCCTTCTTTAAAAAAAAAAACAGCTCAGTTTTTTATATGGCGAAACACAAAATATGCAATATTTTCACCCAATAGGTTTTTTAGGTGGAATATCTGAGATTATATAATAATTGGAACCTTACTTTTTGATTTTGATTCATTATTATTTTTTGAGCAATGACACTTAAAAACAAATCACACTAAAATAATTGGGGATCCAAAAGTGTCCTACTTATTAAAGTGTTAAAAACATGAATTAATTTTTGCACAATAAGCTTGAGATCAACTTCAGATATATCCGTCTCTTTTAAGTTTTATTGTTTATGTTTGGTTTGTTTGTTTTAGGCCCTTCTTTAAAAAAAAACAGCTCAGTTTTTTATATGGCGAAACACAAAATATGCAATATTTTCACCCAATAGCTTTTTTAGGTGGAATATTTGAGATTATATAATAATTGGAACCTTAATTTTTGATTTTGATTCATTATTATTTTTTGAGCAATGACACTTACAAACAAATCACACTAAAATAATTGGGGATCCAAAAGTGTCCTACTTATTAAAGTGTTAAAAAATAAATTATACAATTTTTTTCACTGTTTAATTTTAGCACAATAAGCTTGAGATCAACTTCAGATATATCCATCACTTTGAAGTTTTATTGTTGTTCATGTTTTGTTTGTTTGTTTTAGGCCCTTCTTTAAAAAAAAAAAAACAGCTCAGTTTTTTATATGGCGAAACAGAAAATATGCAATATTTTCGCCCAATAGCTTTTTTAGGTGGAATATTTGAGATTATATAATAATTGGAACCTTAATTTTTGATTTTGATTCATTATTATTTTTTGAGCAATGACACTTACAAACAAATCACACTAAAATAATTGGGGATCCAAAAGTGTCCTACTTATTAAAGTGTTAAAAAATGAATTATAAATTTTTTTTACTGTTTAATTTTAGCACAATAAGCTTGAGATCAACTTCAGATATATCCATCACTTTGAAGTTTTATCGTTGTTCATGTTTTGTTTGTTTGTTTTAGGCCCTTCTTTAAAAAAAAAAACAGCTCAGTTTTTTATATTGCGAAACACAAAATATGCAATATTTTCGCCCAATAGCTTTTTTAGGTGGAATATTTGAGATTATATAATAATTGGAACCTTAATTTCTGATTTTGATTCATTATTATTTTTTGAGCAATGACACTTAAAAACAAATCACACTAAAATAACTGGGGATCCAAAAGTGTCCTACTTATTAAAGTGTTATAAAATAAATTATACAATTTTTTTCACTGTTTAATTTTAGCACAATAAGCTTGAGATCAACTTCAGATATATCCGTCACTTTTAAGTTTTATTGTTGTTCATGTTTTGTTTGTTTGTTTTAGGACCTTCTTTAAAAAAAACAGCTCAGTTTTATATATGGCGAAACACAAAATATGCAATATTTTCACCCAATAGCTTTTTTAGGTGGAATATCTGAGATTATATAATAATTGGAGCCTTAATTTTTGATTTTGATTCATTATTATTTTTTGAGCAATGACACTTAAAAACAAATCACACTAAAATAATTGGGGATCCAAAAGTGTCCTACTTATTAAAGTGTTAAAAAATGAATTAATTTTAGCACAATAAGCTTGAGATCAACTTCAGATCTCAAGCTTAAGTTTTACTGTTGTTCATGTTTTGTTTGTTTGTTTGTTTTAGGCCTTTCTTTAAAAAAAAACAGCTCAGTTTTTTATATGGCGAAACACAAAATATGGAATATTTTCCCCCAAATAGCTTTTTTAGGTGGAATATCTGAGATTATATAATAATTGGAGCCTTAATTTTTGATTTTGATTCATTATTATTTTTTGAGCAATGACACTTAAAAACAAATCACACTAAAATAACTGGGGATCCAAAAGTGTCCTACTTATTAAAGTGTTAAAAAATAAATTATACAATTTTTTTCACTGTTTAATTCTAGCACAATAAGCTTGAGATCAACTTCAGATATATCCGTCACTTTTAAGTTTTATTGTTGTTCATGTTTTGTTTGTTTGTTTTAGGCCCTTCTTTAAAAAAAACAGCTCAGATTTTTATATGGCGAAACACAAAATATGCAATATTTTCGCCCAATAGCTTTTTTAGGTGGAATATTTGAGATTATATAATAATTGGAACCTTAATTTTTGATTTTGATTAATTATTATTTTTTGAGCAATGACACTTAAAAACAAATCCCACTAAAATAACTGGGGATCCAAAAGTGTCCTACTTATTAAAGTGTTAAAAAATGAATTAATTTTTGCACAATAAGCTTGAGATCAACTTCAGATATATCCGTCACTTTGAAGTTTTATTGTTGTTCATGTTTTGTTTGTTTGTTTTAGGCCCTTTAAAAAAAAACAGCTCAGTTTTTTATATGGCGAAACACAAAATATGCAATATTTTCACCCAATAGTTTTTTAGGTGGAATATCTGAGATTATATAATAATTGGAGCCTTACTTTTTGATTTTGATTCATTATTATTTTTTGAGCAATGACACTTAAAAACAAATCACACTAAAATAATTGGGGATCCAAAAGTGTCCTACTTATTAAAGTGTTAAAAAATGTATTAAACATTTTTTTTTACTGTTTAATTTTAGCACAATAAGCTTGAGATCAACTTCAGATATATCCGTCACTTTTAAGTTTTATTGTTGTTCATGTTTTGTTTGTTTGTTTTAGGACCTTCTTTAAAAAAAACAGCTCAGTTTTTTATATGGCGAAACACAAAATATGCAATATTTTCACCCAATAGCTTTTTTAGGTGGAATATCTGAGATTATATAATAATTGGAACCTTAATTTTTGATTTTGATTCATTATTATTTTTTGAGCAATGACACTTAAAAACAAATCACACTAAAATAATTGGGGATCCAAAAGTGTCCTACTTATTAAAGTGTTAAAAAATGTATTAAACATTTTTTTTTACTGTTTAATTTTAGCACAATAAGCTTGAGATCAACTTCAGATATATCCGTCACTTTTAAGTTTTATTGTTGTTCATGTTTTGTTTGTTTGTTTTAGGACCTTCTTTAAAAAAAACAGCTCAGTTTTTTATATGGCGAAACACAAAATATGCAATATTTTCACCCAATAGCTTTTTTAGGTGGAATATTTGAGATTATATAATAATTGGAGCCTTAATTTTTGATTTTGATTCATTATTATTTTTTGAGCAATGACACTTAAAAACAAATCACACTAAAATAATTGGGGATCCAAAAGTGTCCTACTTATTAAAGTGTTAAAAAATGAATTAATTTTAGCACAATAAGCTTGAGATCAACTTCAGATCTCAAGCTTAAGTTTTACTGTTGTTCATGTTTTGTTTGTTTGTTTGTTTTAGGCCTTTCTTTAAAAAAAAACAGCTCAGTTTTTTATATGGCGAAACACAAAATATGCAATATTTTCCCCCAAATAGCTTTTTTAGGTGGAATATCTGAGATTATATAATAATTGGAGCCTTAATTTTTGATTTTGATTCATTATTATTTTTTGAGCAATGACACTTAAAAACAAATCACACTAAAATAACTGGGGATCCAAAAGTGTCCTACTTATTAAAGTGTTAAAAAATAAATTATACAATTTTTTTCACTGTTTAATTTTAGCACAATAAGCTTGAGATCAACTTCAGATATATCCGTCACTTTTAAGTTTTATTGTTGTTCATGTTTTGTTTGTTTGTTTTAGGCCCTTCTTTAAAAAAAAAAACAGCTCAGTTTTTTATATGGCGAAACAGAAAATATGCAATATTTTCGCCCAATAGCTTTTTTAGGTGGAAAATATGAGATTATATAATAATTGGAACCTTAATTTTTGATTTTGATTCATTATTATATTTTGAGCAATGACACAAACAAATCACACTAAAATAATTGGGGATCCAAAAGTGTCCTACTTATTAAAGTGTTAAAAAATGAATTAATTTTAGCACAATAAGCTTGAGATCTACTTCGGATATATCCGTCACTTTGAAGTTTTATTGTTGTTCATGTTTTGTTTGTTTTAGGCCCTTCTTTAAAAAAAAAAAAACTGCTCAGTTTTTTATATGGCGAAACACAAAATATGCAATATTTTCACCCAATAGCTTTTTTAGGTGGAATATTTGAGATTATATAATAATTGGAGCCTTAATTTTTGATTTTGATTCATTATTATTTTTTGAGCAATGACACTTAAAAACAAATCACACTAAAATAACTGGGGATCCAAAAGTGTCCTACTTATTAAAGTGTTAAAAAATGAATTAATTTTAGCACAATAAGCTTGAGATCAACTTCAGATATATCCGTCACTTTGAAGTTTTATTGTTCTTCATGTTTTGTTTGTTTGTTTTAGGCCCTTTAAAAAAAAAACAGCTCAGTTTTTTATATGGCGAAACACAAAATATGCAATATTTTCACCCAATAGTTTTTTAGGTGGAATATCTGAGATTATATAATAATTGGAGCCTTACTTTTTGATTTTGATTCATTATTATTTTTTGAGCAATGACACTTAAAAACAAATCCCACTAAAATAACTGGGGATCCAAAAGTGTCCTACTTATTAAAGTGTTAAAAAATGAATTAATTTTTGCACAATAAGCTTGAGATCAACTTCAGATATATCCGTCACTTTGAAGTTTTATTGTTGTTCATGTTTTGTTTGTTTGTTTTAGGCCCTTCTTTAAAAAAAAAAACAGCTCAGTTTTTTATATGGCGAAACACAAAATATGCAATATTTTCACCCAATAGCTTTTTTAGGTGGAATATTTGAGATTATATAATAATTGGAACCTTACTTTTTGATTTTGATTCATTATTATTTTTTGAGCAATGACACTTAAAAACAAATCACACTAAAATAACTGGGGATCCAAAAGTGTCCTACTTATTAAAGTGTTAAAAAATGAATTATACATTTTTTTTACTGTTTAATTTTAGCACAATAAGCTTGACATCAACTTCAGATATATCCGTCAATTTGAAGTTTTATTGTTTTTTTGTTTGTTTGTTTTAGGCCCTTCTAAAAAAAAACAGCTCAGTTTTTTATATGGCAAAACAAAATATGCAACATTTTCCCCCAAAAAAATATCTCAAAGTGGAATATTTAATGTGACGTAATCAAAGCCTTGAATAAGTCAATAATTCATAATGACATTGATTTTGATTCATTATTATTTTTTTAAAGAAAGAAACAGCCTGCATGGCAGCTTTGTGTTATAAGAGTAAACACTGCAACAATTTCTTGTTACATTTCACCTGTTTGCTCTTTTATACCACTTTTTATGTTTTAAATTTGTTTCAATTGTATTCAAAAAATGACCCCCGGGCCGCATTTTCGACACACCTGGTCTAAGTTAAAGTGGACAGGTAATTGTTTTTTGGCTAACACCTAGTGGCCACATTAATTAGCTTGTGACGCAATAATTTGAATGATGCGGACACGTTTGTTACTGAACACATTCTCATATTTGGTACTTGTTTATATTGACAAATGTGCTTATTAGTATGTAATATCCTTCTAAGGACACATGTGTCTAACTTAAGTGTGTAGCTGCCGGCTCCTAGGAGCCACCATGTTTACCTTTTGTAAATAACTTGACCAAACTACAAAAAAAAAAGACCAACCTTGTGTGTTTTTTGGAGAACATTCATGTGTTCACTGACTGTGCTTCTTTGCACAAGTAAACACTCTGCAGGACTGGCTTGTATCGCAGCTTATGTCGGAAAGTTTGAGTTGAATCAGATCCTTTTTTTTCCCCTTCCTTTGCCATTTTAACTGGACTTCCTAGTCGTTTATATTCATTACTCAAGGCGTAAAAGTGCATTTCGAGCATGCTGTTTTAGCTTCCTGGGATAAGAATAAAAAGGGGCTCACATTGAGAGTAACTTTTAACTCTGCCATGATTTAACTCTCACAGCCAGGGACCATTTATGTCTTTTCTTTTAAAAAAAAGTGGCACTAAAATCTTTGGATTCTACTGCATTAACATTCCATTTGGAGCAAAAGCATCTTTATTATGTTTTATCTGAATAACCTGCTGGGCTAAACTTTCAGCAAGTGTGGGTTCCGTGTTCTAAAAGCCTACTGAAATGAGATGTTCTTATTTCAACGGGGATAGCAGCTCCATTCTATGTGTCATACTTGATCATTTCATGATATTGCCATATTTTTGCTAAAAGGATTTAGTAGAGAACATCCACGATAAATTTTGCAACTTTTGGTCGCTAATAAAAAAGCCTAGCAGACGATGTGCGCGTGACGTCACGGGTTGTGGAGCTCCTCACATCTGAACATTGTTTACAATCATGGCCACCAGCAGCGAGAGCGATTCGGGCCGAGAAAGCGTCGATTTCCCCATTAATTTGAGCGAGGATGAAAGATTTGTGGATGAGGAAAGTTAGAGTGAAGGACTAGAAAAAAAGGCTATACAGTGGTAGCGATTCAGATGTTATTAGACAAATTTACTAGGATCATTCTGGGTTGGGGAGGAGACCCTGCCCCAAGTGGAGGAGTTCAAGTACCTAGGAGTCTCACTGTGCCGACAACCCCTTTAAACTTTAACTCACAACCTCTATCTGGGGTTGAGCAAAATGAATAGTAAATCAATAACAACTGTTCTAGGTATTGTTGCGTCTTCCCAATATTCCCTCCCAGGGAATCTAAGTTTTACTGAAGCTTCAGGAGACCAGCCGACATCAATGCAGTCATACCGTCATCTCGGGGTGGTCTAACATTCAAATGGAAAGAAACTACTTCTTTAATCGGAAAGCAGTCCCCCCAGAAAGGAATGCCTCCACCCTCTCCAAGTGGAGGAGTTCAAGTACCTAGGAGTCTTGTTCACGAGTGAGGGAAGAGTGGATCGTGAGATCGACAGGCGGATCGGTGCGGCGTCTTCAGTAATGCGGACGTTGTACCGATCCGTTGTGGTGAAGAAGGAGCTGAGCCGGAAGGCAAAGCTCTCAATTTACCGGTCGATCTACGTTCCCATCCTCACCTATGGTCATGAGCTTTGGGTGATGACCGAAAGGATAAGATCACGGGTACAAGCGGCCGAAATGAGTTTCCTCCGCCGGGTGGATTGGCTCTCCCTTAGAGATAGGGTGAGAAGCTCTGTCATCCGGGAGGAACTCAAAGTAAAGCCGCTGCTCCTTCACATCGAGAGGCGCCAGATGAGGTGGTTTGGGCATCTGGTCCGGATGCCACCCGAACGCCTCCCTAGGGAGGTGTTTAGGGCACGTCCAACCGGTAGGAGGCCACGGGGAAGACCCAGGACACGTTGGGAAGACTATGTCTCCCGGCTGGCCTGGGAACGCCTCGGGATACCCCGGGAAGAGCTAGACGAAGTGGCTGGGGAGAGGGAAGGCTGGGTTTCTCTGCTTAGGCTGTTGCCCCCGCGACCCGACCTCGGATAAGCGGAAGATGATGGATGGATGGATGGATGGATTCTGGAAAATCCCTTATCTGCTTATTGTATTACTAGTGTTTTAGTGAGATTATATAGTCCTATTCTCCTATTTGACACCAAGCTCATTTTAGCGTGGTGCTGGTTGTTCCTTTTATTATTAACGGGTTACTTCCCGCTTTGGACTTGCTGTGCTTCTGACGCTGTCGTTTTGACTATCAAAACTAGCGAGGCACGTTTCGTCAAAAGCATCAGTAAGGGCGTTGTAACGTACGTACAAGTAATTACCGTACTCGTTACTAGTAGAAGTAAAAACTGAATTTTTCCGAAGACTGGTGATGAGGTATTTTTTTAGGTGTGTTTAAACATATACAACTTGAATTTATAGTCTAGATCAGGGGTCACCAACCTTTTTGAAACCAAGAGCTACTTCTTGGGTACTGATTAATGCGAAGGGCTACCAGTTTGATACACACTTAAATAAATTGCTAGAAATATATGTAAAAAAATGGGTATTTCTGTCTGTCATTCCGTCATACATTTTTTTTCCTTTTATGGAATGTTTTTTTGTAGTGAATAAATGATGAAAAAAACACTTAAAAGAACAGTTTAAAAGACGAGAAAACAGGAAAAAAATTCAAATTAAATTTTGAAACAGTATATCTCTCTTTAAAATTCAAAATTCAACCGAAAAAAAGAAGAGAAAAACTAGCTAATTTGAATCTTTTTGAAAAAATTAAAAACACAATTTATGGAACATCATTAGTGATTTTTCCTGATTAAGATTCATTTTAGAATTTTGATGACATCTTTTAAATAAGTTAAAATCCAATCTGTATTTTGTTAGAATATATAACAAATTGGACCAAGCTATATTTCTAACAAAGACAAATCATTATTTCTTCTAGATTTTCCAGAACAAAAATTTAAAAAGAAATTCAAAAGACTTTGAAATAAGATTTAAATTTGATTCTACAGATTTTCTAGATTTGCCAGAATACATTTTTTGAATTTTAATCAAAATAAGTTTGAAGAAATATTTAACAAATATTCTTCGTTGAAAAAACAGAAGCTGAAATGAAGAATTAAATTAAAATGTATTTATTATTCTTTACAATAAATAATAAAATTGTCAGGAAAGAAGAGGAAGGAATTTAAAAGGTAAAAAGGTATATGTGTTTAAAATCCCTAAAATCTTTTTTAAGGTTGTATTTTTTCTCTAAAATCGTCTTTCTGAAAGTTATAAGAAGCAAAATAAATAAAATAAATGAATTTATTTAAACAAGTGAAGACCAAGTCTTTAAAATATTTTCTTCGATTTTCAAATTCTATTTGAGTTTTGTCTCTCTTAGAATTAAAAATGTTGAGCAAAGCGAGACCAGCTTTCTAGTAAATAAATACAATTTAAAAAATAGAGGCAGCTCACTGGTAAGTGTTGCTATTTGAGCTATTTTTAGAACAGGCCAGCGGGCGACTCATCAGGTCCTTACGGGCTACCTGGTGCCCGTGGGCACCGCGTTGGTGACCCCTGGTCTAGATACATAGCTGAGATACGTTGAGAACATGAGGGGTGAACTTCTTTAAGTTTCAGTTTCTTGGTTTGGTCCAAGTCAGCTTTCACTAAAACAGCATCCAATACTGTTAAAACACACACATTTTCCAGGCTCAACATTCCCACAAAAGCTCCGTGTTGTCAGAGCTTCGGAGTGCATCAATAAAATGAGCGCGACGGAGAGTTACTCTGCATGAAAATGGGGGCCTTCCCTAAATGCTGCAGATGTTTTCCTTTTTGTTTGCTTAGATTTCCCTAAAAACATTTTCAAGTACTTTATTGCCATCCATTTTCAAGCTGAAATGACTCAAGTAGTTCATCTTGAAGCTGGACTGTTCGAATGAGTCATCACCACCATGCTGGTGCCTGCCTTGAAGTGGTGCTTTTTGTCCATTAAAGATCCAGCCAAGGAATCGTCCAAAATGCCCATCTAGAGCAGACCTAGGATATTATTATGACTCGGGGACCACATAGAGTGAAAAAAATGTGCCTTGGTTGCCCATCCATCGGTCCATCTTCCTCCGCTTATCCGAGGTCGGGTCGTGGGGGCAACAACCCATACTTCCCTCTCCCCAGCCACTTCGTCTAGCTCTTCCCTGGGGATCCCGAGGCGTTCCCAGGCCAGCCGGGAGAAATAGTCTTCCCAACGTGTCCCGGGTCTTCCCCGTGGCCTCCTACCGGTTGGACGTGCCCTAAACACCTCCCTAGGGAGGCGTTCGGGTGGCATCCCGACCAGATGCCCGAACCACCTCATCTGGCTCCTCTCCATGTGAAGGAGCAGCGGCTTTACTTTGAGTTCCTCCCGGATGGCAGAGCTTCTCACCCTATCTCTAAGGGAGAGCCCCGCCACACGGCGGAGGAAACTCATTTCGGCCCCTTGTACCCGTGATCTTATCCTTTCGGTCATGACCCAAAGCTCATGACCATAGGTGAGGATGGGAACGTAGATCGACCGGTAAATTGAGAGCTTTGCCTTCCGGCTCAGTTCTTTCTTCACCACAACGGATCGGTACAACGTCCGCATTACTGAAAACGCCGCACCGATCCGCCTGTCGATCTCACGATCCACTCTTCCCTCACTCGTGAACAAGACTCCTAGGTACTTGAACTCCTCCACTTGGGGCAGGGTCTCCTCCCCCAACCCGGAGATGGCATTCCACCCTTTTCCGGGCGAGGACCATGGACTCTGAGGTGCTGATTCTCTTTGAGTTCCTTCCAGATGGCAGAGCTTCTCACCCTATCTCTAAGGGAGAGCCCCGCCACACGGCAGAGGAAACTCATTTCGGCCGCTTGTACCCGTGATCTTGTCCTTTCGATCATGACCCAAAGCTCATGACCATAGATAAGGATGAGAACGTAGATCGACCGGTAAATTGAGAGCTTTGCCTTCCGGCTCAGCTCCTTCACCTCAACGGATCGGTACAACGTCCGCATTACTGAAAACGCCGCACCGATCCGCCTGTCGATCTCACAATCCACTCTTCCCTCACTCGTGAACAAGACTCCGAGGTACTTGAACTCCTCCACTTGGGGGCAGGGTCTCTTCCCCCAACCCGGGGATGGCATTCCACCCTTTTCCGGGCGAGAACCATGGACTCGGACTTGGAGGTGCTGATTCTCTTTGAGTTCCTTCCAGATGGCAGAGCTTCTCACCCTATCTCTAAGGGAGAGCCCCGCCACCCGGCGGAGGAACCTAATTTCGGCAGCTTGTACCCGTGATCTTGTCCTTTCGGTCATAACCCAAAGCTCATGACCATAGGTGAGGATGGGAACGTAAATCGACCGGTAAATTGAGAGCTTTGCCTTCCGGCTCAGCTCCTTCTTCACCACAATGGATCGGTACAACGTCCGCATTACTGAAGACGCCGCACCGATCCGCCTTTCGATCTCACGATCCACTCTTCCCTCACTCGTGAACAAGACTCCGAGGTACTTGAACTCCTCCACTTGGGGGCAGGGTCTCCTCCCCCAACCCGGAGATGGCATTCCACCCTTTTCCGGGCGAGAACCATGGACTCGGACTTGGAGGTGCTTATTCTCATTCCGGTCGCTTCACACTCGGCTGCAAACCGATCCAGTAAGAGCTGAAGATCCCGGTCAGATGAAGCAATCAGGACCACATCATCTGCAAAAAGCAGAGACCTAATCCTGCGGTTACCAAACCGGAACCCCTCAACGCCTTGACTGCGCCTAGAAATTCTGTCCATAAAAGTTATGAACAGAATGGGTGACAAAGGACAGCCTTGGCGGAGTCCAACCCTCACTGGAAATGTGTTCGACTTACTGCCGGCAATGCGGACCAAGCTCTGGCACTGATCGTACAGGGAGCGGACCACCACAATAAGACAGTCCGATACCCCATACTCTCTGAGCACTCCCCACAGGACTTCCCTTGGTTGCCAGTGTGTATAAAATGTAAACAAATCACATCATACGTCACATACGTATACGCCCTCGTGGAGCAGAGAGGTAGCGGCATGGGTAACGTTAGCTGTGGTGCGAGTGGTAATACGAGAGAAAGAAGGTGCGAATCTGGTAACAAATGAAGGAAGAATTAATTCCCAAGGAAAACAGCAGGGGGTCCATCGTCCGGCGGTGGTTTAGTTTCAAGCGGGAATTGTCACGCCTGTAAGTTATGTTTTGGTTTTGGTCATGCTATGTTTAGTTTTTGGACATTCAGTCATCAGTCACACCTATGGATCATGTTTTGTTTTCTCATGTTATGTTTTTGATTTTGGACATTCAGTCACGTTTTGCACTTCCTGGTTTTGTTTGTTTCCATGCCAACGTATTAGTTCCCACCTTGTCACGCCCCTGCCCTCAGTCCCGCACCTGTTCCGGATTATCACAGCCAGTATTTAAGTAATTTTCTTTCTGTTCATCATGCTGGGATCTTCTGTCACAACAAGGCTTGGACGTGGATTGTTTCCTCGATGCAGATGAGAATCAGCGCGAGTGCGGCGTGGATGTGAGTACATGGTTGAATAGAATTGAATTATATTTATATAACGCTTTTCTCAAGTGACTCAAAGCGCTTTACATCGTGAAACCCAATATCTAAGTTACATTTAAACCAGTGTGGGTGGCACTGGGAGCAGGTGGGTAAAGTGTCTTGCCCAAGGACACAACGGCAGTAACTAGGATGGCACAAGTGGGAATCGAACCTGCAACCCTCAAGTTGCTGGCACGGCCACTCTACCAACCGAGCTATACCGCCCCATTATAGTGTTTATTTAAACACTATAATAAAAAATAATCAAACTAAGGGCGCTCACAAGGAGGTAGAAACTTGGCTAAACAGTACAAACGTGAAACAAAAACACTTGCTCGAATGGCATGAATGAACTATGAACGGAAACAGCACGATGGCATGAATATAATAAACTATAAACAAAACTAGCACAATGGCATAAATACAAAAACTTACACGGCATGGAACTATGGACAAGGACATGAAGGAGGTGCAGCATGGGTAGGGTGCGTGCGTATGTGAGAAAATCCCAGAATGATGAACAGAAAGAAAAATGACTTAAATACTGGCTGTGATAATCAGGAACAGGTGCGGGACTGAGGGCAGGGGCGTGACAAGGTGGGAACTAATACGTTGGCATGGAAACAAACAAAACCAGGAAGTGCAAAACGTGACTGAATGTCCAAAATCAAAAGCATAACATGACAAAACAAAACATGATCCATAGGTGTGACAGGAATATGTCGAACAGACAAGCGTAAATTGTCAAGTGTGGGGCTAAAGCGTTGCTACAAAAAGTAGCATTGCTGCTAATATGTAGCAGCATTTGAAAAGTCACCTGCTAGAGAATGAAGAGTGCTTACTCCGCATATCAACATCTACATTCGGTGCCACACCATCAAAATGCCGAGGCAAAAATTTCCAGATCAACACCGTATGAAAAAAATAGTCAGCAACAAAAGGAGATAATGTCCGCAGTAACCTATCACATAGCTAAGGACGAACACTATTTGATTTCCTATTATGAAGCTCATTTTTATTTGACAGTTATTGAAATATCTTGTGTGACATCATGCACAAAAGTGCACTTGGTTTGTTTTAAACTATTGTAGTGGCGTTCTGTACAAAAATGTAGTCTTGTTTTGATAACTCATCATAGTGACATCATGCACAAAAGTGCACTAATAGCTTGTTTTAAAATGTCTCTGACAATTTTGCACTTTCTGTTTTGAAATGACATGAATGTTTGTGCTTAATAACTGTTTAAAGGGGAACATTATCACCAGACCTATGTAAGCGTCAATATATACCTTGATGGTGCAGAAAAAAGACCAACTATTTTTTTAACCGATTTCAGAACTCTAAATGGGTGAATTTTGGCGAATTAAACGCCTTTCTGTTTATCGCGCTGGAGGCGATGACGTCAGAATGTGATGTCACCGAGGTAACACACCCGCCATGTTCATTTTCAACACATTACAAACACCGGGTCACAGCTCCGTTTTTTTCTGTTTTTCTGACTATTTTTTGCAACCTTGGAGACATCATGCCTCGACAGTGTGTTGTCGGAGGGTGTAACAACACTAACAGGGAGGGATTCAAGTTGCACCACTGGCCCGAAGATGCGAAAGTGGCAAGAAATCTGCCGCCAGACCCCCATTGAATGTACCAGAGTGTCTCCACATTTTACTGGCGATGCTAAGGCAGACATAGCACAGAGATGTATGGATAACCTGCAGATGCATTTGCAACGATAGTCAACGAAATCACAAAGGTGAGTTTTGTTGATGTTGACTGCCAGCTAATCGATGCTAACATGCTACGCTAATCGATGCTAACATGCTATTTACCGGCGGTGCTAAAGCAGCCATGGTACAGAGATGTATGGATAACCTGTAGATGCATTTGCAACTATATTACATTTCCTTCCACCCACATTCAATGCGAAAAAAACACTTACCAATCGACGGATTTAAGTTGCTCCAGTTTCAAAAGATGCGAAAGTCCTGATCGTTTGGTCCGCACATTTTACCGGCGATTCTAACGCAGCTATACGGGCATGCTATGGCTATGAATTCGCTCAATAGCTTCAGTTTCTTCTTCAATACTTTCATACTCCAACCATTTGTTTCAATACATGCGTAATCTGTTGAATCGCTTAAGTCGCTGAAATTCGAGTTTGAATCCGAGCTAATGTCGCTATATCTTGCTGTGGTATTCCCATTGTTTGTTTACATTGGCAGCACTGTGTGACGTCACAGGGAAATGGGCAGTGTCTTCGCAGAGGGCGAAAATAAGGCACTTTAAATCTTTATTGAGGGATATTCCGAGACCGGTAAAATTTTGAAAAAAACTTCAAAAAATACAACAAGCGACTGGGAACTGATTTTTATTGTTTTTAACCCTTTTGAAATTGTGATAATGTTCCCCTTTAATAAATACTGTTTTTGACTTAGTTGTGATTTCCCTCTCTGCATGCAAGTTTAAAATGAGCATATATTAATGCAGTACGAACAAGAATGTTTTAATGTAGACACATAGGATCATCATACTGCTGTGATTATATGTATCAAGTGTTCATTCAAGGCTAAGGCAAAATATCGAGATATATATCGTGTATCGTGATATGGCCGAAAAATATTGAGATATTAAAAAAAAGGCCATATGTAGCCCGGCCCAGCCCTACATCTATGGTATTATTGGAACCCTTCCTTTGACAGGGAAAAGTCCTCCCAGATTGTTGTATCCTTTGGCTGTCTGAACAATGAGAGGTTATTAGAATTGAGGATTTACATTTTATTCAATAAAAAAAGGAGATCTAGCTGTCTAAAGTCAGAAGCCTTGCCTAAAAAGGGTCTCTCCTTAGATGTGCTTTTGTCCATCTTGCGGCAAAACCGAACGTTAATCTGACATGTGTTGGAGGTAAAAGTCCCAGGGTTCTGCCAGAAGGTTTTGAGGCTCCGCCAACCAGGACTAAAACCTAAAAGGTCCCTGGTTCTAAATGTTTGCACCAGGGATATCAATCTCATTGGAGGAAAATCTATTCCCAAGTGGGCCGGACTGATAAAATAATGGCATAACAACTTAAATATAAAGACAACTTCGGATTGTTTGCTTTGTTTTACTTTGGTCAAAAACAGAACGAGTACTGTACATTCTGATAATGTACGTCTGAAAAATAATCCTCTTGGCAAAACACTTTAAGTTTGTCAGGCTTTCCCTTGACAGTTTGTCTATGTTTTAGTTTTCTTTCTCTGCATTTGTCTGTCTGTCTCTGTGTGTTTAGTATTTCCTGTCCTTAGTTCCTGTCTAGGCTCTTATTTTGTCAGCTTCCTGTCCTGTTCCCTGAGTGTTGTGTTCCTCCTCAGCTGCGGCTGATTGGCACCTGGCCACACCTGTTACCAATCAGCCTGCTCCTATTTGTACCTGTATTGTCTTGTTGATGTCACGTCTAGTCACTCTTGTGATGTGTTATCGCTCCTGTCGTACCTTGTCTTTGGAGCGTAGCAGTAAGCTATATTCAGTTGTTTGTAGCTTACTGTTTTTTGTTCCCTGCTTCCGTTTTATTTTTCATTATACAAGTACGACTTCTGTTTGCCTGTTGGCTACCCGCTAGCTTCCACGCTAAGATCCTGTTCGTTATTTTCTAGCTCCCAGGCTAGCTCCTTTTGTTTGATTATCCGCCTCGTGCGCGCTTTGTGTTTGTACCCTTTTGATTTTGGTTTTGTCTTAGTATTTAATTAAATCATGTTTTCACATTCCATGCCTGCCTCAATCTCTGCATCTTGGTGTTCGTCACCAAATAACCATGACAAAGTTAGTTGAAAGTTCTGAGTAAAAAAACTTTTGTAGTTAAAAACACAATGAAGACCACAATGAACTTTGTCTCACTGTACCGACAACCCCTTTAAACTTTAACTCAAAACCTCTATCTGGGGTTGAGCAAAAATAAATAGTAAATAAATAACAACTGTTCTAGGTATTGTTGCGTCTTCCCAATATTCCCTCCCAGGGAATCTAAATTATTGGTCAATCCCAAATTCTTTTGATGATATATATGCTGAGTAAGAAGGACCATCGAAACAGAATAGGAATATTAACAAGTTTTACTGAAGCTTCAGGAGACCAGCCCACATCAATAAAGTCATACCGTCATCATGGGATTGTCTAACATTCAAACGGAAAGCAACTACTTCTTGAATCGGAAAGCAGTCCCCCCAGAAAGGAATGCCTCCCCCCTCTCCAAGTGGAGGAGTTCAAGTACCTCGGAGTCTTGTTCACGAGTGAGGGAAGAGTGGATCGTGAGATTGTCAGGCGGATCGGTGCGGCGTCTTCAGTAATGTGGACGCTGTATCAATCCGTTGAAGAAGGAGCTTAGCCGGAAGGCAAAGCTCTCAATTTACCGGCCGATCCACGTTCCCATCCTCACCTATTGACATGAGCTTTGGGTTATGACCGAAAGGACAAGATCATGGGTACAAGCGGCCAAAATGAGTTTCCTCTGCTGGGTGGCGGGGCTCAGGAGCTCAAAATAAAGCCGCTGCTCCTCCACATCGAGAGGAGCCAGATGACGTGGTTCGAGCATCTGGTCAGGATGCTACCCGAACGCCTCCCTAGGGAGGTGTTTAGGGCACGTCCAACTGGTAGGAGGCAACGGGGAAGACCCAGGACACATTGGGAAGACTATGTCTCCCGGCTGGCCTGGGAACGCCTTGGGATCCCCCGGGAAGAGTTAGACGAAGTGGCTGGGGAGAGGAAAGTCTGAGCTTCTCCGATCTACGTTCCCATCCTCACCTATTGTCATGAGCTTTGGGTTATGACTGAAAGGACAAGATCACAGGTACAAGCGGACAAAATGAGTTTCCTCTGCTGGGTGGCGGGGCTCAGGAGCTCAATGTAAAGCTGCTGCTCCTCCACATCGAGAGGAGCCAGATGAGGTGGTTCGAGCATCTGGTCAGGATGCTACCCGAACGCCTCCCTAGGGAGGTGTTTAGGGCACGTCCAACCGGTAGGGATCCACGGGGAAGACCCAGGACAGATTGGGAAGAGTCTGTCTCCCGGCTGGCCTGGGAACGCCTTGGGATCCCCCGGGAAAAGCTGGACGAAGTGGCTGGGGAGAGGAAAGTCTGGGCTTCTCTGCTTAGGCTGCTGCCCCAGCGACCCAACCTCCGATAAGCGGAAGAAGATGGAAGGATGGATGGACCCCCTGTCAATCAAAGTAGACAATCTTGATACATGCTGTTTGGCTGGATCGAAAACACTTTTAGTGAGCTCACTTTTAGTGAGCTGCTGCTGATTTCTGCCCCAACCCAAGAGCCTATTCCCTGCTTTCATCTCATACATGTGAGGGGAAGTGGTCCAGATGTGTGTCACGCTGATAAGCTTCCCCCACCGACTGCCGCCTGCCGTGAAGACCACCCGCCCCGCGGCCGTCCTCCTCAGTTCCACTTCCTTTCTCAGGCCAAATAATCGAATCAGATAGGATGGGGCTGAAATGTCTTCAATAAACCCCAGGATGTATTTCGTTTTCATCCCAATGTTTGAGCCTATTCGTAGTCTTCTCATCCCTTTTTCCGCGTGGGTCATTCAGTCGAGGTGACTGAAGACCGACTTGTGATGGGATATTTAATCCAACAAGGACACTTGCCATAAAGTTAACAGCAAGGCGTTCTTTAATCAGCTACTTTTTGCAATTTACACCTTTTGAGAGAAGGTCTAACTATACTAATCACGTCTTCACTAATCATAGTAATTAGGAGTAGTCGTCACCAGAAAGAAAGCAACACCGTTATTCCGAAGCACCGCCACCGAGGCCCAATTTGTCTCTCCCACCAGTGAGCCACAAATTGAAGATACATTTCTTTCCTATAAAAGTGGAGATGTGAGATGGAAATAAGTAGTACTTGAACTAATCTTACACTCTGTTCTTCTTTAACCAGGTGGCTGCCAGGGGGGCCGTGTGGTGTAGGCGAGATTAAAGGGAACCGGCAGCCGTCGCATCCCACGGGTAGGTTAGATCTGTCGTATTGATTGCTGGGATGTGGTTATTGTCACTGTCAGGGGAAATCAAAAGACTTGCCGTGAAGTTTTTGTCCTCTTAAAAAAATAAGAAACTCTGCAAACTGAAGTCAGACAAGGCTGTAAGGCAATGGAAATACATAATGCAAGTTATTGTTTTTATTGAGTACTGAAATGAGATTTTCTTATTTAAATGGGGATAGCAGGTCCATTATATGTGTCGTACTTGATCATTTCGCGATATTGCCATATTTTTGCCGAAAGGATTTAGTAGAGAACATCCACGAAAAAGTTCTCAACTTTTGGACTGATAAAAAAGCCTTGCCTGTACCGAAAGTAGCGAACGATGTGCGCTTAATGTAACGGGTTGTGGAGCTCCTCACATCTGAACATTGTTTACAATCATGGCCACCAGCAGCGAGAGCAATTCGGACCGAGAGAGCGACGATTTTCCCATTAATTTGAGCGAGGATGAAAGATTTCTGGATGAGGAAAGTGTGAGTGAAGGACTAGAGGGCAGTGGGAGCGATTCAGATAGGGAAGATGCTGTGAGAGGCGCCGTGGCAGCCGTGGGGGTGCCACGTAGAAGATGGATGGATGGATGGCTCTTCTCTCCTATGACTCTCGTCGTTATTTGGGTTGTCTGTTGTGATTTCCTTTTCTGGCTCGATGACCCACGCTATCTTGCCTCTGATTGGCCTAATCTCAACCAATCCTGACTCATCATAGTAAACTACCAACCAGACATGAATGTTCTTATACAGTCTGTGCAAACACGTCTTGGAAGGAGGAAGGGGAGGGGTTTAGTAGCCCATGAGAGGAAGTGAGTTGCGGGGGAGAACAAGGAACACAATAAATAAGCGGCATTTGATCATTTTAACGTGAAATAAATTGTATCGATGATACGATATTTTCTTGATTCATATCTTGTTTAAAAATACATCGATATATCGTACAAAGTCGATATATCGCCCAGCCCTAATTCCCATCTTTACTTGCTGTAAAACATTTTCAGTTCTGTAATCTGATTTTAAAGAATCGAATCTGAGGCCAAAACATTGGGACTTGGATCGGAAGACAAAACTGTTGCTCGAGACATATCTGGTTTGAAATAGTAACCGGTTAGATATCAACAATAGACCACTGGGTAGTCTGAACCTTTCTATATGGACTTTAAAGATTTCTGTGAGTTTTCATTTTCTTAGTGTAATTAGCGACTGCAACTTGAAGGCTTGTCCGTCGAAATGATGCCTCAGTCTTGTGATTGGCAGTTGATCAGTCGCCTAATTGATCACCCTCAGATGGGATCGATTATGCCTTCTCCGTGACCGCGACTGTAGGGAACAGAGCGACAACGGATGGTTTGTTACGTCTCGGCTCAATTACTGTAACGTATTATTTTCGGGTCTCCCCATGTCTAGCATTAAAAGATTACAGTTGGTACAAAATGCGGCTGCTAGACTTTTGACAAGAACAAGAAAGTTTGATCATATTACGCCTGTACTGTATATACCTTTTATATACATATATACATACATATATACCTATACTGTATATACCTTTATATACATATATACATACATATATACCTGTACTGTATATACCTTTATATACATATATACATACATATATACCTATACTGTATATACCTTTATATACATATATACATACATATATACCTATACTGTATATACCTTTATATACATATATACATACATATATACCTATACTGGCTCACCTGCAAACCTATCATCTGGTCAGAGATAGACAAACCTATCACCTGTGCACTTAAGATGTGACTTTAAGGTTTTACTAATTTACTACTTACGTATAAAATACTACACGGTCTAGCTCCATCCTATCTTGCCGATTGTATTGTACCATATGTCCCGGCAAGAAATCTGCGTTCAAAAGACTCCGGCTTATTAGTGATTCCTAAAGCCCAAAAAAAGTCTGCGGGCTATAGAGCATTTTCAGTTCGGGCTCCAGTACTCTGGAATGCCCTCCCGGTAACAGTTCGAGATGCCACCTCAGTAGAAACATTTAGGTCTCACCTTAAAACTCATTTGTATACTCTAGCCTTTAGATAGACTCCCTTTTTAGACCAGTTGATCTGCCGTTTCTTTTCTTTTTCTCCTATGTCCCACTCTTCCTTGTGATCCGGTGGCCATGGATGACGTACTGGCTGTCCAGAGTTGGGACCCAGGATGGGCCGCTCGCCTGTGTATCGGCTTGGGACATCTCTGCGCTGCTGATCCGCCTCCGCTTGGTATGTTTTCCTGCTGGCTCCGCTGTAAACGGGACTCTCGCTGCTGTGTTGGATCCATTATGGATTGAACTTTCACAGTATCATGTCAGACCCGCTCGACATCCATTGCTTTCGTCCTCTCCAAGGTTCTCATAGTCATCATTGTCACCGACGTCCCACTGGGTGTGAGTTTTCCTTTGCCCTTATGTGGGCCTACCGAGGATGTCTTGGTGGTTTGTGTTGTGGTTTGTGCAGCCCTTTGAGACACTAGTGATTTCGGGCTATATAAGTAAACATTGATTGATTGATTGATAGTTGCGTGGGTCCTTGAAGGTTTGAAAAAACAGTTTGGTACTCCAAAGTACATGTGATGATCGGTCCTCAATAGATGCCTCTGCGGTAATCACGTTATTGATCTGAGTCATGTATTATGGAAATGAAGGTTAAGTGCTGCTAAAGGCCGGTTGACATCAGTGTCCTCTTACTTAAAGGCCATTTGGATTTAAACAGGACACACTGGCACCAAAAAGACTTAATGAGGGCTCGGACTTTTGTGCCCCGCTCTAATAATTACATTATCCGAGAATCTTCTGCTTGGCTATAACCTTTTTCTAATTGACCCAAATGCTCAACCGTCAGTGGGGTTCGCTGTGGATCAGGGGTCGGGAACCTTTTTGGCTGAGAGAGCCATGAAAGCAAAATATTATAAAATGTATTTCCGAGAGAGCCATATAATAATAATAATAATTTTTAACACTGAATACAAATAAATGTGTGCATTTTTAAGTAAGACCAACATTTTAAGAATACAATAAGTATCTTCTACTTTTTAATAACATTGTTATTCTGAAGCTAATGAATAAAATAGTTCGTAACATGAATACGACTTCTTGAACAGGGACGGTAGAAAACGGATGGAAATGCATGAGAGTGTTTTATATTTTGAACGTTATTTTTAACACTGTGATTACCAGCGGAATTATTCATTACTTATCGCTGTGTTTTTCAACCACTGTGCCGCGTGAGATACAGTCTGGTGTGTCGTGGGAGAGATTATGTAAATTCACCTAATTGGGTTGATAATGGGCTTCACGGTGGGAGAGGGGTTAGTGCGTCTGCCTCACAATACGAAGTTCCTGCAGTCCTGGGTTCAAATCCAGGCTCGGGATCTTTCTGTGTGGAGTTTGCATGTTCTCCCCGTGAATGCGTGGGTTCCCTCCGGGTACTCCGGCTTCCTCCCACTTCCAAAGACATGCACCTGGGGATAGGTTAATTGGCAACACTAAATTGGCCCTAGTGTGTGAATGTGAGTGTGAATGTTGTCTGTCTATCTGTGTTGGCCCTGCGATGAGGTGGCGACTTGTCCAGGGTGTACCCTGCCTTCCGCCCGATTGTATCTGAGATAGGCGCCAGCGCCCCCCGCGACCCCGAAAGGGAATAAGCGGTAGAAAATGGATGGGATGGATGGGTTGATAATATTTTTTGCAAACCTGTAACTATAATTCAAAAATGTGCTCTTATCGAGTGTCTGTGATGTCTAGAACTCGGCAGAGTAAGCGTGTAATACTCTTCCATATCAGTAGGTGGCAGCAGGTAGCTAATTGCTTTTGTAGATGTCGGGAACATGGTATGTCGTGATCACAATATGCGGGAGGCGGCATGTAGGTAAAAAGGTATCCAACACTTAAACTAAAAATAAACAAAAGGCGAGTGCCGCTAAGAAAAGGCATTGAAGCAAAACAAAACTAAAACTGAACTGACTGCAAAGTAAACAAAAACAGGATGCTGGACGACAGCAAAGACTTACAGTGAGCGGAGCAGAAGGCGTCCACAAAGTACATCCGTACATGGCATGACAATCAACAATGTCCACACGAAGAAGGAGTGCGTCCGCACCACTTAAATAGTCTTGATTGTAAAAACAAAGCAGGTGCGATGAATAGCATTCAAGGAGGACATGAAACCGCTACAGGAAAATACCAACAAAAGAAGAAAAGCCACCAAAATAGGAGCGCAAGGCACACAGGAAAACACCGTAAAAACTCAAAATAAGTTACGGCTTGAAAGTACACCTACATAGAGACTAGAGCTGTTGTGAGAACAATTTTTTTTGTCAATATCGGCTACCGAGTTTAATTTTTCTGCTGGTGGTGCGCCTCGGAATTTTTTCAATGAAAAAAAAAGGGTTTTGCCTCAAAAAAGGTTGAAAAACACTGACTTATCGTGTTAAGCAATGCCAGCTAAGATTGATCTGAGAGCCAGATGCAGTCATCAAAAGAGCCACATCTGGTTCTAGAGCCATAGGTTCCCTACCCCTGCTGTGGATGCTGCCGCTGACCTTGTGGGCCTTGACTGAGGCAAAAGCAACAATGAGGCTTCAGGTCCGTGTTTAACCTTCGTCTTGTGTTAGGGTCGCCACCGACCCGTTTTAGTTTTTAAATGCATAAAAACACCACATACATTTATTTTTTTGCATCAAAGCTTTTTGACTTTGTCAGGAACCTCTTTGCCAACAAAATAAAACATTTTAATTTTTTTCACTAAATTATAAAATGCTCTGGTAGAAATTATGCCCTTGGTGTTGTTAGGGTCGGTTTGACCCAGTTATAAAAATAAGATGATAAAGCAATGATAAGAGCCAAAACTGAACACACTGACAGCCAGCTCCTCTCCCAATCATGTGAGCTTTAGTGGATTCTCATTTTACCTTTTTATCCTGTACAAAAACAAACAAAAGACGGACACTAAAAGTGTCACTTTTTGCCACTCTGATTTTGTTTTTTTTATTAGTTTTGGAACTAGTAATCTATTTCTCTTGGTTTCATTTGCTTGATTGGTTGTTTGTTTGATGTTGGATTTCTGTTGCTGAAAAAAATAAGTTTGAGCCATTTTTCTTGAAATAAATATATATGGGTCGAAATTGACCCGTAACACCATAGATGTTACTATAGTTAAAATTCTTAAAATGAAAAAAATAAATAAAACACATTTATTCAAGAGATGTGTTCTAATACCCCTTAGTAATAGTTAGGTAACACAACAACCTTTTTTTTATTTATATGATTCTCTTGAGGTTCGTTTTACCATTTTTAAAAATTAAAATCGAGGGGTATACTGACAAAAAAAGGCCCAATGGCCCAAACCAAATATATTAAAACCAATATTTTCAAGGATAAGGAAGCCTAACGAGGTAACCAAGAGATGAGAAACAAATTGGATGATAGATAATTGTTTTTAGTGTATTTTACAGCTGATTTAAAACATGGGTCAAAACCGACCCGTTTATATAAGAGATGGTAACAGAAAGCTAACACAAGAGGAAGGTTAAGATCCAGTGGAACCTTGATTTACAAACTTTAATGTATTTTTTGGACTGCACCCCCCAACATTTTGGAAAAATGAAATATATTTCCATATATTAGCCGCGCCGGACCATGAGCCGCAAATACAAACCCCGTTTCCATATGAGTTGGGAAATTGTGTTCGATGTAAATATAAACGCAATACAATGATTTGTAAATCCTTTTCAACCCATATTCAGTTGAATATGCTACAAAGACAACATATTTGATGTTCAAACTGATAAACATTTTTTTATTTTATTTGCAAATAATTATTAACTTTAGAATTTGATGCCAGCAACACGTGACAAAGAAGTTGGGAAAGGTGGCAATAAATACTAATAAAGTTGAGGAATGCTCATCAAACACTTATTCGGAACATCCCACAGGTCTGCAGGCTGATTGGGAACAGGTGGGTGCCATGATTGGGTATAAAAACAGCTTCCCAAAAAAGGCTCAGTCTTTCACAAGAAAGGATGGGGCGAGGTACACCCCTTTGTCCACAACTGTGTGAGCAAATAGTCAAACAGTTTAAGAACAACGTTTCTCAAAGTGCAATTGCAAGAAATTTAGGGATTTCAACATCTACGGTCCGTAATATCATCAAAAGGTTCAGAGAATCTGGAGAAATCACTCCAGGTAACCAACATTGAATGACCGTGACCTTCGATCCCTCAGACGGCATTGTATCAATCTCTAAAGGATATCACCACATGGATGCTGCCATCGAAGCGCCGTCTTTTTTATGGACGCCCCTGCTTATTTCAGCAAGACAATGCCAAGCCACATTCAGCACGTGTTACAACAGCGTGGCTTCGTAAAAAAAAGAGTGCGGGTACTTTCCTGGCCCGCCTGCAGTCCAGACCTGTCTCCCATCGAAAATGTTTGGCGGATTATGAAGCATAAAATACGACAGCGGGGACCCCGGACTGTTGAACGACTGAAGCTCTACATAAAACGAGAATGGGGAAGAATCAGGCGGTATAGCTCAGTTGGTAGAGTGGCCGTGCCAGCAACTCGAGGGTTGCAGGTTCGATTCCCTCTTGTGCCATCCTAGTTACTGCCGTTGTGGCAAGACACTTTACCCACCTGCTCCCAGTGCCACCCACACTGGTTTAAATGTAACTTAGATATTGGGTGTCACTATGTAAAGCGCTTTGAGTCACTTGAGAAAAGCGCTATATAAATATAATTCACAATTCACTTCACAATTCCACTTTCGAAGCTTCAACAATTAGGTTCCTCAGTTCCCAAACGTTTATTGAGTGTTGTTAAAAGAAAAGGTGATGTAACACAGCCTCCTGACACCCGTTCTCAACTGTCTATGCGACGTCAAGGCTTGATTAGCTCAGAATTTTTTAATAATGAATGAGGAAAAAACTGAAATTTTTTTTTTGGTCCAGCCCTCACTGACTTGGGACCATTGGCGTCACTATAGACAGGAATTTTATACTTGACAAACAAGTCAATGGCGTTTTAAAATTGTGTTTTTATCATCCTCGTCTTTTAGCAAAGGTAAAACTGTTTTTTTTAAATATTTTAACCTTTTTGAATCAGTTGTGCATGCTTTTATTTCAAGTGGCCTAGACTACCGCAATGCACTTTATGCTGACATTAGTCAAAAAGCTCTCTCTCGGTTGTTGTTAGTCCAGAACGCGGCAGCAGGACTTTTAACAGGGGCCAGGAAACGTCAGCATAAAACCCCAATTCTTCAGAGTTTGCAGTGGCTCCCTGTTCATTTTAAAATTGATTTTAAAACATTGCTGTTTGCTTTTAGAGCTTTTCATGGACTGGCCCCTCATTATATCTCGGACCTCTTTCAAATTTACACTCCTGCGCTCGCCCTGAGGTCCGAGAACCAGCTCCAGCTCGTGGTGCCCAAGACTAGACTTAAAACCAGGGGAGACAGGACTTTCTCTGTGGTCGGCCCTAAGTTCTGGAACACTCTGCCACTCCATGTTAGAACTGCTCCCACTTTTATTCTTTGGCTTTTAACACTACGTGAGTTGTGTGGTCTTCTGTGGTCCTCTGTGTTTATAAAACTTTGATTTCTATTTATTGTTTTAATTGATTTTACCCATTTTTAATCATATTTATTTTTTATATTGTTTTAATATTGGTTTTATATATATATTTTTTTAATTACTATTATTATTATAATTTAGATTTTTGTTTTTTTATATTGTTTTTATATTGGCTTTATATTTATATATTTTGTTTTATTATTATTATTATTTATTTTTTGTCTTTTATTCAGTCATTGGTGGAGCTAAGGATAATCAGAATCAGAATCAGAAATACTTTATCAATCCCCGAGGGGAAATTATTATTATTATTATTATTTAGATATTTTTTTTTTTTTCCAATATTTGAATATTGTTTTTAATATTGTTGTGCAGCACTTTGGAAATATTTATGTTGTTTAAATGTGCTATACAAATAAAGTAGATTGGACTGATTAATTAGTTGCTTATTAAAATGCAAATTAGTAACATATTAGCTCTTAATTAGTCATAATTAAGTACTTATTAATGCCTTATTCTGCATGGCCTTATAAGCCATTAACTTAGAGTCTTCCCCCAATAACCTAAGAATGATTGCTTATTAGTACTAAGTAAGGACGTTGTTGTATATGATTCTCCCTTTATTACCACTTATTTAAAGGCCTACTGAAATGAGAATTTCTTATTTAAACAGGGATAGAAGATCCATTCTATGTGTCATACTTGATCATTTCGCGATATTGCCATGTTTTTGCTCAAAGGATTTAGTAGAGAACATCCAGGATAAAGTTCGCAACTTTTGGCCGCTAATAAAAAATCCTTGCCTTTACCGGAAGTAGCAGACGATGTGCGCGTGACGTCACAAAGTGCGAGTGCTCCTCACATCTGAACATTGTTTATAATGTGAGCCTCCAGCAGCAAGAGCTATTCGGAACGAGAAAGCGACAATTTCTTCATTAATTTGAGCGAGGATGAAAGATTTGTGGATGAGGAAAGTCAGAGTGAAGCACAAAAAAAGAAAAAAAGAAAAAGCGACGGCCCTAGGCGGCGGTAGTGGGACTGTTTCAGATGTAATTGGACACATTAACTAGGATAATTCTGGAAGATCCCTTATCTGCTTATTGTGTTAATAGTATTTTAGTGAGATTACTGTCATAAATCAAATCAAATCAACTTTATTTATAAAGCACAAAGTGCTGTACAATGGACAGGTTAAAAGATAATACGGAGACCGAGCAATCAACACAACACAAACAGAACATGATCAAAAATAAATAAATACCTGAAAGTCAGATGGCCGCGGTGAACGCCTGTG
>NC_084637.1:28514193-28581693 GCF_033978795.1 Nerophis ophidion
ATGTCATCCATCAATCCATCTATTATTCATTCATCCATCATCCACCCATGTATCATCCATCCATAAATCATCCATATATCATCCATCCATCTATCATCCATTCATCATCTATCATCCATCCATCCATATATCATCCATCCATCCATCTATATGTCATCCATCAATCCATTTACTATCCATCCATCTATTATCCATTCATCCATCATCCACCCATGTATCATCCATCCATAAATCATCCATCTATCCTCCATCCATCCATCATCCATTCATCCATCTATCCTCCATCCATCCATATATCATCCATCCATCTATATGTCATCCATCAATCCATCTATTATCCATCCATCTATTATCCATTCATCCATCATCCACCCATGTATCCTCCATCCATCCATCTTTCATCCATCTATCATTCATCCATCTATCATCCATCCATCTATTATCTCCCATCCATCCATCTATCATCATCCATCCATCTATCATTGTTCTATCATCCATCCATCTATCATTTTTCTATCATCCATCCATCCATTTATCCATCCATCTATCATATATTCACCCATCCATCCATCCATCTATCATTCATCCATCCATTTATTTATCATCCATCCATGTATCATCCATCCATCCATATATCATCCATCAATCCATCCATCCATCTATCATTCATCTATCATCATTCTATCATATATCCATCTGTCATCTATCCATCCACCATCCATCCATCTGTCATCCATCTACAGTACCATCCATCCACACATCCACTCAACATCCATCCATCTACCATCCATCCACCCATCATCCATCCATCCATATATCATCCATCCAGTGTACCCCACCCTGTATAGAAACACTTGGAGTGTACCCCACCCTGTATAGAAACACTTGGAGTGTACCCCACCCTGTATAGCAGGGGTCACCAACCTTTTTGAGACCAAGAGCTACTTCTTGGGTACTGATTAATGCCAAGGGTTACCAGTTTGATACACACTTAAATTAATTGCCAGAAATAGCCACTTCGCTCAATTTACCTGTAATAAATAAATATATGTTTATATATAAAAATGGGTATTTCTGTCTGTCATTCCGTCGTACATATTTTTTCCCTTTACGGAAGGTTTTTTGTAGAGAATAAATGATGAAAAAAAACACTTAATTGATCGGTTCAAAACAGGAGAAAACAGGAAAAAAATGAAAATTACATTTTGAAACATAGTTTATCTTCAGTTCCGACTGTTTAAAATTCTAAATTCAACCGAAAAAATATATATATTCGAATCTTTATGAAAAAAAAAAAAAAACTATTATCGAACATCATTAGTAATTTTTCCTGATTAAAATTAATTTTAGAATTTTGATGACATGTTTTAAATAGGTTATAATCCAATCTGCATTTTGTTAGAATATATAACAAATTGGACCAAGCTATATTTCTAACAAAGACAAATCATTGTTTCTTCTAGATTTTCCAGAACAAAAATTTTAAAAGAAATTTAAAAAACTTTGAAATAAGATTTAAATTTGATTCTACAAATTTTCTAGATTTGCCAGAATATTTTTTTTGAATTTTAATCATAATAAGTTTGAAGAAATATTTGAAAAATATTCTTCGTCGAAAAAAGAGAAGCTAAAATGAAGAATTAAATTAAAATGTATTTATTATTCTTTACAATAAAAAAAAAATACTTGAACATTAATTTAAATTGTCAGGAAAGAAGAGGAAGGAATTTAAAAGGTAAAAAGATATATGTGTTTAAAAATTTTAAAATCATTTTTAAGGTTGTATTTTCTCTCTAAAATTGTCTTTCTGAAAGTTATAAGAAGCAAAGTAAAAAAAGAAATTAATTTATTTACACAAGTGAAGACCAAGACTTTAAAACCTTTTCTTGGATTTTCAAATTCTATTTTAGTTTTGTCTCTCTTAGAATTAAAAATGGCAAGCAAAGCAATACCAGTTTGCTAGAAAATAAATAAAATTAAAAAAATAGAGACAGCTCACTGGTAAGTGCTGCTATTTGAGCTATTTTTAGAACAGGCCAGCGGGCGACTCATCTGGTCCTTACGGGCGACCTGGTGCCCGCGGGCATCACATTGGTGACCCCTGCTGTATAGAAACACTTGGAGTGAACCCCACCCTGTATAGAAAAAAACGACTTTTAATTAGAAACGACATAATTTGCCAGCTTGATTGTGCAACAACTCATTAAAGGCCTACTGAAATGAGATCGTCTTATTCAAACGGGGATAGCAGGTCCATTCTATGTGTCATACTTCATCATTTGGCGATATTGCCATATTTTTGCTGAAAGGATTTAGTAGAGAACATCCACGATAAAGTTTGCAACTTTCGGTGCTAAGAGAAAAGCCCTGCCTCTACCGGAAGTAGCAGATGATGACATCACAAGTCTGGGGGCTCCTCACATATTCACATTGACTTTAGTGGGAGCCTCCGAACAAAAATTGCTATTTGGACCGAGAAAACGACAATTTCCCCATTAATTTGAGCGAGGATGAAAGATTCGTGTTTGAGGATATTGATAGCGACGGACTAGAAAAACAAAATGATAAAAAAAAAAAAAAGATTCCGATGTTTTTAGACACATTTACTAGGATAATTCTGGGAAATCCCTTATCTTTCCATTGTGTTGCTAGTGTTTTAGTAAGTTTAATAGTACCTGATAGTCGGAGGTGTGTCCATGGGTGTGTTGATGCCAGTATCTCAGGGGAGTCGACGGCGTTTTACCACAATTTTCTCACCGAAACCTGCTGGTTGACATTCCGTCGTGATTCATGTTCGCTTGACCGCTCTCTAATCCATAGTAAAGTTTCACCTCCAGGAATTTTAAACAAGGAATCACCGTGTGTTTGTGTGGCTAAAGGCTAAAAATTCCCAACTCCATCTTTCTACTGTGACTTCTCCAATATTATTTGAACAAACTGCAAAAGGTTCAGCAACACAGATGTCCAAAACACTGTGTAATTATGCCGTTAAAGCAGACGACTTTTAGCTGTGTGTGTGTGCAGCCCTGTGACGTCCTGCGTACACGTCATCATTACACGACGTTTTCAAAACGAAACTCCAGGGAAATTTAAAATTGCAATTTAGTAAACTAAAAAGGCCGTATTGGCATGTGTTGCAATGTTAATATTTCATCATTGATATATAAACTATCAGACTGGGTAGTAGTGGGTTTTAGTAGACCTTTAAAGAACTGCAGGATGCAAGTCATTTCAGGCTGAGGCAAAGAGTCCTCAGGGTGGCAAAGTCAGGGGTCAAAAACTGATCAATTGACAGTGACAATTTGAGCGCAGTACTGCTCTTTCACCATCAGGTGTCCTCAGCCCCTCGCCGTCCTCCGCAGCCAATAAGCCCCGCCCCCCTGCGAGCTGCCTGCAACAAAGCCTGCAGGTCTGCCGCCGTGTCAATCACCGCCTTCTAACAAAGGTGAAGTCCTGAAGTGGGTCAAACATGAAGTGCGTGTTGTGTTTTTATTTTTTTTGTGCGTTGTGGAAATGCGGCGCCGACAACAAAGCATGTGTCACCGCGTTAGCCGTAACCGTGCATTTTATCCCGGCACCGTCGCCTACAGGTGTGCCGTGTTAAAGGTCACTAAAAGCCGAGAAGATGGTTTTTTCCAATAAGGCTTGGCCTGACTGCAGTGTTTTTATTGCTTTGCAATTTCATGCTTTTTTTTTTTTTTGCTGATGGTAGAGAGAGAGAGAGAAAGAGAGAGAGAGAGTGAATAGAAATAATTTGTCTGCCTTTCTCCCCCATCTCATAGAGACCCCCACAGCGTCACTAAACACCGCCGGAATGATGCGATGCGAGCTCGTCAAAATGGAGCGCGGATGGCTTCATAAGCTCTCAGCGCGGAGGAAAAGGTGTGGGGGGGGGGGGGGGATGCGTGCAGGGAGGGGGGGGCACGGAAGGGATAACAGCAAGGAGGGCTGGGTTCTGACATTTGTTTGCAGATTTACAGCGAGAGAAGGAGCAGAGGGAGCTAATTAACACAAAGCGCACCAGTCAGACAGCGTGAGCGAGCCCGATCCCGCAGCACTGGCACGCTTGCCGGGGCCCGACCTGAAACCGCCCGCCTCTGTCGCAGTTACAAACCCCGTTTCCATGTGAGTTGGGAAATTGTGTTTGATGTAAATATAAACGGAATACAATAATTTGCAAATTATTTTCAACCCATATTCAGTTGAATATGCTACAAAGACAACAATTTTTTTGTGTGCAATAGGGTCCTTGGCCCATGGCAAAGGACTCCTGTGGAGTCCTTTGCCATGGGCCAAGGACCCTATTGAAACTGGTGCGTTTTATGTATTCTTTCTTTCTTCCGCACCTATGCGCTGTAATTTGAACCCCTTAACATGCTTCAAAACTCACCAAATTTGACACACATGTCGGTCTGAGATGCCTTCCCAACATATTAGGCAGCGAAACCAGAAAAAATCCACATTGCGCGCTAGCGCCCCCTAGGAAGGAAAGAAAAACAGACTGCTTGTAACTTCCGTTAGGAATGTCGTAGATACATGAAACAAAAACCTCCATGTAGGACTGACATAGACCTAGATTCCCCATTGGAAACTTCTATACCTAAAATCAACAGGAAGTTGGCAAAAACCCCTTCAAAACAAAATTTACGCAAAAAATGCATTTTTTGACTCTTTCAGCTGTAATTTGACCCCCTTAAAATGCTTCAAAACTCACCAAATTTGGCACACACATTAGGACTGGCAGAAATTGCGATCTAATGAAAAAAAAACAAAAAAAAAACTGGCGCAATTTTTGAATAAAACAAAGAAAAAACTGCTCCTAGGAAGAAAACACAAACAAAATTGCTTGTAACTTCCAGTAGGAATGCCGGAAAGACATGAAACAAAAACTTCTATGTAGGTCTCACTTAGACCTACATTTAGATGATTGACATCCTTCGGCAAAAATCAACAGGAAGTTAAAAATTCCCCCCTCAAAATAAACGTTTTGTAAAAAGCTGTCACCTTTTTCAAACGTAAACTCCTCCGAGTGCGTTTGTCGTTTCGACTTCAAACTCGCACAGGAGAGAGATTGAACCCCTTTGATTAAAACTGTCCAACAAAGTTTTGATTACTGCTCCGGTTTGGATTTTACACGCCTTCAAAGAACCCCTGCTCAAAGTTTCCTAAAAAATGTCATTTTTGCCTCTTTAAACTGTAATTTGACCCCCTTAAAATGCTTCAAAGTGCAAGTTAAAGCTCTACTATGCAAAGCGAAAGCCATTTATCAACAACATCCAGAAACAGTGATCTGTAATTTGACCCCCTTAACATGCTTCAAAACTCACCAAATTTTACACACACATCAGGACTGGCGAAAATTGCTATCTAATAAAAAACAAACCCCAAAAGTCAAAATTGCGCTCCAGCGCCCCCTAGGAAAAAACCCAGACAAAACTGCTTGTAACTTCTGTTAGGAATGTCGTAGAGACATGAAACAAAGACCTCTATGTAGGTCTGACTTAGACCAGGGCTTGGCAAAGGCCAAAGGCGGACCCGACCAACGCTGCTTGCAGCTTTGATTATTATTTCTTTCTTCCGCACCTATGCGCTGTAATTTGACCCCCTTAACATGCTTCAAAACTCACCAAATTTGACACACACGTCGGTCTGGCATGCCTTCCCAACTTATTAGGCAGCGAAACCAGAAAAATCAACATTGCGCGCTAGCGCCCCCTAGGAAGGAAAGAAGAACAGACTGCTTGTAACTTCCGTTCGGAATGTCGTAGAGACATGAAACAAAAACCTCCATGTAGGACTGACTTAGACCTAGATTCCCCATTAGAAACATCTATACCTAAAATCAATAGGAAGTTGGAAAAAACCCATTCAAAACAAAAATTTTGCAAAAAATGCATTTTTTGCCTCTTTCAGCTGTAATTTGACCCCCTTAAAATGCTTCAAAACTCACCAAACTTGGAACACACATCAGGACTGGCAGAAATTGCGATCTAATGAAAAAAAACAAAAAAAAACGGTCACTAAATACAGTTAGTCGCTACACCTGTAAGTGCAAGTTAAAGCTCTATTATGCAAAGCGGAAGCCATTTATCAACAACATCCAGAAACTCCGCCGGCTTCTCTGAGATCATCTGATATGGACTGATGAAAAGTGGTCTGTGGTCTGACGAGTCCATCCACTCATCCATTTCCCACCGCCTATTCCCTTTTGGGGTCGCGGGGGGCGCTGGCGCCTATCTCAACTACAATCGGGCGGAAGGCCAAGTCGCCACCTCCTCACAGGGTCAACACAGATAGAGAGACAACATTCACACACTAGGGCCAATTTAGTGTTGCCAATCAACCTATCCCCAGGTGCATGTCTTTGGAAGTGGGAGGAAGCCGAAGTACCCAAAGGGAACCCACGCATTCAACATGCAAACTCCACACAGAGAGATCCCGAGCCTGGGATTGAACCCAGGACTGCAGGACCTTCGTATTGTGAGGCAGACGCACTAACCCCTCTGCCACCGTGAAGCCGGTCTGACGAGTCCACATTTGACCGACATCAATATCTAAAATATATCCCACATGGGCTCAGGAACACTTCAGAAAACCACTGTCACTAAATACAGTTAGTCGCTACATCTGTAAGTGCAAGTTAAAGCTCTACTATGCGAAGCGAAAGCCATTTATCAACAACATCCAGAAACGCCGCCGGCTTCTCTGGGCCCGAGATCTTCTAAGATGGACTGATCTAAAGTGGAAAAGTGTTCTGTGGTCTGACGAGTCCGCATTTCAAATTGTTTTTGGAAATATTCGACATTCTGTCATCCGGACCAAAGGGGAAGCGAACCATCCAGACTGTGATCGACGTAAAATTCAAAAGCCAGCATCTGTGATGGTATGGGGGTGCATTAGTGCCCAAGGCATGGGTAACTTACACATCTGTGAAGGCACCATTAATGCTGAAAGGTACATACAGGTTTTGGAACAACATATGCTGCCATCTAAGCGCCGTCTTCTTCATGGACACCCCTGCTTATTTCAGCAAGGCACATCCGACCGGTAGGAGGTCACGGGGAAGACCCAGGACACGTTGGGAAGACTATGTCACCCGGCTGGCGTGGGAATGCCTCAGGATTCCCCGGAAACAGCTGGACGAAGTGGCTGGGGAGAGGGAAGTGTGGGGCTTAACTGCTTAGGCTGCTGCCCCCGCGACCCGACCTCAGATAAGCAGATGGATGGATGTAAAATAAAAATTGTATTTAATGAGATTACTTGGGGAATTTCACACACACCTCTGGTTACATTTCCCTCAACACTTTTAAAAAGGTCACCATCTCCTCACACTGCCAGGGCACTTTCAGAATGGGAAATTCTCTTCCTCTCGTATAAAAGCCATTATAGCCGCAGAAAAAGGGGCTTAAAGGTGACCACGGCGAGGGCGAAAGTGCGGCAGAAATGGTCGAACAGAAAAATGCCACAGCTATTAAATACGCCATTTACTCCTGAGAAAACCGGGGGAGGGTGACGTGTTCGGTGCAAATACGGTTTGGCTCCGTCCGGGACAGGAAAAAAAACTTCCGGCACATGTTCCGTATTACTCTGGCCTTGCGGTCATTCTATGGCGTTCTATTTGTGCATCATTTTGAGCACAGGAAAAAATATTTTGCAAGCTATTTTGAGAAGAAATTAAACTCACGTGAAAAATGAAATAGTTTGAGCGAATATAAATGTATTATAAAAGTATGTTGGCTGTTGACAATATTAATTTGCAATAACTACTGCTTTTCCCTTTCCTCTGTTGTGTTCGTGTCAAAAAAGCAACCAGGGCGGTATAGCTCGGTTGGTAGAGTGGCCGTGCCAGCAACTTGAGGGTTGCAGGTTCGATTCCCGCTTCCGCCATCCTAGTCACTGCCGTTGTGTCCTTGGGCAAGACACTTTACCCACCTGCTCCCAGTGCCACCCACACTGGTTTAAATGTCACTTAGATATTGGGTTTCACTATGTAAAGCGCTTTGAGTCACTAGAGAAAAGCGCTATATAAATATAATTCACTTCACTTCACAGTTAGAGAACTGGATTGATGTATGCTCGGATTGGCTGTTTGGTCGACCCTGAGACCGGTAGGTTGTGAGTTCGAACCCCGGGCCGAGTCATACCAAAGACTATAAAAAATGGGACCCATTACTTCCCTGCTTAGCACTCAGCATGAAGGGTTGGAATTGGGGGTTAAATCACCATAAATGATTCCCGGGCGCGGCCACCGCTGCTGCTCACTGCTCCCCTCACCTCCCAGGGGGTTATCAAGGGTGATGGGTCAACGGCAGAGAATAATTTCGCCACACCTAGTGTGTGTGTGACAATCATTGGTATTTTAACTTTTAACTTTGTAAAGCGTTACATATGATGCTTTAATTCCAATATTGAAATTGATAAAGCAACTTAAGCGTATTTTTCAGACCATAAGGCGCACCGGCGATGAAAATACATTATAATAAGGCATATTATTATTTTATTTATTTTTTACATTACTTCCTACATCAGTGGTCCCCAACCACCGGGCCGCGGCTCGATTGGTACTATGCTGCAGAAGAATTTTTTATAAATTTACATAATTCTTTTTTCATTTTTTTTTTTTTTTTTTTTTATTAAATCAACAAAAAAAGCCACAAGATACACTTACAATTAGTGCACCAGCCCAAAAAAACTCAGTTTTTCATGACAAAATAAATTGATAAATAAATAAATAAAAGGGATTCCGAGCCCCCCACCCCCCGGTCCGCAACTGTGAAGTGAAGTGAATTATATTTATATAGCGCTTTTTCTCTAGTGATTCAAAGCGCTTTACATAGTGAAACCCAAATCTAAGTTACATTTAAACCAGTGTGGGTGGCACTGGGAACAGGTGGGTAAAGTGTCTTCAAACTCGCACAGGAGAGTATAGAAGTAAAAGTATAGAACAGAGTTTTGATTACTGCTCCGGTTTTGATTTTACGCGCCTTCAAAGAACCCCTGCGCAAAGTTACCTAAAAAATGTAATTTTTACCTCTTTGAGCTGTAATTTGACCCCTTTAAAATGCTTCAAAACTCACCAAACTTGGCTAACACATCAGGACTGGCAACAATTGCGAGCTAATAAAAAAAACAAACCCCAAAACTCAAAATTGTGCTCTAGCGCCCCCTAGGAATACAACACAGACAAACTGCTCCTAGGAAGAAGACACAGACAAAACTGCTTGTAACTTCCGGTAGGAATGTCAAACAGACATGAAACAAAAACCACTATGTAGGTCTCATTTAGACCTACATTTTAATAATTAACATACTTTAGCAAAAATCAACAGGAAGTTTGATATTTTCACTTCAATACAACAACTGCATTACTTTCACAATGCATTAGATTCTCAAAATAGTGACACCAAGGCGTCTTCTACCGCTTATCCGGCCGTGGGTCTCGGGGGCAGCAGCCAAAGGAGGACCCGACCAACGCTGCTTGCAGCTTTAATTAACTTTAGAATTTGATGCCAGCAACACGTGACAAAGAAGTTGGGAAAGGTGGCAATAAATACTGATAAAGTCGAGGAATGCTCATCAAACACTTATTAGGAAGATTCCACAGATGTGCAGGCTAATCGGGAACAGGTGGGGGCCATGATTGGGTATAAAAACAGCTTCCCAAAAAATGCTCAGTCTTTCACAAGAAAGGGCGAGGTACACCCCTTTGTCCACAAGTGCGAGAGCAAATAGTCAAACAGTTTAAGAACAACGTTTCTCAAAGTGCAATTGCAAGAAATGTAGGGCTTTTCAACATCTACGGTCCGTAATGTTTACCCACCTGGGAGCAGGTGGGTAAAGTGTCTGGCCCAAAGACACAACGGCAGTGACTAGGTTGGCAGAAGCGGGAATTGAACCTGCAACCCTCAAGTTGCTGGCACGGCCACTCTACCACTCGAGCTAAACCGGGGCGGTTTAGCTCGGGGCGGTTGGGGACCACTGGTCTACATAACATGTGACGGTGGTTCTTTGATCAACATTTTGCACACTGCAAATAGTCAGTGTTCAAAAACAAGAAAAAAAAATACAAAAATTAAGGGTATTTTATTTGAATTAAGTCAAGTGTGAAGTGAAGTGAATTATATTTATATAGCGCTTTTCTCTAGTGACTCAAAGCGCTTTACATAGTGAAACCCAATATCTAAGTTACATTTAAACCAGTGTGGGTGGCACTGGGAGCAGGTGGGTAAAGTGCCTTGCCCAAGGACACAACGTCAGTGACTACAATGGCGGGAGCGGGAATCGAACCTGCAACCCTCAAGTCGCTGGCACGGCCACTCTACCAACCGAGCTATGCCGCAGCATTAAGCAAAATTATCTGCCAATTGAACAAGAAAATTTGGCTTGTCAAGCCTTTCCAAAACAAGTAAAATTAGCTAACCTCAACTAACCCAAAAATACCTAAAAATAAGTATATTCTCACTAATAACAAGTGCACTTTTCTTGATCTGTTTTATTTTTGACTCCATTAGTTCCTGTTTGTGCGCACCCTGGTTTGTTTTAGTTTCCATGACAACCATTAGTTCCGCCCGGTCTGGACTCAGACACCTGTCAATAATCACAGCACTATTTAAGCCTGTAGTTGCCAGGCAGTCCTGATTGAATGCTCTGTTCATGCTTGTTTTTTCATGCCAAAGTTCATGCTGCTCTTTTCAAGCCCCAGTAAGTGTTGTTTGCTTTATGTTCATAGTTTACGTTAAAGTGTTAGTTTTGTTTCCTTCTCCAAGTTGTGCCTCCGCTTTGAGCGCTTTTTGTTTGTACCTTTCTTTAGTCACAATTAAATCATGTTTTCTCCCGCACGCCATTTCCCGAGTAGTCTGTCTGCCTTCCTGGGAGAACGACCCCGATATGCGCTTGGCTTTACATTTACTTATACTAAAAACAAATTTATTGTTCTTAATGGAAAAGCAACAAGGCAACTGCTTGTTACTCTCGGGGTCTCCTAGCCGCTCAGGCAAATCATATGGTCTAAAAATGCATTTTCCCATCGACAACATGACATCATCGTGCCAAGTGTGTGCTCTTTCAGTGAATTCGTCCCGGCCCAATTTTTTTTTTTTTTTGTAATTTACTTTAACGCCAAGGGCAGACTACGATGACGGCAGCACGAGTACAATTATACTGTATACGGATAATCCGGTGACGGTTTTCCCAATCAGTGACCAGTTTTGAGGAAGTATGGAAGGCAAGATTATTTCAAAAATATCTTGGCAATGCCTCCATAGTTTGATTTATAATTTTCGGGACTTATGCAAACCTCGAAAACACAACAGCAGGTACCAAGAAGTTATAAAAAAAAGTTGTTTTTGCATAATGGGTCGAAACAAAACACCAGGTGTCTCCTAAAAGGTGCCGTTTTGGGGTTCGCGCCATATGTTGAAGCACAGTACGTCTGACTATGGTAGCCGCAAGCCATCAAGCAGTGCGGCTTCAAAGCTTACCAAAGTCGTACTGGAACATTTTAACAGATTTTTGAGCGCCGTGTGTATTTTCTAACGAAACATCAACGTTTTGGGCTAGCCTAATGCTTACCTGTACTTGATAGCTGTCAGAACTTGGATTGTTTCTCCAACGCAAAGGAAAATTGGCACGAGCGAGACGTGAATGTGAGTACATATTTATTTAAACTAACAAATTACAAACAAAGGAAGCAAACAAAAGGCGCGCACGAGGGCGGAGAACAAACTTGACTAGAAAACAAAAGATTGACACAATGCTATAAACTATACAAACATGAAACAACATACTTACATTGTGACATGAATAACAAACACTTACTGTGACTGAGACAAGGGAATGAGAAAACAGCATGGCTTGGCATGAATCGGGTTGAGGTATATATAAAGTCACCTGGCTGACCATCTGGTAACTACAGGTTTAAATAATGAACATGATAATTACAAACAGGTGTGAGAACTGAGGACAGGGGCGTGACATGAGGGCAAGGTGAAAATGAACGAATTGGCATGGTAACAAAGAAAACAAGTGCAGGAACAGGAACTGAGAGTCCAAAAAATAAAACCAAACATGACAAAGACAAAACCTGATTCCATGGGCGTGACAATAGCTTTTATTTATTGAACAGGGGCCGTCAACATGCAGTCCACACATATCTTTTATGTGTGACTGCCATCTACTGATGAGGCGAGGGTCGGAATTGGGGGTTAAATCAAACAAAATATGATTCCCGGGCGTTGCCACCATTGCTGCTCACTGCTCCCTTCACTCCCCGGGGGTCAAATGCAGAGGATAATCTCACCACACCTAGTGTGTGTGTGTGACAATCATTGGTACTTTAACGTTTTACTGGTACCAGATACAATTAGTTGGAGGTCAGTAAGCACAACCAGAAATAGTACATACATTAGGCACACCGGGTTCTAAGCAAGGCCGCCTTAATGCATGGGTGCACTTGGGCTGAGGCCCAGGGGCCCGGGATTTGGACGTGTTCATAGCTGTCAATCACAAACAGCTCAGCTCCGGCTGGCGATTGTGTACTCTTTCTCTCTCTCTCTCTCTCTCTCTCTCGCTCTCTCCTTTGGCCGCGTTGTTTTTTTCCCGACTGTTCTGAGTCCGTGTGAGAGACCAACTGAGCTGAAAATGAAAGGATTTCAAGTGCAAAAAAATACGGCGGACAGGTGGTTGAGCTGCACCAAGTTGTTGTGGTTCCTTATTGAGGACCCCATTCGCCGTGAACTAATACTAGAAGGGAAAAAATGCACGCTCTGATTCAGCTGTTTGGTATAGATTGCTTGTTACATTATTCCGGAAGCATTTATCACCGCTAAAGGAGTCCATAGCCAAGAACTTGGTGCACCACGACCACACGGGTAGACAGTTATATGAATTTAAACCTGTCCCATTTAAAGCACCAGTTCAATTGCCAGTAAAACAGGCCCATAGGATAATACAACCACCACCATGCTTGACAGTAGGCATGGTGTTAGTGATATTAAAGGCCTCACCTTTTCTCCTCCAAACATATTGCTGGGTATTGTGTCCAAACAGCTCAATTTTTGTTTCATCTGACCACATGATTTTCCACCAGAAGGTCAAATCTTTGTCCATGTGATGTCTGATTAAACAACTTTTCAGCTGTATGTTTGGAAGAGAAAAGGTGAGGCCTTTAATCCCAGGAACACCATACCTACCGTCAAACATGGCGGTGGTAGTATTATGCTCTGGGCCTGTTTTGCTGCCAATGGAACTGGTGCTTTAAATCGGACGATGAAAAAGGAGGATTACCTCCAAATTCTTCAGGACAACCTAAAATCATCAGGGTACAGTTGGGTGTTCCAACAGGATAAAGACCCCAAACACACATCAAAAAAAGTAGTAAAGGAATGGCTAAATCAGGCTAGAATTAATGTTTTAAAATCGCCTTCCCAAAGTCCTGACTTAAACGTGTGGACAATGCTGAAGAAACAAGTCCATGTCAGAAAAAAATAACACATTTAGCTGAACTGCAACAATTTTTTCAAGAGGATTGGTCAAAAATTCAAGCAGGAGCTTGTAGATGGCTACCAAAAAGCGCCTTATTGCAGTGAATATTAATATTAACATTGCTGTACGTATACTTTTGACCCAGAATATTTGGTCATATATACAGTAGATCCATAATAAATTCATAAAAGAACCAAACTTCCTGGATGTTTTTTGTGACCAACAACTATGTGCCCCAATCACTCGATCACAAAAAAATAAGAGTTGCAGAAATGATCGGAAACTCAAGATAGCCATGACGTTACGTTCTTTTTTTTCTCCGAGGATAAAGCTAAGGACAATGGGAGACCGGGCTTTCTGCTCCGCCGCTCTCTGGAACGCTCTTCCTGACCACCTGAGGGCACCACAGACTAAAAAAGGCTTAAAAACCCTTCTTTTTAAAGCATTTTCAGTGTTTCACTAAGGTCAGGATTCTATTTGCGGTGGTGTGGTCGGGCGGTGGGAGGGGCGGGTAGGGTGGGGGGTTGGGGTTTGGGGGGGGATCGGGGGCAGCGGCGGCGATGACCAAGAAGAACGCGCAGTTGGAATATAATTACAACACTTTATGTACCGAACATATATTTATACATATTTATATAATATTTACATATTTATATAATATGTAACTACAAGCTCCATTCACAGACAGAGTCCCATTGCTTTTATGAGCGGTCGAGCAAATCAAAAGCCGAAAAAAAATATATATATATTTTATTTTATATTTTCTTATTTTTTATTTGTGCCGGCCGTAATTTTTGGGTGGCGGGCCGCCACAAATAAATGAACGTGTGGAAAACCCGGCTTTTTTTAGATATATGCATGTTGTCAGAATTAGTTGGTGACGAACCCCAGGATGCAGAGATGGAGGCAGGCATGGAGTGAGAAAACATGATTGAATAAAAATACTCAAACAAGAACAAACCAAAGGGGTACAACAAAAAGCACGCACGAGGCGGATAACAAACTAAAAGAGCTAGCATGGGAGCTAGAAAACAAAAGCTTAGCATGGAAGCTAGCCAAAACAAAAGGGGGCTAGCGTGCAAGCTAGCGGGTAACGAGCAGGAAAACAGAATTCGTAACGTGTGGTACAAAACAAACTGGAAGCAGGGAACAAAAAACAGTAAGCTACAAACAGCTACCGAAATATAGCTTACCGCTACGCTACAAAGACACGACACGACAGGCGCGACAATACAGAAGGGACATCGACAATAATCCAGTCCAGACTGGATGGGAAGGCAGGTTTAAAGAGGATTGGGCTGATTGACACCAGGTGTGGCCACAGTTGAGGAGAAAAAAGCGCTCAGGGAGAAACACAAGAAATTGAGAAATTAAGAGCGCTGACAGGAAATACTTAACATACAGAGGAAACCAAGACAAATGCAGAGGAAAAAAACTAAAACACAAACAAACTGTCAGGGGAAAGCCTGACACATATTAGACACAGAAGGGACATCGACAATAATCCAGTCCAGACTGGATGGGAAGGCAGGTTTAAAGAGGATTGGGCTGATTGACACCAGGTGTGGCCACAGTTGAGGGGAAAAAAGCGCTCAGGGAGAAACACAAGAAATTGACAAAATAAGAGCGCTGACAGGAAATACTTAACATACAGAGGAAACCAAGACAAATGCAGAGGGAAAAAAACTAAAACACAAACAAACTGTCAGGGGAAAGCCTGACACATATTAGGTTGTTCTAGTTTTTATTTATTTTTATTATATTTTTAATACACTCCAGCACTTTTGAGGTTGTTTACTCAATGTAAAGTGCTTTTACAAATAAAATCTATCATCATTATTGTTATTATTATTCTTTTTTGATCGCCACCGTAGGCTACTGTCAACAACTTGTGATCTGATTAAAATCAGGGATCAGCCATGACTTTATGTGCCTAAAACAGGTGTTTTAGGCTTCTGCTAAAAAAAAAAAAAAAAAAAAGGCTGAGCTGAGGTCACCGCCATTGCCTTGGACGGCACTCGGAAAGAATGAAGTCCTTCTGTCACCGTGCAGCAATCTCTCCTCAGCAACTGGCCCGCAGTGAGCCCATCTGCTTGTGAGGCCAGGTGCACATGTGGGGCATTTGTTTACTCCTTTTATCCGGAATCAAACAGGGTTATTCAGGTTCATTTTGCTTGCCATCTCTCACCCACACGCGCACGCCGAACACACTCGAGTGGCGCCGCGTCCTCTCCTACAGGGCGGCATTTTGTAAGCAGTGGGTGTCAACCTTTTTTTTTGAAGCGGTGAACACCCCAGTTTGAACCCGCCTTTTTATCAGCTTTGCTCAATAAAAAACAAAAAAAAACCAAAGAGGTTCGTGCGGAGTTTAAATACGGTGAATTTGCAGTCACTCTCGTTGTTTTGGTACGTGCAAAAATGAAAAAAAAAACAATCACATCCCCAGCATGAAAAATATTTCTAATAAATATGATTATCAGCGCGGTGGAAAAATGTGAATGTAAACAAATGCCATGGGTGGGTCTGCACAGACTGTCAGGTTCAAACACTGATGACATCTATTAAACAGACAAGAAGCAAGGAATCATGCAGAGACAGAGTTCAATTTAGCTCATGAGGAGAACGCATGGCGCTGCACACCTTGTCACAGTCTCGCCCTACGCTCTAAGGTTCGGTTCCCGCGTCCCTCTATTTATTCAGGAGTTCCGCAGTCAACATCCCTGAGGCCGCCTCTAAAATGGGTGAAGTGAAGTGAATTATATTTATATAGCGCTTTTTCCTCAAGTGACTCAAACCGCTCTACATAGTGAAACCCAATATCTAAGTTACAATTAAACCAGTGTGGGTGGCACTGGGAGCAGGTGGGGAAAGTGTCTTGCCCTAGGACACAACGGCATTGACTAGGATGGCTGAAGCGGGGATCAAACCTGCAACCCTCAAGTTGTTGGCACGGCCACTCTACCAACCGAGCTATACCGCCCATGATATATGCGAGTGGTCGCATATATCATGCAAAGCAGATCCAGGACGCACAATACTTGACGGATTGTCCTTGTGATTGCCTTGTTTCTGCTTCGTCTGCGTGCTGTCGTTTTATCTACGTTGAGGTCCTTGAAGTCCTTGGCTGTTAGCGGGTTAAAACAAACATAACATCCGTGGCTGCGGCCACCTCTTAGACAATAAGTTTTTTGTCCTTGCACAGATAGAAAACATGCAGCTTGAGCACAATAGCTAATAACTATAGCAATTGACTTTAAGCATACTAAAGTAGTGTGATAATATATATACATGATTATTCTAACACAGACATCGACTGTAACGATACCAAGTAGAAGAGCAGTACATAGTCGATAATACAATGATTACATATATATATTTTTTTTATTATCACAAAAACTTTTGTGTTTTTTTTTATTATTTATAAACTCAGGAAATAGGTCCCTGGACACAGGAGAACTTTAATTATGACCAATGATTTTCTTGGTATTGGATTGATATATCAACATTTGTAGTATCAGCCCAAACTAATGCAAAGTATCCAAACAACAGAAGAATGAGTGATTATTATATTTAAACAGAAGTGCAGATAGTAAGCATCAAAACGTGTGGGTTTTCGCAGCTTGCTGCGGGATATGTTCTCCCGGGATGCAAACGGACTACTCTGGACCAGGCGTGAAGGTAGGAACATTTTTAATTAATAACTATCAAAATAGGAACAAACAAAAAGGCGCGCGAGGCAAAAACACAACTCAGACAGAACTATGGACAAGAAACAAAACTCACTAAACTGTGGCATGAATAAACAATACTTACTTGGCATGACAAACGGGCAGCATGAACTATGGCATGAACAGAGCAGCGTGAACTAATAATGAGAGGAGCAGCATGAACTATGGCATGAAAACTAGCAATGTCGCCAGAACAACTGACTGGCAAGGGCAGTCTAAATAGTCTCATGATTAGAGGCAGGTGAGCGTCCGAACAGGTGAAAATCATAAGTCACCATGGCAACCAAAACAAACAAGAGTGCACCAGAAACCAGGAACTGTCATGTGTGTGTGTGATTATGTTTGGTTTTTTGGACACTCAGTTCCTGTTTTTCCACTTCCTGGTTTGTTTTGTTACCATAGCAACTCATTAGTTTTCACCTGTCCTCATGTCTCGCACCTGTTTTCACTGATTATGTCACTGCTATTTAAGCCTGTCTGTTTTTGTTCTTCGTCCTGGCAAAATCACCTCCTGCACCCATGATACCCATGCTGCTTTTTCTCATTCCCTTGTCTCAGTCACAGTAGGTTTTTTGTTATTCATGCCATTTTGCAAGTGTTTTGTTTTATCTTCATAGTTTTGTTTCTTAGCCAAGTTTTGTACTTCCGCGACGTTTTAGCATGATACTTCCGCGCGAAATTTAAAATTGCAATTTAGTAAACTAAACCGGCCATATCGGCATGTGTTGCAATGTTAATATTTCATCATTGATATATAAACTATCAGACTGCGTGGTCGGTAGTAGTGGGTTTCATTCAGTAGGCCTTTAAGAACTGTAGTGGAAGGTTTCCTCTGAACATAGGATGGGAGTTGTGGGTGTGGCATTGTAGACTTACCTTTCTAAAATCGACTATACACTGCAAAAACTAAAATCTAAATATCAAATAAGGGTGATATCTGCTTATTTTCTATCTGATAAGATAATTCTTCTCACTAAGCAGATTTTATGTTAAGAGTTTTACTTGTTTTAAGTGATTTGGTCCTAAATGACCTCAGTAAGATATTACAGCTCGTTGCTGAGATTTGATGACCTATATTCTTGAACTCTTTACCATCTGACCTTGGTAACTTAGACTCAATATCCCTCTTTAAATCAAGACTCAAAACACACCTATTCCTGACTGCTTATCCATTGTAATCATCTTAGTTGTTGCCGTTTTATATCCAATTTGATTTTATTGTTTTCGTACGGTGTTTTTGAGTGGGCTCTCCTATTTCTGGGGCTGAGGGCCTTCGGGATCCTCCGGGAAGAGCTGAACGAAGTGGCTAGGGAGAGGAAAGTCTGGGCTTCCCTGCTTAGGCTGCTGCCCCAGCGACCCGATCTAGGATAAGCGGAAGAAGATGGATGGATGTTCCCCATACTAAAGTTTTACCAAAAATAGTGCTGCAAACGAGCGTCTTTTTATGTTTTTTCTCGCCATTTCCGGGTATGTATTGACTGGCAAAGTTGCCCAGCTTCTCAGTTTACTCGGTTTTGGACGCTGGAAGGCCGTAGTTTGGGCACCACTGTGTTAGGTGATCAAGTATTTGCATGGTGAGCAATATCACCACTCAGTTGTTCATACTTCCAATGAGGGTGAAGTGAAGTGAATTATATTTATATAGCGCTTTTTCTTCAAGTGACTCAAAGCGCTTTACATAGTGAAACCCAATATTTAAATTCCAATTAAACCAGTGTGGGTGGCACTGGGAGCAGGTGGGTAACGTGTCTTGCCCAAGGACACAACGGTATTGACTAGGATGGCGGAAGTGGGGATCGAACCTGCAACCCTCAAGTTGCTGACACGGCCGCTCTACCAACTGAGCTATACCACCCCATCAGTGCCTAGAATAATGATGGTCAATTCGTTCAACCTTACTACCTTTTGTATTACACAGTCATAGGTGGAGACTTGTCAGGGGTATACCCCGCTTTCTCCCAGAATGCAGCTAATATAGGCTCCCCGCCACCCCAAAAGGGACAATCGGTATAAAATGAATGGATGGATAACGACATATTTGTGGGTAAATATGCCTCGGATCCAAAGTCTTTCAAAGAGATCACATGCATGCACAGAAAGGCCACTTATCCAACCCTGCTTCAAGGTCACCCTCCAACACTGGAAACCCTGACTTCACACCACTCACCTCCCCACTCGAGCGCACGTGTCTCGCACGTTCTCCACTCTCCACATTCCCCGCTCACGCTGGCACGGCCCACTTAAATCCCATAGCTGCGGGCCTTGTCCAGGTCGCTTGTCAGGAGAGCGGAGGCAGGCTGGACCTGTCCACTCTCCTCACGATCATAGTCTGGCAGCCAACCTACTCCACGTTTCCCCCCCCCCCGATGCCAAGCGAGACCGACACAGAGCCTCCCGGAATCCTGGCATCAACGTCATGTGCAATCTGTAGCTGGACGGTGTGGGAAATGAGTGACTAATTGATGTGTGCAGCATCTGGACTGTGAAGGACACACACATACTGATTCTCACTCCAATCCCAAAAGAGCAGAATTAGGGTAAGGAGACCGTAATCCTAACACTTTTAGATGTCGGCGTTCAAATTCACCAACCCTCTCCGTCTTGCCTCAGATTAGCCTTGGCAGCTGCCAACGCGATCCCTCACATGTCTCCATGGAGACATTTAATGAGTGAGATAAGTCAACAGGCATGAGGCCAGTGATGTGTCGCGTAGGGCCCTGAAGGGCTCAAAAGCAGAGCCGGGAATTTTACATGACGGCAGGCAAAATCATTGGGATGAACGACGCAAACGGACACGTTCACAAGAAAGGACCGAGGGGCGGGGAGAGGATGGGCGACACACATAGGTGCGGGTTCACTCGACTCTGGTTGGCTGGAAGACTGCCGGTCCAGATGGTCGCCCCACGTTTGGTACCAGGGTGGCTAACGCCTTTGCGAAACGCTTGAGGGTCTTCTGTAGTTCTGGGACTTTAGGGTTCCCACTGGGTGTGAGTTTTCCTTGCCCTTATGTGGGCCTACCGAGGATGTGGTAGTGGTTTGTGTTGTGGTTTGTGCAGCCCTTTGAGACACTAGTGATTTAGGGCTATATGAGTAAACATTGATTGATGATTGATAGGGTTTGATTGACCTTATCGCAGGGATGGGTTGTACAGTTTACCGGTATTAGTATAGTACTGCGATAGCAAAGAATCAATGAACCGCCTGTGAAAAGTCCAGTCCAGTGCTGTTATCAAATTACCGTAAGTATTCAGCTATAGAAAGTATTTCAATGGTTGGAATCTGCGCTTTTGGGGACGAAGGACGCAAACGGACAAGATCACAAGACAGGACGGAGGGGCGGGAATAAGATGGGTGACACACATAGGTGCAGGTGCACTCGACTCTGGTTGGCTGGAAGACTGCTGGTGCAGATGGTCGCCCCACTTTTGGTACCAGGGTGGCTAACGCCTTAGCAAAACAGTTTAGGGTCTGCTGTAGTTGTGGGACTTTAGGGTTTGAGTGACCATATCACAGGGTAGGGTTGTATGGTTTACCGGTATTAGTATAGTACTGCGATACCAAAGAATCAATGGACTGTTTCTGAAAAGTCCAGTCCAGATCTGTTTTCAAACTACCGTAAGTTTTCAACTATAGAAAGTATCTCAATGGTTGGAATCTGCGCTTTTGGGGACCAAAGACGCAAACGGACACGATCACAAGAAAGGACGAAGGGGCGGGAATAGGATGGGTGACACACATTGGTGCAGGTGCAGGTGCACTCGACTCTTGTTGGCCGGAAGACTGCTGGTCCAGATGGTCGCCCCACTTTTGGTACCAGAGTGGCTAACGCCTTTGCAAAATGCTTGAGGGTCTTCTGTAGTTGTGGGACTTTAGGGTTTGAGTGACCATATCGCAGGGTAGGGTTGTACAGTTTACCGGTATTAGTATAGTACTGCGATAGCAAATAATCAATGAACCGCCTCTGAAAAGTCCAGTCCAGTGCTGTTATCAAATGACCGTAAGTATTCAGCTATAGAAAGTATTTCAATGGTTGGAATCTGCGCTTTTGGGGACGAAGGACGCAAACGGACACGATCACAAGAAAGGACAGAGGGGCGGGAATAGGATGGGCGACACACATAGGTGCAGGTGCACTCGTCTCTGGTTGGCTGGAAGACTGCCGGTCCAGATGGTTGCCCCACTTTTGGTACCAGAGTGGTTAACGCCTTTGCAAAATGCTTGAGGGTCTTCTGTAGTTGTGGGACTTCAGGGTTTGAGTGACCATATCGCAGGGTAGGGTTGTACGGTATGCCGGTATTAGTATAGTACTGCGATTGGAAAGAATCAATGAACCGCCTCTGAAAAGTCCAGTCCAGATCTGTTTTCAAATGACCGTAAGTCTTCAACTATAGAAAGTATTTCAATGGTTGGAATCTGCGCTTTTGGGGACGAAGGACGCAAACGGACACAATCACAGGAATGGAAGGAGGGGTGGGAATAAGACGGGTGACACAAATAGGTACGGATGCACTCGAGTCTGGTTGGCTGGAAGACTGCCGGTCCAGATGGTCGCCCCACTTTTGGTACCAGAGTGGCTAACGCCTTTGCAAAATGCTTGAGGGTCTTCTGTAGTTGTGGGACTTTAGGGTTTGAGTGACCATTTCGCAGGGTTGAGTTGTACGGTATGCGGGTATTCGTATAGTACTGCGGTACCAAAGAATCAATGAACCGCCTCTGAAAAGTCCAGTCCAGATCTGTTTTCAAATGACCGTAAGTCTTCAACTATAGAAAGTATTTGAATGGTTGGAATCTGCGCTTTTGGGGACGAAGGACGCAAACGGACACAATCACAGGAATGGAAGGAGGGGTGGGAATAAGACGGGTGACACAAATAGGTACGGATGCACTCGAGTCTGGTTGGCTGGAAGACTGCCGGTCCAGATGGTCGCCCCACTTTTGGTACCAGAGTGGCTAACGCCTTTGCAAAACACTTTAGGGTCTTCTGTAGTTGTGGGACTTTAGGGTTTGAGTGACCATATCGCAGGGTAGGTTTGTACGGTTTACCAGCATTAGTATAGTACTGCAATAGCAAAGAATCAATGAACCGCCTCTGAAAAGTCCAGTCCAGTGCTGTTTTCAAATGACCGTAAGTCTTCAACTATAGAAACTATTTCAATGGTTGGAATCTGCGCTTTTGGGGACGAAGGACGCAAACGGACACAATCACAAGAAAGGACGGAGGGGCGAGAATAAGATGGGCGACACACATAGGTGCGGATGCACTCGAGTCTGGTTGGCTGGAAGACTGCTGGTCCAGATGGTCGCCCCACTTTTGGTACCAGGGTGGCTAACGCCTTAGCAAAACACTTTAGGGTCTGCTGTAGTTGTGGGACCTTAGGGTTTGAGTGACCATATCGCAGGGATGGGTTGTACAGTTTACCGGTATTAGTATAGTACTGCGATACCAATGAACCAATGAACCGCCTCTGAAAACTCCAGTCCAGTGCTGTTATCAAATTACCGTAAGTATTCAGCTATAGAAAGTATTTCAATGGTTGGAATCTGCGCTTTTGGGGACGAAGGACGCAAACGGACACGATCACAAGAAAGGACAGAGGGGCGGGAATAGGATGGGTGACACACATAGGTGCAGGTGCACTCGACTCTGGTTGGCTGGAAGACTGCCGGTCCAGTTGGTCGCCCCACTTTTGGTACCAGAGTGGTTAACGCCTTTGCAAAATGCTTGAGGGTCTTCTGTTGTTGTGGGACTTCAGGGTTTGAGTGACCATATCGCAGGGTAGGGTTGTACGGTATGCCTGTATTAGTATAGTACTGCGATACCAAAGAATCAATGAACCGCCTCTGAAAAGTCCAGTCCAGTGCTGTTTTCAAATGACCGTAAGTATTCAACTATAGAAAGTATTTCAATGGTTGGAATCTGCGCTTTTGGGGACGAAGGACGCAAACGGACATGATCACAAGAAAGGACAGAGGGGCGGGAATAGGATGGGTGACACACATAGGTGCAGGTGCACTCGACTCTGGTTGGCTGGAAGACTGCCGGTCCAGTTGGTCGCCCCACTTTTGGTACCAGAGTGGTTAACGCCTTTGCAAAATGCTTGAGGGTCTTCTGTTGTTGTGGGACTTCAGGGTTTGAGTGACCATATCGCAGGGTAGGGTTGTACGGTATGCCTGTATTAGTATAGTACTGCGATACCAAAGAATCAATGAACCGCCTCTGAAAAGTCCAGTCCAGTGCTGTTTTCAAATGACCGTAAGTATTCAACTATAGAAAGTATTTCAATGGTTGGAATCTGCGCTTTTGGGGACGAAGGACGCAAACGGACATGATCACAAGAAAGGACAGAGGGGCGGGAATAGGATGGGCGACACACATAGGTGCGGTTGCACTCGACTCTGGTTGGCCGGAAGACTGCCGGTCCAGTTGGTCGCCCCACTTTTGGTACCAGAGTGGTTAACGCCTTTGCAAAATGCTTGAGGGTCTTCTGTTGTTGTGGGACTTTAGGGTTTGAGTGACCATATCGCAGGGTTGAGTCATATAAGACTTTTAAAGTCATTTTCATAGTAGGCTAATATAGTTAATATAGACACTTACATCATGTGTTGCCTTCATTATAACACTTATAAAAGGCTTTTAAAGTCATTTTGATAGTAGGCTAATACAACTATTATAGCTCATATAGACACATCACATTTTGCCTTCATTATAACAAATATGCAAGACTTTTAGAGTCATTTTGATAGTAGGCCAATATAACTAATATAAAAACTTACATCATGTGTTGCCTTCATTATAACACTTATATAAGAGTTTTAAAGTCATTTTGATAGTAGGCTAATATGAACACTTACATCATGTGTTGCCTTCATTATAACACTTATATAAGACTTTTAAAGTCATTTTGATAGTAGGCTAATATAATCACTTATATCATGCGTTGCCTTCATTATAACACTTATTGAAAGCTTTTGAAGTAATGTTGATAGTAGGCTAATATAGACCCTTGCATCATGTGTTGCCTTCATTATAACACTTATACAAGACCTTTAAAGTAATTTTGATAGTAGGCTAATATGTCTACTATAGACCCTTAGATACATTTTGCTCCAACATGGCTCTTTGACAAGAACAAGAAAGTTTGATCACATTACGCCTGTACTGGCTCACCTGCACTGGCTTCTTGTGCACTTAAGATGTGACTTTAAGGTTTTACTACTTACGTATAAAATACTACACGGTCTAGCTCCATCCTATCTTGCCGATTGTATTGTACCATATGTCCCGGCAAGAAATCTGCGTTCAAAGGACTCCGGCTTGTTAGTGATTCCCAAAGCCCAAAAAAAGTCTGCGGGCTATAGAGCGTTTTCCGTTCGGGCTCCAGTACTCTGGAATGCCCTCCCGGTAACAGTTCGAGATGCCACCTCAGTAGAAGCATTTAAGTCTCACCTTAAAACTCATTTGTATACTCTAGCCTTTAAATAGACCTCCTTTTTAGACCAGTTGATCTGCTGTTTCTTTTCTTTTTCTTCTATGTCCCACTCTCCCCTGTGGAGGGGGTCCGGTCCGATCCGGTCCGATCCGGTGGCCATGTACTGCTTGCCTGTGTATCGGCTGGGGACATCTCTGCGCTGCTGATCCGCCTCCGCTGGGGATGGTTTCCGGCTGGCTCCGCTGTGAACGGGACTCTCGCTGCTGTGTTGGATCCGCTTTGGACTGGACTCTCGCGACTGTGTTGGATCCATTGTGGATTGAACTTTCACAGTATCATGTTAGACCCGCTCGACATCCATTGCTTTCCTCCTCTCCAAGGTTCTCATAGTCATCATTGTCACCGACGTCCCACTGGGTGTGAGTTTTCCTTGCCCTTATGTGGGCCTACCGAGGATGTCGTGGTGGTTTGTGCAGCCCTTTGAGACACTAGTGATTTAGGGCTATATAAGTAAACATTGATTGATTGATTTTAGAGGAAACCCCATTCTTCACTTACAATTTAGGTGAGGATTGAGGCAAAAATGTAACCCAGATCCAATAACGGCGCATAATAATACATGTATAATACAACTATAAAATAATTAAAAGATGCAGCAATGTGTTGATGCACCCATAGATTCCCTTTCCTACTGTCTTGTTTTTTCCTAGATTCCAGCAACAAAAAGCACACACGTCTTTGCGTTCGTGTCGCCGTGAGCCTCCAGATTCACTCACCCCCACCCAACCCCAACACTCGCCGAGCAAGATTTGTGCGGTTGCCATGGAGCACAACACCGCAGCACGACTATTGTTGTATCTGTCGGAAGCATGTGCGGCACAGCGGGGCGACCAGGGATCGCCAGATTGAACGCCATTTCGGCACGCACGACATGCGACTTCGCCCACCCCCCCCTCCACGATCCATCCGGAGGGGGTTTATTTGCATCCGCTCATTAACCACATTATCATCTGAATGGTCTTTGGGGGGCGGGGGGGTTCCTCTCGGAGTCCATCATCATCCGCGCCGCTGGCGGGCTAGTCGGGGGGCCGTCGCCCCTGGCGACACGCCTACAAACAGCATCGGGGCCGCACATTAGCAAGTGTTCTCGCAGCTTTCGAAAACCGCCACGCCGCCGTCTCTGAATCATTCAATTAGAGTCACAGCTGAGTGAGCGAGTGAACATGAAAGCGTGCAATTTGCCCAGACAATTACACCTAAAGTCTTCAGTGGAGGTAAAAATAACACAAAGTCCGATTCCGCCTGAATACGTTTGCCTAACTCGTGGTCTGTGACATACAGTCCTGGTCAAAATAACGTTTAAGTCATGGCTGTCTTGAGTTTCCAATCATTTCTACCACTTTTTTATTTTTTTTGTGATTGGAGCACATACTTGTTGGTCACAAAAAAAAAAAACATTGATAAAGTTTGGTTCTTATATTGCTGGGCAATAAACTACGGGCTGTGGTGAAGTAGGCCGGCTTCGTTGCATGAAAAAGCCTAACATTTCAATCAATCAATCAATCAATGTTTACTTATATAGCCCTAAATCACTAGTGTCTCAAAGGGCTGCACAAACCACCACGACATCCTCGGTAGGCCCACATAAGGGCAAGGAAAACTCACACCCAGTGGGACGTCGGTGACAATAATGACCCAGTGGGACGTCGGTGACAATGATGACTATGAGAACCTTAGAGAGGAGGAAAGCAATGGATGTCGAGCGGGTCTAACATGATACTGTGAGAGTTCAATCCACAATGGATCCAACACAGTCGCGAGAGTCCTGTTCACAGCGGAGCCAGCAGGAAACCATCACAAGCGGAGGCGGATCAGCAGCGCAGAGATGTCCCCAGCCGATACACAGGCAAGCAGTACATGGCCACCGGATCGGACCGGACCCCCTCCACAAGGGAGAGTGGCACATAGAAGAAAAAGAAAAGAAACGGCAGATCAACTGGTCTAAAAAGGGATTCTATTTAAAGGCTAGAGTATACAAATGAGTTTTAAGGTGAGGCTTGAATGCTTCTACTGAGGTGGCATCTCGAACTGTTACCGGGAGGGCATTCCAAAGTACTGGAGCCCGAACGGAAAACGCTCTATAGCCCGCAGACTTTTTTTGGGTTTTGGGAATCACTAATAAGCCGGAGTCCTTTGAACGCAGATTTCTTGCCGGGACATATGGTACAATACAATCGGCAAGATAGGCTGGAGCTAGACCGTGTAGTATTTTATACGTAAGTAGTAAAACCTTAAAGTCACATCTTAAGTGCACAGGAAGCCAGTGCAGGTGAGCCAGTACAGGCGTAATGTGATCAAACTTTCTTGTTCTTGTCAAAAGTCTAGCAGCCGCATTTTGTACCAACTGTAATCTTTTGATGCTAGACATGGGGAGACCCGAAAATAATACGTTACAGTAATCGAGGCGAGACGTAACAAACGCATGGATAATGATCTCGGCGTCTTTAGTGGACAGAATGGAGCGAATTTTAGCGATATTACGGAGATGAAAGAAGGCCGTTTTAGTAACGCTTTTAATGTGTGCCTCAAAGGAGAGAGTTGGGTCGAGGATTTTTGGTTGTGTTTTCCGCTGAATGGCGATATACGATATGTATCTCGATATTTTTTCCATAAAGCAAAAACAAAACAGTCCTAGTTACCTGAGATACTATGTTAACATTTGGTTACATGTCCCTCGGTAAGTTTCACTGCAATAAGGCGCTTTTGGTACAGTAGCCATCCACTGTCAGGTCTATGTCTTAGCATTTCCTCTGCGTTTGTCTTTAGTTCCGGTCAGCACTCTTATTTTGGTTCTGTTTCCTGTTTGTCTCCCTGAGTGCTGTGTCCGCTCAGCTGTGGCTGATTGGCACCTGGCCACACCTGGTGTCAATCAGCCAGCCACTATTAAGACCTGTTTTCTCCTCCGGTCAGTGCTGGATTATTGTCGTTACTTCTTGTCACCACTACCTGTCAATGTCATTGATGCTTGTCGTAGAACCTCTAGCTGTTTGCAGCATGCTGTCCTAACCCTAACCCTAGTTCCTGTTTGCTGGATCATGGTTCCTGTTTTCCAATTTGACTGTTCCTAGTTCCTGGTTTGTGTTTTTTCATTTTTAAAGATTAAATCATGTTTTCCTGCGCGATGCCTGCCGCCTTCTCTGCATCTTGGGGTTCGTCACAAACTCAATGTGACATCCACAAGCTTCTGGTTGAATTTTTGACCACTCCTTTTGACAAAATTGGTGCAATTCAGCTAAATTTGTTGCTTTTCTGACATGGACCTGTTTCTTTAAGTCAAAACTTTGGAAAGGCCATTCTAAAACCTTAATTCTAGCCTGATTTATCCATTCCTTTACCACTTTTGACGTGCGTTTGGGGGTCATTGTCCTGTTGGAACACCCAACTGTGCCCAAGACCCAACCTTTTAGGTTGCCCTGAAGAATTTGGAGGTAATCCTCCTTTTTCATTGTCCCATTTACTCTCTGTAAAGCACTAGTTCCATTGGCAGCAAAACAGGCCCAGAGCATAATACTACCACCACCATGCTTGATGGTAGGGGTGGTGTTCCTGGGATTAAAGGCTTCACCTTTTCTCCTCTAACCATAATGCTGGGTATTGTGGCCAAACAGCTTAATATTTGCTTACATGTCTCTTGGCAAGTTTCACTGCAAAAGGGCACTTTTGGTAGCCATCCACAAGCTTCCGGCAAGCTTCTGGTTGAATTTTTGAGCCTTCCTTTTGAAAAAATTGGTGCAGTTCAGCTAAATATATTCTTTTTCTGACGTAGACTTGTTTCTTTAAGTCAAAACTTTGGAAAGGCCATTCTAAAACCTTAATTCTAGCCTGATTTAGCCATTCCTTTACCACTTTTGGCATGTGTTTTGGGGTCATTGTCCTGTTGGAACACTCAACTGTGCCCAAGACTCAACCTTTTAGGTTGTTCTGAAGAATTTTGGAGGTAATCCTCCTTTTTCATTGTCCCATTTACTCTCTGTAAAGCACCAGTTCCATTGGCAGAAAAACAGGCCCAGAAGATAATACTACCACCACCATGCTTGACGGTGGGAGTGGTGTTCCTGGGAATAAAGGCCTCACAGTTTCTCCTCTAAACATATTGTGTCAGTACTAGGACTTTGAGTTGGAGATAATTTGTTTTTCCAACTCAAAGGATAGTTGGCACGAGCGAGATGTGAAGGTGAGTGCATTTTAATTTATTACTTATACAATAAACTACAAAAAGGCAAACAAAGGGCGCGCACAAGGGCGGAGAAAAACATGACTAATGAAAAACAAAAGACTAGTACAAAGGCCACAAACTATAAACATGAACAAAATCACTTGCACTGTGGCATGAATAACCAAACGTACGTGGCGTGGACAAAACGAACAGCATGGTATGGCATGAAGGAGTTGAGGGATATGTGGGGAATGTGAAGTTGCCAGACTGAACACTTGGCAACTGTGACTTAAATAATAGCTGTGATAATGATTAACAGGTGTGAGAACTGAGGACCGGAGACCTTGGATACAAGGTGGAAACTAATGAGTTGCTATGGAAACAAAGAAAACAAGGAAGTGCCAAAGCAGGAAACAAGTGTCCAAAAAATAACCAAACATGACAAAAACAAAACATGATCTTATGGGTGTGACATATTGCTGGGTATTGTGGCCAAACAGCTACATTTTTGTTTCATCTGATGGTAAAAAGGTTATACTTGTTTGGTGCTGTTCTACCTTCAAGGTACTCAAAGCGCTTGGCACTATTTCCACATTCACCCATTCACACACACATTCACACACTGATGGCGGGAGCTGCCATGCAAGGCGCTAACCACGACCCATCAGGAGCAAGGTTGACGAGGTTGGTAGAAGGTGGGGATTGAGCCAGGAACCGTCAGGTTGCTGGCACGGCCGATCTCCCAACTGCACCACACCGTCCTCTTTGTCAATCTGACATCATATGGACATTTTGGTGGAAAGTGTTATGGCCAGATGAAACAAAAACTGAGCTGTTCAGCCACAATACCCAGCAATATGTTTGGAGGAGAAAAGGTGAGGCCTTTAATCCCAGGAACACCAGACCCACCGTCAAGCATGGTGGTGGTAATAATATGCTCTAGGCCTGTTTTGCTGCCAACGGAACTGCTGCTTTAAATGGGACAATGAAAAAGGAGGATTACCTCAAAATTCTTCAGGACAACCTAAAATCATCAGCCCCAGATGTTGGATCTTGGGCGCAGTTGGGTGTTCCAACAGGACAATGACCCCCAAACACACCTCAAAAGTGGTAAATGAATGGTTAAATCAGGCTAGAATTAAGGTTTTAGAATGGCTTTCCCAAAGTGCTGACTTAAAGAAACAAGTCCATGTCAGAAAAAGAACATATTTAGCTGAACTGCACCAATTTTTGTCAAATAGAGGGGTCAAAAATTCCACCAGAAGCACTTTGTTGCAGTTAAACTTACCAAGGGACATGTAACCAAATTTTAACATTGTATCTCAGGTAACTAGGACTGTTTTGTTTTTGCTTTATGGAAGAAATATCGGGATAAATATCGTATATCGCCATTCAGCAAATGGAGCGGAAAACACAGCTTTCATGCGACGAAGCTGGCCTACTTCACCACAGCCTGTAGTCCAGTGGTTCTTGACCTTGTTGGAGGTACGAGTTTCATATGCGCATTCACCGAACCCTTCTTTAGTGAAAAATAAAATGTTTATTTTTTCTCAAATTCAAGACAAAGTTATATGATTTTTTTTTTACCGGTGCACAAAATGAACCTTGCATGAACATCACCTTTTTCAAACAACAAAACCAACACAGTGCATAAAGTCACAACAAGTTACACACCTGCAAATCAGTGGGATGAGTCGGGTGTGTTTTGACCTCCGCCGAACCCTTGAGGCCGACTCACCCAACCCCTCGGGTTCGATCGAACCCAGGTTAAGAAACCACTGGGCTAGAATTAAGGTTTTAGAAAGGCCTTCCCAAAGTCCTGACTTAAACATGTGGACTGTCATGTTTGGTGATCATGTTTAGTTTGGTCACGTTCTGTTTGGTTTTGGACTCATTTGTGCACTCTTGTTTTGTCACCATGACAACTCATTAGTTTCACCTGTTATGTGTTCAGGACTCACGCACCTGATCTGTCAGGACCAGGACTTTGGTGTGGTTTGTTTTCCTGTGGTGCAAAGCGACTGGACCGGACATAGCGTGAAGGTAATGACATCTTTTATTATTATTTAGAACATATTACAAAAACAAGGGGTATAAACAAAAAGCGCTCTCAGCGAAGGTACAAAAACTTGGCTATGAAAACAAAAACTTGCACAAAGGCAAAACTATGGACATAAAACAAAACTTGCAAACTATGGTATGAATTAAGAAAACTTACTTGGAACAAGAAAAGAGCATGAATAACGAGGGTGATATTGCCAGGCTGACTGCCTGGCAACTACGGGCTTAAATAGTGGTGCATTGATTGACAGGTGCGTGAGTCGTGAACACATAACAGGTGAAACTAATGAGTTGTCATGGTGACAAAAGAAGAGTGCACAATAAGTCCAAAACCACACAAAAGGTGACCAAACTAAACATGATCACCAGACATGACATGGACAATGCTGAAGAAACAAGTCCATGTCAGAAAACTAAACAAATTTAGCCAAACTGCACCGATTTTGTCAAGAGAAACTTACTTGGAACAAGAAAAGAGCATGAAAAAAAGCAGCATGAATCATCAGCCTGAATAACGAAGGGTGGATATCACCGGACTGACTGCCTGGCAACTACAGGCTTAAATGGTGGTGCAGTGATTGACAGGTGCGTGAGTCGTGAACACATAACAGGTGAAACTAATGAGTTGTCATGGTGGCAAAACAAGAGTGCACAATGAGTCCAAAGCCAAACAGAACGTGACCAAGCTAAACATGATCACCAAACATGACATGGACAATGCTGAAGAAACAAGTCCATGTCAGAAAACCAAACAAATTTAGCCAAACTGCACCGATTTTGTCAAGAGAAACTTACTTGGAACAAGAAAAGAGCATTAAAAAAAGCAGCATGAATCATCAGCATGAATAACGAAGGGTGGATATCGCCGGACTGACTGCCTGGCAACTACAGGCTTAAATGGTGGTGCAGTGATTGACAGGTGCGTGAGTCGTGAACACATAACAGGTGAAACTAATGAGTTGTCATGGTGACAAAACAAGAGTGCACAATGAGTCCAAAACCAAACAGAACGTGACCAAGCTAAACATGATCACCAAACATGACATGGACAATGCTGAAGAAACAAGTCCATGTCAGAAAACCAAACAATTTTAGCCGAACTGCACCGATTTTGTCAAGAGAAACTTACTTGGAACAAGAAAAGAGCATGAAAAAAAGCAGCATGGATCATCAGCATGAATAACGAGGGTGATATCGCCGGGCTGACTGCCTGGCAACTACAGGCTTAAATGGCGGTGCAGTGATTGTCAGGTGCGTGAGTCCAAACAAATCAGGTGCATGAGTCGTGAACACATAGCAGGTGAAACTAATGAGTTGTCATGGTGACAAAAGAAGAGTGCACAATGATTCCAAAACCAAATAGAAGGTGACCAAACTAAACATGATCACCAAACATGACATGGACAATGCTGAAGAAACAAGTCCATGTCAGAAAACCAAACAATTTTAGCTGAACTGCACCGATTTTGTCAAGAGAAACTTACTTGGAACAAGAAAAGAGCATGAAAAAAAGCAGCATGGATCATCAGCATGAATAATGAGGGTGATATCGCCGGGCTGACTGCCTGGCAACTACAGGCTTAAATGGTGGTGCATTGATTGATAGGTGCGTGAGTCCAAACAAATCAGGTGCGTGAGTCGTGAACACATAACAGGTGAAACTAATGGGTTGTCATGGTGACAAAAGAAGAGTGCACAATGATTCCAAAACCAAATAGAAGGTGACCAAACTAAACATGATCACCAAACATGACATGGACAATGCTGAAGAAACAAGTCCATGTCAGAAAAGCAAAAAAATTTAGCCGAACTGCACCGATTTTGTCAAGAGAAACTTACCTGGAACAAGAAAAGAGCATGAAAAAAAGCAGCATGAATCATCAGCATGAATAACGAAGGGTGGATATCGCCGGACTGACTGCCTGGCAACTACAGGCTTAAATGGTGGTGCAGTGATTGACAGGTGCGTGAGTCCAAACAAATCAGGTGCGTGAGTCGTGAACACATAACATGTGAAACTAATGAGTTGTCATGGTGACAAAAGAAGAGTGCACAATGAGTCCAAAACCAAATAGAAGGTGACCAAACTAAACATGATCACCAAACATGACATGGACAATGCTGAAGAAACAAGTCCATGTCAGAAAAGCAAAAAAATTTAGCCGAACTGCACCGATTTTGTCAAGAGAAACTTATTTGGAACAAGAAAAGAGCAGTAAGGCAGTAAGGATCATCAGCATGAATAACAAAGGGTGGATATCACCGGACTGACTGCCTGGCAAATACAGGCTTAAATGGTGGTGCAGTGATTGTCAGGTGCGTGAGTCGAAACAAATCAGGTGCGTGAGTCGTGAACACATAACAGGTGAACCTAATGAGTGGTCATGGTGACAAAAGAAGAGTGCACAATGAGTCCAAAACCAAACAGAAGGTGACCAAACTAAACATGATCACAAAACATGACATGGACAATCCTGAAGAAACAAGTCCATGTCAGAAAACCAAACAAATTTAGCCAAACTGCCCCGATTTTGTCAAGAGAAACTTACTTGGAACAAGAAAAGAGCATGAAAAAAAGCAGCATGAATCATCAGCATGAATAACGAAGGGTGGATATCGCCGGACTGACTGCCTGGCAACTACAGGCTTAAATAGTGGTGCAGTGATTGACAGGTGCGTGAGTCGTGAACACATAACAGGTGAAACTAATGAGTTGTCATGGTGACAAAACAAGAGTGCACAATGAGTCCAAAACCAAACAGAAGGTGACCAAACTAAACATGATCACCAAACATGACATGGACAATGCTGAAGAAACAAGTCCATGTCAGAAAAGCAAACACATTTAGCCGAATTGCACCGACTTTGTCATGAGTCGTGGTCAAAAATTCAACCAGAAGCTTTTGGATGGCTATTAAAAGCGCCTTAGTGCAGTGAAACTGTAACATTCACATTTTCATAATAAATTCAAGTATTTGCTTCAATCACTTTATCAAAAAAAAAAAAGAATTGCAGAAATGATTGGCAACTCAAGACAGCCATGACATTATGTTCTTTACAAGTGTGTGTCAACCTTTGACCACTTCTGTATTCATGCTTGTCAGTTGAGTCTGCGGCCTTCAGCGCCGTCTTTGAAAGTGTAAGGTAGCACGCGAAATAATAATAAAATTATTTGCAGAAAAACCAAGCTGTCGTCAGTGAAAGTCTTATATTGACACGGCCTACATTCCGAGTCGTCTCATTCCAGCGAGCTATTTTAAGTGAGCAGCCATGACTCATTACCCAGAGGAGACTGAACTCACGCTGCTATTGTCCTCACATATTGCCTGCTTAGTTTGTGTCGTTATTCCCGGCGCCAAACGACTTGGCAAAGTTTCCGTGCTTGGATACGAGTTGATCTATTTTTAGGGGCTTGATCGACCAAGATCCGAATAACACGTGCTTAAATAGTTTGTGCAAACCCCATTTCCATATGAGTTGGGAAATTGTGTTTGATGTAAATATAAACAGAATACAATGATTTGCAAATCCTTTTCAACCCATATTCAGTTGAATGCACTACAAAGACAAAATATTTGATGTTCAAACTCATAAACTTTATTTTTGCAAATAATAATTAACTTAGAATTTCATGGCTGCAACATGTGCCAAAGTAGTTGGGAAAGGGCATGTTCACCACTGTGTTACATCACCTTTTCTTTTAACAACACTCAATAAGCGTTTGAGAACTGAGGAAACTAATTGTTGAAGCTTTGAAAGTGGAATTCCTTCCCATTCTTGTTTTATGTAGAGCTTCAGTCATTCAACAGTCCGGGGTCTCCGCTGTCGTATTTTACGCTTCATAATGCGCCACACATTTTCCATGGGGGACAGGTCTGGACTGCAGGCGGGCCAGAAAAGTACCCGCACACTTTTTTTACGAAGCCATGCTATTGTAACACGTGCTGAATGTGGCTTGGCATTGTCTTGCTGAAATAAGCAGGGGCGTCCATGAAAAAGACGTCGCATTGATGGCAGCATATGTTGTTCCAAAACCTGTATGTACCTTTCAGCATTAATGGTGCCTTCACAGATGTGTAAGTTACCCATGCTTTGGGCACTAATGCACCCCCATACCATCACAGATACTGGCTTTTCAGCTTTGCGTCGATAACAGTTTGGATGGTTCGCTTCCCCTTTGGTCCGGATGACACGATGTCAAATAGTTCCAAAAACAATTTGAAATGTAGACTCGTCAGACCACAGAACACTTTTCCATTTTGCATCAGTCCATCTTAGATGATCTCGGACCCAGAGAAGCTGGCAGCGTTTCTGGATGTTGTTGATAAATGGCTTTCGCTTTGCATAGTAGAGCTTTAACTTGCAACAACAGTCTGGATGGTTCGCTTCCCCAACTCATATGGAAACGGGGTTTGTATAAAAAAGCCATCCATCCATCCATTTTCTACCACTTATTCCCTTCGGGGTTGCGAGGGGGCGCTGGCGGGGTACACCCAGTACAAGTCGCCACCTCATCGCAGGGCCAACACAGATAGACAGACAACATCCACACTCACATTCACACACTAGGGACCCATTTTAGTGTTGCCAATCAACTTATCCCCAGGTGCATGTTTTTGGAGGTGGGAGGGGCCTATCCCCAGGTGCATGTTTTTGGCGGTGAGAGGAACCCGGAGTACCCGTAGGGAACCCACACAGTCACGGGGAGAACATGCAAACTCCACACACAAAGATCCTGAGCCCGGGATTGAACTCAGGACTACTCAGAACCTTCGTATTGTGAGGCAGATGCACTAACCCCTCCTCCACCGTGCTGCCCATACATAGTTCTCTGACCGGGAATCGAACCCTGGCAGCAGCAGTGAGAGCGCCGAATCCGAACCATGCATGGACTATTAATGGGCGTGTGGCGGATGATTTATGACAGGGCTATTCAACTACATAATGAAGAGGGGCCGCAGTTTCAAGAACCCAAGGGCTAAGGGGCCGGCCCTCGAAATGTGGATTGATAGATAGATAGTCCTTTATTGATTCCTTCGGTAAAGGACTATCTATCTATCTATCCACATTTTGTTTTGTCAGACAGTCCCTTTTGAGACTGTGTCTACTTAATTGCAAAGTAAATCATACTTGCCAACATTGAGACCTCCGAATTGGGGAGATTGAGGGGTTGGGGGGGCTGGGTTGAGGTGGGTAGGGCAGGCCGGGGTCAGGGTTAAGGGGGGACGAGTATATTTATAGCTAGAATTCACTGAAATTCAAGTATTATAGGATTTTGTTTATTTATTAATTTATTTACACATATACATGTTAGGGTCTTGGTCTCGGGACCCCAGGATGCAGAGACGGGAGACAAGGTGGGCTTACAAAAATGAAAACATTTATTTAGACAAAAAGGGATAACTAAGGGCGGTGGGGCAGCAATGCACAAGAAAGGATGGGGCGAGGTACACCCCTTTGTCCACAACTGCGTGAGCAAATAGTCAAACTGTTTAAGAACAACGTTTCTCAAAGTGCAATTGCAAGAAATTTACGGATTTCAACATCTACGGTCCATAATATCATCAAAAGGTTCAGAGAATCTGAAGAAATCACTCCACGTAAGCGGCATGGCCGGAAACCAACATTGAATGGCCGTGACCTTCGATCCTGTATCAAAAACCGACATCAATCTCTAAAGGATATCACCACATGGGCTCAGGAACACTTCATAAACCCACTGTTACTAAATACAGTTCGTCACTACATCTGTAAGTGCAAGTTAAAGCTCGACGATGCGAAGCGAAAGCCATTTTATCAACAACATCCAGAAACGCCGCCGGCTTCTCTGGGCCCGAGATCATCAAAGACGGACTGATGCTTTCTGTAATTTGGATGGGTGGCCAAATACCTTTTGCAATATAGTATATATACACACATAGCAATAATGGCGGCCTGAGCTTAAAGCAATGGGAGTCAAAGTGTTCATGTGGGCATCCACAGGAGCAGTGCACTGTTTGATCGCCTGAGAAGTGGTCCGTGAATCACCCTGCCTTGTCGCCTCATGAAATCGCACCGCCAGATAAACTGTGAAATGTTTACACACGTCGCCGCGTGACTGCTAAGCACGACACACCGGGGTTCAGTAGGGCTTTCCAGGTACTTTGCGCCGTTGGGACAGCCAGGGAGGCGTGAACGTCCTGGTGTGTGTGCGTGTGTGTGTGTGTGTGTGTGTGTGTGTGTGTGTAGCGCCCAGCCTCTGTTGGCGCCATGTTCACACAACCAGAGATGCATGTTCATTTGCATGCACTCGTGTCCACGCTCGGATGTCTAGAGTGTGTGTGCTTGTGTGTGTGTGTGTGTGCACGTGTGAGGCCTGTTCCCAGCCATCCGAGCAGACAGGTGTCAGGTCGTATCAGTGCGCTGCTCTGGTGACCAGGTGAAAACCTGCAGGAGAAAAGGTGAATCAGTCGGCCATCCCCAAAAACCACACATGATGGTGCACACACACACACACACACACACATTGCATAACCGGGTCCTCACAAGTACGGAACTGCACGGTTGTGTGTTTGCACATTGTCGGACTGATTGGCACGGCAATTAAAGGGGGAGAAAAAAAAAACGCTCACCAAATTGACTTGACGCCTCCGACTAATTAGCTATCCATTTTTACACTTCTGCTTTCACGTTGTTTTTTAGTCCACGGCAATGGATGGATCGGTTCGCAGCTGGGATGAGAATCCGCACCTCCAAGTCAGAGTCTATCTATTCAGGTGTACTGGAGAGGAAGCTAGTCGAACCTCGGATTCAGGAGGAACAGTGTGGTTTTCGTCCTGGACCAGCTCTATACTCTCAGCAGGGTCCTTAGGGTGCATTGGAGTTTGCCCAACCAGGCTACATGTGTTTTGTGGACTTGGAGAAGGCATTCGACGGTGTCCCTCGGGAAGTCCTGTGGGGAGTGCTCAGAGAGTACGAGGTATCGGACTGTCTGATTGTGGCGGTCCGCTCCCTGTATGATCAGTGTCAGAGCTTGGTCCGCATTGCCGGCAGTAAGTCGGACACATTTCCAGTGAGGGTTGGACTCCAACAAGGCTGTCCTTTGTCACAGATTCTGTTCATAACTTTTATGGACAGAATTTCTAGGCGCGGTCAAGGTGTTGAGGGGATCCGGTTTGGTGGCTGGAGGATTAAGTCACTGCTTTTTGCAGATGATGTGGTCCTGATGGCTTCATCAGGCCAGGATCTTCAGCTCTCACTGGATCGGTTTGCAGCCAAGTGTGAAGCAACAGGAATGAGAATCATTACCTCCAAGTCCGAGTCCATGGTTCTCGCCCGGAAAAGGGTGGAGTGGCATCTCCGGGTTGGGGAAGAGACCCTGCCCCCATGTGGAAAAGTAAAAGTACCCGAGGAGTCTTGTTCACGATTGAGGGAAGAGTGGATTGTGAGATCGACAGGCGGATCGGTGGGGTGTCTTCAGTAATGCAGACGTTGTATCGATCCGTTGTGGTGAAGAAGGAGCTGAGCCGGAAGGCAAAGCTCTCAATTTACCGGTCGATTTACATTCCCATCCTCACCTATTGTCATGAGCTTTGGGTTATGACTGAAAGGACAAGATCACGGGTAAAAGCTGCCGAAATTAGTTTCCTCCACCGGGTGGCGGGGCTCTCCCTTAGAGATAGGGTGAGAAGCTCTGCCATCTGGAAGGAACTCAAGCAGAATCAGCACCTCCAAGTCCGAGTCCATGGTTCTCTCCCGGAAAAAGGGCGGAGTGCCATCTCCGGGTTGGGGAGGAGACCCTGCCCCCAAGTGGAGGAGTTCAAGTACCTCGGAGTCTTGTTCACAAGTGAGGGAAGAGTGGATTGTGAGGTCGACAGGTCGTCTTCAGTAATGTGGACGCTGTATCGATCCGTTGTGGTGAAGAAGGAGCTGAGCCGTAAGTCCAAGCTCTGAATTCACCGGTCGATTTACGTTCTCATCTTCACCTATGGTCATGAGCTTTGGGTTATGACCGAAAGGACCAGATCACGGGTACAAGCTGCCGAAATTAGGTTCCTCCGCCGGGTTGCGGGTCTCTCCCTTAGAGATAGGGTGAGAAGCTCTCCCATCTGGAAGGAACTCAAAGAGAATCAGCACCTCCATGTCCGAGTCCATGGTTCTCGCCCGGAAAAAGGGCGGAGTGCCATCTCCGGGTTGGGGAGGAGACCCTGTCCCCAAGTGGAGGAGTTCAAGTACCTCGGAGTCTTGTTCGGGAGTGAGGGAAGAGTGGATTGTGAGGTCGACAGGTCGTCTTCAGTAATGTGGACGCTGTATCGATCCGTTGTGGTGAAGAAGGAGCTGAGCCGGAAGGCAAAGATCTCAAATTATCGGTCAATCTACGTTCCCATCCTCACCTATGGTCATGAGCTTTGGGTTATGACCAAAAGGACAAGATCACGGATACAAGCAGCTGAAATGTGGCTCTCCCTTAGAGATAGGGTGAGAAGCTCTGTCATCCGGGGGGAGCTCAAAGTAAAGCCGCTGCTCCTCCACATCGAGAGGAGCCAGATGAGGTGGTTCGGGCATCTGGTCAGGATGCCATCCTAGGGAGGTGTTTAGGGCACGTCCGACCGGTAGGAGGCCACGGGGAAGACCCAGGACACGTTGGGAACTCAATTTTATCAACAGTTTTTTCTTTTTTTAGGTGGCGACAAATCGCCCCATTTTTCACGATTTACCTGACACATTAAACGTGCCACATTCGGAGGGGAGTACCATCCACATTAGCCGCCAGACGCCCGTAGAGTCTTGCCTATCTTAAAATGTGATTTGTGGCAACTCCAGCTCTGACCACTACGTCTAGTGGCACTTTCCATCATTTCCAGCAGACTGCATTGCAAAACGATTAACCCCCCCGATTTTCCAATCGTTTGAGTGACTCCATTGAATTCCTGAATTTGGCTTCAATTATTAATATTTTTTTCAAATTGCGTTATATTTTAGCTCGGGATATAGGTTTGTGACGCGGCTCGTAGCTGGAAAATCTAATATTGCAAAACAGTTGGCAATTAATGTCGTAGAGACATGAAACAAAACCCTCTATGTAGGTCTCACTTAGACCTACATTTCATTAATTGACATTCTTCAGCAAAAATCAACAGCAAGTTGGCAATTACCCCTTTAAAACAAAAGTTTTGTAAAAACCTGTCACCTTTTTTCAAACATTATGTCCTCTGAGCGCGTTTTTTGTGTCGGCTTCAAACTCACACAGAAAAGAGAATGAACCCTTCTGATAAAAACTTGCGCAAAGAGTTTTTCTAACTGGTCCGGTTTTGATTTTACGAGCCTTCAAAGAACTGCTACGGTGATGCTGCTGCGCTGCTGCCGTCTCAAGATGGCCGCTTAAAAGCAGGAAGCACCAGCGTGACCACACAATGCAGAGACGGTAGGTACTGTGCAGGTAAAGATATGTAGACTGGGTGAAAGAAGGAGGCACCAGTTTGACTCCAGGATACAGAGAAGGTAGGTAAAGTGCAGGTAAAGATATGTTGTCTGGGTGATGGCAGGAAGCACCAGCATGTATGGGTGAAAGAAAGAAGCACCAGCGTGACCCCAGGATACAGGGAAGGTAGGTAATGTGCAATTAAAGATATGTTGAATGAGTAAAGGCAGGAAACACCAGCAAAAGTCGGTCCCGTCCATCGGTGCTTGCAGCTTTAATTTTAGTTGTGTTGTAAAACTTAACAGTGACGAATGGAAATCAATAGGAGTAGTAACGCTATGGATGGCTAGAAGACGATTGCAAGATTGCAAACTTTTAGCAGAGTCTCGCGTTCAGCCAGGTAAATAAGCTACTCATGCAGCCTGTATAGCAGGGGTCACCAACATTTTTGAAACCAAGAGCTACTTCTTGGGTACTGATTAATGCGAAGGGCTACCAGTTTGATACACACTTAAATAAATTGCCAGAAATAGCCAATTTGCTCAATTTACCTTTAATAAATAAATCTATATATATATATATATATATATATATATATATATATATCCATCCATCCATCCATCCATTTTCTACCGCTTATTCCCTTTATTTTTATATATATATATATATATATATATATATATATATAAAAAAGTATTTCTGTCTGTCATTCCGTCGTACATTTTTTTCCTTTTACGGAAGGTTTTTTGTAGAGAATAAATGATGAAAAAAACTCTTATTTTAACAGTTTAAAAGAGGAAAAAACAGGAAAAACCTTAAATTTTGAAACATAGTTTATCTTCAATTTTGACTCTTTAAAATTCAAAATTGAACCAAAAAAAAGAAGAGAAAAAGTAGCTAATTCAAATCTTTTTGAAAAAAATTAAAAAGAAGAATTTATGGAACATCATTAGTAATTTTTCCTGATTAAGATTAATTTTAGAATTTTGATGACATGTTTTAAATAGGTTAAAATCCAATCTGCACTTTGTTAGAATAAATAAGAAATTGGACCAAGCTATATTTCTAACAAAGACAAATCATTATTTCTTCTAGATTTTCCAGAACAAAAATTTGAAAAGAAATTCCAAAAACTTTGAAACAAGATTTAAATTTGATTCTACAGATTTTCTTGATTTGCCAGAATATTTTTTTTGAATTTTAATCATAATAAGTTTGAAGAAATATTTCACAAATATTCTTTGTTGAAAAAACAGAAGCTAAAATGGGGAATTAAATTAAAATGTATTTATTATTCTTTACAATAAAAAAAAAAATTAAATACTTGAACATTGATTTAAATTGTCAGGAAAGAAGAGGAAGGAATTTAAAAGGTAAAAAGATATATGTGTTTAAAAATCCTAAAATCATTTTTAAGGTTGTATTTTTTCTCTAAAATTGTCTTTCTGAAAGTTATAAGAAGCAAAGTAAAAGAAAAATATAATTTATTTAAACAAGTGAAAACCAAGTCTTTAAAATATTTTCTGGGATTTTCAAATTCTATTTGAGTTTTGTCTCTCTTAGAATCAAAAATGTCGAGCAAAGTGAGACCAGCTTGCTAGTAAATAAATACAATTTTTATTTTTTTATTTTTTATTTTATTTATTTATTTATTTCGGCAATCTTCACATAAAACAAAGAACAACAACAAAAAAAAGGAAAAAAAAATAGATTAGAATTAGTGGGGCGGCATAGCTCAGTTGGAGTGGCCGTGCCAGCAACTTGAGGGTTGCAGGTTCGATTCCCGCTTCCGCCATCCTAGTCACTGCCGTTGTGTCCTTGGGCAAGACACTTTACCCACCTGCTCCCAGTGCCACCCACACTGGTTTAAATGTAACTTAGATATTGGGTTTCACTATGTAAAGCGCTTTGAGTCACCTGAGAAAAGCGCTATATAAATATAATTCACTTCACTTAAAAAAATCGAAGCAGCTCACTGGTAAGTGCTGCTATTTGAGCTATTTTAGGAACAGGCCAGCGGGCGACTCATCTGGTCCATATGGACCAGATGAGTCGCGGGCACCGTGTTGGTGACCCCTGCTGTAAACGATCCCTTTTAAAGTCAATCTGTTTTAAGTGCATTCAGAGTTGTTTAGTCCGAGGCATTATGAGGTCACGACGCTGCTCGGAAGCACTCCGTGGAATTTAATGCGCCGCGGTGTCGAGTGGTTGATTTACTATGCAGCAGAGGCGCACCGGGTCACGCCGCGTAAAAAAAACAAAAATAAATAAAAATACAGTCTGCAGTCGGGATGCTTGCTCACATCCTTTGACCTGAGTCTATTTATGACGGGACCGCATACAGGACTTAACTGGTTCTTAGTGCTTTGCATGAGGGTCTGGACTCAAAACAACAAACTGTAACTTTTCCCTCAGCTGCCAGCAGCTGTAATTAGAGCGCACTGGACTTAATTACCCTCACTAAACTTGCAGCCCCTTGACACTGGTGTGAAGTGGAAAGTACACCAATGCACCGCGAACGACGGATGGAAAACTCGGGGTCAGTCCTGATTTGTCTTCGGCCGGCGAGTAAACAACTATTTGACATTACTCGCTTTCTCGGGTCACACTTTTGTTTTCTTCTCTCCGAGTCTTCGCTGCAGTTTCTGCGTCGACTCCGATAAACTTTATTTATCCACAAGGGAAATTATTCCACACAGTAGCTCAGTTATAAAGGAGGGAAAGGGTAAGGATAGAAAAGGATAATGCGGGTATAAAGTACAAACCCTGTTGCCATATGAGTTGGGAAATTGTGTTAGATGTAAATATAAACGGAATACAATGATTTGCAAATCATTTTCAACCCATATTCAATTAAATGCACTACAAAGACAACATATTTGATGTTCAAACTCTTAAATTGTTGTTTTTTTTTGCAAATAATCATTAACTTAGAATTTCATGGCTGCAACACGTGCCAAAGTAGTTGGGAAAGGGCATGTTCACCACTGTGTGACATCACCTTTTCTTTTAACAACACTCATAAACGTTTGGGAACTGAGGAAACTAATTACAGATAAAGTTAAAGTACCAATAATTGTCACACACATACTAGATGTGGCGAAATTATTCTCTGCATTTGACCCATCACGCTTGATCACCCCCTGGGAGGTGAGGGGAGCAGTGGGCATCATTTATGGTGATTTAACCCCCAATTCCAACTCTTAATGCTGAGTGCCAAGGAGGGAGGTAATGGGTCCCATTTTTATAGTCTTTGGTACGACTCGGCTGGGGTTTGAACTCACGACCTACCGATCTTGGGGCGGACACTCTACCCACTAGGCCACTGAATTGTTGAAGCTTTGAAAGTGGAATTCATTCTCAGAATACAATGTTTTGCAAATCCTTTTCAACCCATATTCAATTGAATGCACTACAAAGACAAGATATTTGATGTTCAAACTCATAAAGTTTATTTTTTTTTCTCAAATAATCATTAACTTAGAATTTCATGGCTGCAACATGTGCCAAAGTAGTTGGGAAAGGGCATGTTCACCACTGTGTTACATCACCTTTTCTTTCAACAACACTCAATAAACGTTTGGGAACTGAGGAAACTAATTGTTGAAGCTTTGAAAGTAGAATTCTTTACCATTCTTGCTTGATGTACAGCTTAAGTTGTTCAACAGTCTTGTTGTCATATTTTATGCTTCATAATGTGCCACACATTTTCGATGGGAGACAGGTCTGGACTGCAGACGGGCCAGGAAAGTACCCAAACTCTTTTACTATGAAGCCACGCTGTTGTAATACGTGGTTTGGCATTGTTTTGCTGAAATAAGCAGGGGCGTCCATGATAACGTTGCTTGGATGACAACATATGTTGCTCCAAAACCTGTAAGGACCATTCAGCATAATGGTGCCTTCACAGATGTGTAAGTTACACATGTCTTGGGCACTAATACACCCCCATACCATCACAGATGCTGGCTTTTGAACTTTGCACCTATAATAATCCGGATGGTTATTTTCCTCTTTGTTCCGGAGGACACCACGTCCACAGTTTCCAAATATAATTTGAAATGTGGACTCGTCAGACCACAGCACACTTTTCCACTTTGCATCAGTCCATCTTGGATGATCTCGGGCCCAGAGAAGCCGGCGGCGTTTCTGGATGTTGTTGATAAATGGCTTTCGCTTTGCGTAGTAGAGCTTTAACTTGCATTTACAGATGTAGCGACCAACTGTATTTAGTGACAGTGGTTTTTCTGAAGTGTCCTTGAGCCCATGTGGTGATATCCTTTAGAGATTGATGTGGGTTTTTGATAGTGCCGTCTGAGTGATTTCTCCAGATTCTCTGAACCTTTTGATCCACACAGTAGCTCAGCTGTACTGGAGAGGAGGCTACGCCAGATAGTCGAACTTCAGATTCAGGAGGAACAGTGTGGTTTTTTGTCCTGGTCGTGGAGCTGTGGACCAGCTCTATACTCTCGGCAGATCCTTGAGGGTGCCTGGGAGTTTGCCTAACCAGTCTACATGTGCTATGTGGACTTCCCTCGGGAAGTCCTGTGGGCAGTACTCAGAGTATGGGATATCGGACTGAGGAATGGGAGATTTGTAATATCATCGGTTACATGCAGGGATTTCTCCAGATTCTCTGAACCTTTTGATGATATCACAGACCGTAGATGGTGAAAATCCCAAATTCCTTGCAATAACTCGTTGAGAAATGTTGTTCTTAAACTGTTCGACAATTTCCGCACGCATTTGTTCATGGCACCCGCCTGTTCCCAATGAGTTTGTTCACCTGCGGGATGTTCCAAATAAGTGTTTCATGAGCATTCCTCAACTTCCTCAGTCTTTTTTGCCACTTGTGCCAGCTTTTTGGAAACATGTTGCAGGCACCAGATTCCAAATGAGCTAATATTTGCAAAAATTAACAAAAATTTTCCAGTCTGGACTACCAGGTTGAGTTTGTGATGAACCCCAAGATGCAGAGAAGGTGGCGGGCATTGAGCTAGAAAACATAATTTAATGTCCAAAAATATAAAAAATGGAAGGCAAAACACCAACCAGAAAAACAGGAGACAGGTAGCAGGAACAAGAATCGAACCAAGGAACAGCTCACCAGCGACGAGGAATCTGACAGAAAGCAGTCCACGGCATAAGATAACGACAAGTCATAATGACAATAATCCAGCCCTGTCTGGAGGACAAAGCAGGTTTAAAAAAGAGTGGGCTGATTGACACCAGGTGTGGCCAGGTGCCAATCAGCCGCAGCTGAGGGGAAACAGCGCTCAGGGGGAAAAAAAGCAGGAAACGACTAAAATAAAAGCGCTGACAGGAAACAAAGAAAGACATACACGGAGGAAAAAAACCAAACTGTCAGGGACAAGCCTGACACGGACTTTACGTATCTTGTCTTTGCAGTCTTTTCAAGTGAACATAGGTTGAAAAGGATTTGCAAATCCTTGTTGTAAACGGCTTCCTGCCGCCATCGTGTGGGTTGCGTGGACCGAACAGGAACGACATCGCTTCGCACAGGTTTGACTCTTTATTTTTCAATAAGTCGCTCGCAGTGTCGGTCGGTCGCTCTTTCGGCTCCACCGGTCTCCTTTTCAGTCGCCGTGTCTTTGTGCTGGTCTCGGTCGCTCTGTGGCTCTCCGTGGTTCTCGCTCGTCTGGTTGTCTCCTACTACTTCCGCCTACTTCGCCCCTTTTATGCTGCAGCAGAAGATGATGGGATTGAGAACAGGTGTGTAGTTTACGCACCTGACTGGGCTGGCTGCAGCATCGCTCCGAGTGCGCCCCGCCTCCTGGCCTCCATCTTGGGTAGGACAGCCATATTTCCTAGCCCGCTCTCGGCTCGTCGGCTCAGTCTCTCCACACTTGTATTTTGTTTTTATTTACCATTTATAAAACATGCCAACTTCTCTGATTTTGGGCTTTGTAGTAAGAAAGCATCCACTACTGATAAATATGACCCACATACGGATGGATATGCATGAGAACTTGAGGGTGAATAGAACTCATCATGCGAGTTGCCAGTAGATTTCCAAATGGTCCCCAGAGTTCGCCACATGTGATTTAGACCTTGGGGGGTAGGGGGCGTGCAAATGTCCTTTTTTATAGCAATAAAATAAAATCTTTCAACACACCCCGGAGAGAAGTCTTGACTTTAAAGGGGAATCTGTCGAGGGCAATTTCAACTCCATATTAATATTTAATGGGTGCGGTAAGCGCTTATGCAGATATGTTACTTGCCTGGAAATATGCAGAATGAGACCCCGCAGATTTTTTTTTTTTTTACTTTTTAAGGATAAATATGTATTCTTTTTTTTTTTTTTTTTTTTTGCACGAATATAAACAGCAATGCGCTACACTTTTTTTTTTCTACTTTGTCAATTGAAGCCTCTGTGATGGCACTTTCCAACATGCAGAGTAACACAACAGTACCAGCAGGGTGGGAGGTGTTTGCGGGGGAACAAAGTGTTACACATGCACACTTGTTCAGGATCTCCTTATACAAACCCCGTTTCCATATGAGTTAGGAAAATGTGTTAGATGATGCAAATCCTTTTCAACCCATATTCAATTGAATGCACTACAAAGACAACATATTTGATGTTCAATCTAATAAACTTGATTTCTTTTTCTGCAAATAATAATTAACTTAGAATTTCATGGCTTCAACACGTGCCAAAGTAGTTGGGAAAGGGCATGTTCACCACTGTGTTACATCACCTTTTCTTTTAACAACACTCAATAAACATTTGGGAACTGAGGAAACCAATTGTTGAAGCTTTGAAAGTGGAATTATTTCCCATTCTTGTTTTATGTAGAGCTTCAGTCGTTCAACCGTCCGGGGTCTCCGCTGTCGTATTTTACGCTTCATAATGTGCCACACATTTTCAATGGGAGACAGGTCTGGACTGCAGGCGGGCCAAGAAAGTACCCGCACTCTTTTTTTTTACGAAGCCACGCTGTTGTAACACGTGCTGAATGTGGCTTGGCATTGTCTTGCTGAAATAAGCAGGGGCGTCTATGAAAAAGATGGCGGTTAAATGGCAGCATATGTTGTTCCAAAACCTGTATGTACCTTTCAGCATTAATGGTGCCTTCACAGATGTGTAAGTTACCCATGCCTCGGGCACTAATACACCCCCATACCATCACAGATGCTGGCTTTTCAACTTTGCGTCGATAACAGTCTGGATGGTTCGCTTCTGCTTTGGTACGGCTGACACGATGTTGAATATTTCCAAAAACAATTTGAAATGTGGACTTGTCAGACCACAGAACACTTTTTCACTTTGCATCAGTCCATCTTAGATAATCTCGGGCCCAGAGAAGCCGGCGGCGTTTCTGGATGTTGTTGATAAATGGCTTTCGCTTTGCATAGTAGAGCTTTAACTTGCACTTACAGATGTAGCGACAAACTGTATTTAGTGACAGTGGTTTTTCTGAAGTGTTCCTGAGCCCATTCGGTGATATCCTTTAGAGATTGATGTCAATTTTTGATACAGTGCCGTCTGAGGGATCGAAGGCCACGGTCATTCAATGTTGGTTTCCGGCCATGCCGCTTACGTGGAGTGATTTCTCCAGATTCTCTGAACCTTTTGATGATATTATGGACCGTAGATGTTGAAATCCCTAAATTTCTTACAATTGCACTTTGAAAAAACGTTGTTCTTAAACTGTTTGACTATTTGCTCACGCAGTTGTGGACAAAGGGGTGTACCTCGCCCCATCCTTTCTTGTGAAAGACTGAGCATTTTTTGGGAAGCTGTGTTTATACCCAATCATGGCACCCACCTGTTCCCAATTAGCCTGCACACCTGTGGGATGTTCCTTCGCCTTTTGCGCCTTCTTGTTTTCACCTTTTTTGAGTCAAGAATAAATATATTCCTACCTGCCACCCTTGTCCTGAATAGTCCGTTTGCAACTCGGGAGAACAAACCTCGCAGTAAGCTGCGAAAACCCCTTCGTCATGACAACTTTCTTCTTTCCTTCATGGATCTGAACTTTACTGCTGCTAGTAGTTTTTTTTCTAGTTTTTTTTTTTAATAAGTTGTAGGTGTATTTATTTCAGTATAAAAGTGTAAAAAGTGTTTTGCTTCGGTCATGAAATGATGAGAATCGTACATACATTTTATATTCATCGCTTAAATCTCTGGAGTCTACATCAACTTCAGATCTATCCCTCATTTCAAAATGTTGTAGTTGTTTTATGTTGATTTTTTGTTTGTTTTTTGCCTTTTTTTTGTCAAACAAAACTATGTTTTTAATGGCAAACGCCCAAAATATGCAAAACCTTCCACCAAAAAATATTGTCAAAGTGGAATATTTGATGTGAAGTAATAGGAACCTTGGATAGGTCAATAATTCATAATAACATTGATTTTGATTCAATATTATGTTTTCAGCAATGACAGTTTGAAAGAAAAAAAACAGCTTTCTTTTATTAGTCAACATTGCAACTTTTTATAAATAATATTTCACCTTTAAGATTTTGTTATCTTTTTGTTAATTTTAATAGTATTATTAGAATGTGCTGTGGGCTTTTAAAGCATTAGCTGTGGGGCGCAAATGGCCTCCGGGGCACACTTTTGACACACCTGCTATAGATAATAAAAAATTAAAAACCTGATAAATTAGTTTTTAACCCTTTCTTAACCCTGGACGTACATTGAAAATACACACAACCAACCCTAACTCACAATGCCAGACATTTGAGGCATTTAAGAAACCCCACCCGGACAGCCCCGCGAAAGAGGACTTGTATAGGGAAAAGAGGACGTATGGTCAGTCTACAATTTATGCACTATACGGTTCAGCATCCATTCAGTGACCTTCATTAAATCAGAAGCTTTTTTTTCCTGGAAAACTCAAGTTCATATTTTTTCAATCCATCGAAAAAGGCAGAGTGGCTCGAGGCAGAAATGTAAATGACGTGAGAGCAAGTGGTCCGCTTAGGCTTCCCCAGAGTCTACATATTTAGAGTGTTTATTTGTCTGTCAAAAAAGGTGATGTTCCTGTGAAAAGCCTTTATAAATAAACAAAAATAATTCATATTCTCATTCGGAGACCGACAGGTTTATGTGACATCGCTGTCATAACAAACAGACGTTACACACAAACACCAGGAATCTGCAAGGGGTTGGGAAATGTGACGGGTCATGACTGTTTGCCACCGCCGGCGAAGTCTCTGCTCACCTTAATTACTTTCTACAAGCCTTGCACTTGGTCCCTGCGGAGGCTGACGGTGTCGGAGCACACATAACACACTGACGCTTTAGCACTCGTCATCGTTGCTGAAGGGAGGAAATATTTCATTTTTTTTTTTATTAGAGAGTCGAACCTCAATTTACGAACTTGATTGGTTTTTGAACACGGTTCGCAAACCGACAAGTTCGTGTAGTGAAGCAGAGATCCCCATAAGAAAAGATGTTAACATTAGCTGTTCTAGCCCTGACAAAAATCCATGTTGTAGTAAAAAAAAAAGGGCGCACATTGAAAACAGAAAATGTATATATTTTGTCCATATATATATATATATATATATATATATATATATATATATATATATATATACATATACACAAACATAGAAAGGGGTAGAAAAGCACTATACAAGTACAACCCATTTACCATTAACACACTTGTATATACATATATATGTGTGTATATACAGTATATGTGTATATATATACATTTCTACGTATATATGCATACTTATACACATGTGTGTATGTATGTATATATACTGTATTCATATATACGTATATGTGTATACATGTATACCGTATATATTTCTTATATGTATATATATATACATGTATATATATATATACATAAATACATACAAATACATGTATTTATATATATATATATATAAACATATGTAATATAAAGATATACAGTATATTTATCTATGTATATTTGTATATACATGTATATATATATATATATATATATATATATATATATATATATATATATATATATATATATATATATATTTAAATATATATATATATATGTGTGTATACATATACATATGAGTATATATATACACATTTTTTTGTATATCCATCCATCCATTTCCTACCGCTTATTCCCCTTTGGGGTTGCGGGGGGCGCTGGCGCCTATCTCAGCTATATATGTATATATATATATATATATATCAATCAATATATTGATATATATATATATATATATATATATATATATATATATATATATATATACATACATACATACATACACACACACATATATATATATATATATATATATATGTATATGTGTGCGTATAGATATACATATATATATACTGTATACATATATATATATATATATATATATATATATATATATATATATATATATATATATATATATATATATATATATGTATATAGTCATGTCCGTTGTGTCCTTGGGCAAGTCATGGCGAAGAAGTTTATAAAATAATCTTTGCCATGACTCCACGGTTTCATTTCACATTCTATGCATATCCCAAATAAAAAAACAAGTTAGGAAAAGTTGGATATGCATAGGAGGGCCCCTTTAAAGGTGAAAGTAGTCCGCAGTCATGCCCGCATGAATCACGACATCATCGGAGTTGAGCCATAACCGAAAAAAGGATTGGTAAGCAAGATGAAAAATATAAACCCAAAAAAGTTTTTTGTTTGAAAATATATTTTTTAAAACCATAATATAATCTTATTTTTTAGGTTGCATAAAAAAACACAACTTTTTGTTTCCATAAGCTTTACTCATCGCCCTTCCTGCTCTTCTGCATACTTTTCACACTTTGTTTACATTTTTATGTTTGTGTTTTTATTACATTGGTGCTTTTTTTCTTATTTCGGCATAATTACTTTTTCCCCCCCAAACAATAATGTGTAGTAGAATATAATAAAGTAATTATGTTTATTATTTTTCGTGTTTGACATTGAATTTGTTTTAGATTGTACTATGTATGTCAGGCTAGCCCCTGACAGTTTGTTTTTGTTTTAGTTTTTCCTCTGTGTGTGTTTAGTATTCCCTCTCTTTAGTTCCTGTCAGCGCTCTTATTTGTTTGTTTCCTGTATTTTTCCCCTGTGCGCTGTTTTCCCTCAGCTGCGGCTGATTGGCACCTTGCCACACCTGTTGTTAATAAGCCCGCTCCTATTTCTACCTGCTTTTGTCCTCCAGTCAGGGCTGGATTATTGTCTTGTCTATGACTTCTGTATCGTCACTTCTTGTCCCTCTTGTCGTTGCTACCTGTCGTGTCGTATCATATCGTGTTTATTTAGCGTTACGGTAAGCTATATATTGGTTGCTGTTTGTAGCTTACTGTTTTTTTGCCCGCTGCTTCCGGTTTGTTTTGTACTACACATTACAATTTCTGTTTTCCTGCTCGCTACCCGCTAGCTTCCACGCTAGACCCTTTTTGTTTTTGCTAGCTTTCATGCTAAGCTCCTTTTATTTTGTAGCTCCCGTGCTAGCTCCCTTAGTTTGTTTGTACCCTTTGTTTGTTTTTTGTCTTAGTGTTTTAAATTAAATCATGTTTTCCTGTTCAATGCCTGCCTCGGTCCCTGCATCTTGGGGTTCGTCAACAACTAACTCTGACAATGTAGTTATAAAACCTTTTTTTGTTTTGAATAAAATATTTTTCCTGCGTTGTCATAATCAATTAAATAAATACTAATCAAAAAATTATTAAATGATTAGGACATTTCCAGTCAAAGTGATCATTACTGACAAAACTAGCCCCGTACTTATTTGGTATCAGATTGATGCTAAAATTCCCAGTATCGCCCACCCCTATTTAAAATAAAGACAAAGTAAGAACGATAAAGATCCCAGATTTAGGTCTTAAAATAGTATTTATGTTGGTAAGAAACTGAATCACTGAAAAAAATGAATACATTGCGTTTAGGAGGTATTTTGTACAGTGTATGTATATAATCATATACAAATATATGTATACATCATATAAAAATATATGTATATATCATATCAAAGATGGCTCTCAAACTCTCTCACTCGTGTTCTGACAGGAAGATTGAGCATCAATTCGCCTCACTGATCTGAAGAAAATGCTCATGGAGGATGAAGAGATGTGATTGGACACATCATCCACATCCCTACAGGTGAATTATCTCTTGGAAAATATTATTCACAGCCTTTGTTCTCAGCGTGGAAGAATAGCTGAAAGTAATAATTACACCAAACAAACAAAGACTTTGTTTATCTCAGTCGAGCAGTTTAAGCATTTATTAAACCAACCAATCCATAGAGAAGAAATGGAACTTTGGAGCAAATGTGTACACACTTTTTACACAGAGGGCCGCAAACTAAGAAGTGAAAGCATGCGGGGGCCATTTTCATATTTTTCATTTTCAAAATCAATACAATATATTGAAAATGTTTTTTGGTCCCAGTCTACCAGGGACATAGAAGGGTCTCAGTCAGAAAAATTTAAAAATATCTCTATCAATTTTACATCTATCTGTTAATATAAAGTAAAAAAAAAAATAGATTAAAAAAAAATATATATATATATTTATATATATATATATATGTATATATACATACATATATACATATATGTATGTATATATATATGTATCTATCTAGCTATCTATCCATCTATCTATCTATCTATCTATCTATCCATCTATCTATCCATCTATCTATCTATCTATCTATCTATCTTTCTATCTATCTATCTGGCTATCTATCCATCTATCTATAGGGGTGTATATTGTAGTGTCCCGGAAGAGTATATAATATATATATATATATATATACGGTATGTATGTATGTATGTATGTATGTATCTATCTATCTATCTATCTATCTATCTATCTATCTATCTATCTATCTATCTATCTATCTATCTATCTATCTATCTATCTATCTATCTATCTATCCATCCATCCATCCATCCATCCATCCATCCATCCATCCATCCATCCATCCATCCATCCATCCATCCATCCATCCATCCATCCATCCATCCATCCATCCATCCATCCATCCATCCATCCATCCATCCATCCATCCATCCATCCATCCATCCATCCATCCATCCATCCATCCATCCATCCATCCATCCATCCATCTATCTATCTATCTATCTATCTATCTATCTATCTATCTATCTATCTATCTATCTATCTATCTATCTATCTATCTATCTATCTATCTATCTATCTATCTATCTATCTATCTATCTATCTATCTATCTATCTATCTATCTATCTATCTATCTATCTATCTATCTATCTATCTATCTATCTATCTATCTATCTATCTATCTATCTATCTATCTATCTATCTATCTATCTATCTATCTATCTATCTATCTATCTATCTATCTATCTATCTATCTATCTATCTATCTATCTATCTATCTATCTATCTATCTATCTATCTATCTATCTATCTATCTATCTATCTATCTATCTATCCATCCATCCATCCATCCATCCATCCATCCATCCATAGGGGTGTATATTGTAGTGTCCCGGAAGAGTTAGTGCTGCAATGTATCCTTGGTATTTGTTCTGTTGTGTTTATGTTGTGTTACGGTGCGGATGTTCTTCTCGAAATGTCAATCAATCAATGTTTATTTATATAGCCCCAAATCACAAATGTCTCAAAGGACTGCACAAATCATTACGACTACAACATCCTCGGAAGAACCCACAAAAGGGCAAGGAAAACTCACACCCAGTGGGCAGGGAGAATTCACATTCAGTGGGACGCCAGAAATGTGTTTGTCATTCTTGTTTGGTGTGGGTTCACAGTGTTGCGCATATTTGTAACAGGGTTAAAGTTGTTTATTCGGCCACCTTCAGTGTGACCTGCATGGCTGTTGACCAAGTATGCGTGGTATTCACTTGTGTGTGTGTGAAAAGCCGTAGATATTATGTGATTGGGCCGGCCCCCAGTGTTGTTGCCTGGGAGAAACTCGGGAGAATGGTTTCCCCGGGAGATTTTCGGGGAGGGGCACTGAAATCCGCTAGCGATAATTTCTGATATTACATTTTAAAGCATTAATCGGCCGATAATATCGGAACCTACCGATTTCAGGTCAGACACTCTAACCACTAGGCCGCTGAGTAGTCGGTGCTTCATTTATATACAAAAAAACTAGAATAAAAAAAACCCACCCAAGTCTCTTTCTTGTTGAATTTGGTGGTATTCAGAAGGGAGATGAAAAGTGCCCTCGACTTGACTTTTTTTTTTTTTTTCTTCCAAGCGCAGCTTACAGTAATATCAGTGACTTTTGGACGGCTTCTGATCTTTGTTTGTATCCACCAGTCGGATGCGGGGCAGGCAATTAAACCTGATTGTTTTGGCATTTTGCCTGTGCTGATTTCTTACTTTTGCGACAGTGGGGGAAAAACAACAAAAAGTCAGTAAATGGAGTGGGAATAGTTTTAGGGGTTTGACAATACAGTATACTATTGTCCTGATATTTATTAGGGACCGAATGTCAAGTTGGGACAGAAGACCCTATTGTATTACTAAGGTTTTATTATTATTATACCGCCGCCTCTTTGAGCTGTAATTTGACCCCCTTTAACATGCTTCAAAACTCACTAAATTAAACACACACATCAGGACTGGTGAATATTGCCATCCAATAAAAAACCAAACCCCAAAACTCAAAATTGCACCCTAGCGCCCCCTAGGAAAAAACACAAACAAAACTGCTTTTAACTTCCGTTAGGAATGTTGTAGAGACATGAAACAAAAACCTCTATGTAAGTCTGACTTAGACCTACATTTCCTTTGGCAAAAATTAACAGGAAGTTGGCAAAAACCCCTTCAAAACAAAAGTTTCCTAAAACATGCAATTTTTGAATATTTGAGCTGTATTTTGACCCCTTTAAAATGCTTCAAAACTCAATAAATTAAACACACACATCAGGACTGGCAAAAATTGCCATCCAATAAAAAATCAAACCCCAAAACTCAAAATTGCACTCTAGCGCCCCCTAGGAAAAAGCACAGACAAAACTGCTTGCAACTTCCGTTAGGAATGTTGTAGACATGAAACAAAAACCTCTATGTAGGTCTGACTTAGACCTACATTTCATTTGGCAAAAATTAACAGGAAGTTGGCAAAAACCCCTTCAAAACAAAAGTTTCCTAAAAAAAAAGTTAATTTAGTAGTCAAAAAGTTCATTTTTGACTATTTGAGCTGTATTTTGACCCCTTTAAAATGCTTCAAAACTCACTAAATTAAGCACACACATCAGAACTGGCAAAAATTGCCATCCAATAAAAAAACAAACCCCAAAACTGAAAATTACGCTTTAGCGCCCCCTAGGAAGAAGTACAGACAAAACTGCTTGTAACTTCCGTTAGGAATGTTGTAGAGACATGAAACAAAAACCTCTAGAGTAGGTCTGACTTAGACCTACATTTCCTTTGGCAAAAATTAACAGGAAAATTGCAAAAACCCCTTCAAAATAAAAGTTTCCTAAAACATGTCATTTTTGACTATTTGAGCTGTATTTTGACCCCTTTAAAATGCTTCAAAACTCACTAAATTAAACACACACATCAAGACTGGCAAAAATTGCTATCCAATAAAAAAAAAAATCCCAAAACTCAAAATTGCACTCTAGCGCCCCCTAGGAAAAAGCACAGGCAAAACTGCTTGTAACTTCCGTTAGGAATGTTGTAGAGACATGAAACAAAAACCTCTATGTAGGTCTGACTTAGACCTACATTTCCTTTGGCAAAAATTAACAGGAAGTTGGCAAAAACCCCATCAAAACAAAAGTTTCCTAAAAGACGTCATTTTTGCCTCTTTCAGCTGTATTTTGACCCCTTTAAAATGCTTCAAAACTCACTAAATTAAACACACACATCAGAACTGGCAAAAATTGCAATCCAATAAAAAAACAAACCCCAAAACTCAAAATTGCACTCTAGCGCCCCCTAGGAAAAAGCAGAGGCAAAACTGCTTGTAACTTCCGTTAGGAATGTCGTAGAGACATGAAACAAAAACCTCTATGTAGGTCTGACTTAGACCTACATTTCCTTTGGCAAAAATTAACAGGAAGTTGGCAAAAACCCCTTCGGAACAAAAGTTTCCTAAAACATGTCATTTTTGACTATTTGAGCTGTATTTTGACCCCTTTAAAATGCTTCAAAACTCAATAAATTAAACACACACATCAGGACTGGCTAAAATTGCCATCCAATAAAAAACCAAACCCCAAAACTGAAAATTACGCTCTAGCGCCCCCTAGGAAGAAGCACAGACACAACTGCTTGTCACTTCCGTTAGGAATTTTCTAGAGACATAAAACAAACCCCTCTATGTAGGTCTGACTTAGACCTACATTTCCTTTGGCAAAAATTTACTTGAAGTTGGCTAAAAACCCCTTCAAAACAAAAGTTTCCTAAAACATGTAATTTTTTTCACTATTTGAGCTGTATTTTGACTCCTTTAAAATGCTTCAAAACTCACTAAATTAAACACACACATCAGGACGGGCAAAAATTGCCATCCAATAAAAAACCAAACCCCAAAACTCAAAATTACGCTCTATCGCCCCCTAGGAAAAAGCACAGGCAAAACTGCTTGTAACTTCCGTTAGGAATGTTGTAGAGACATGAAACAAAAACCTCTATGTAGGTCTGACTTAGACCTACATTTCCTTTGGCAAAAATTAACAGGGAGTTGGCAAAAACCCCTTCAAAACAAAAGATTCCTAAAACATGTCATTTTTGACTATTCGAGCTGTATTTTGACCCCTTTAAAATGCTTCAAAACTCACTAAATTAAACACACACATCAGGACTGGTGAAAATTGCCATCCAATTAAAAACCTAACCCCAAAACTCAAAATTGAATTCTAGCGCCCCCTAGGAAAAAGCACAGACAAAACTGCTTGCAACTTCCGTTAGGAATGTTGTAGAGACATGAAACAAAAACCTCTATGTAGGTCTGACTTAGACCCACATTTCCTTTGGCAAAAATTAACAGGAAGTTGGCAAAAACCCCATCAAAACAAAAGTTTCCTAAAAGACGTCATTTTTGCCTCTTTCAGCTGTATTTTGACCCCTTTAAAATGCTTCAAAACTCACTAAATTAAACACACACATCAGAACTGGCAAAAATTGCAATCCAATAAAAAATCTAAACTCAAAACTCAAAATTGAACTCTAGCGCCCCCTAGGAAAAAGCAGAGGCAAAACTGCTTGTAACTTCCGTTAGGAATGTTGTAGAGACATGAAACAAAAACCTCTATGTAGGTCTGACTTAGACCTACATTTTCTTTGGCAAAAAATTAACAGGAAAATGGCAAAAACCCCTTCAAAACAAAAGTTTCCTAAAACATGTAATTTTTGACTATTTGAGCTGTATTTTGACCCCTTTAAAATGGTTCAGAACGCACTAAATTAAACACACACATCAGGACCTGTGAAAATTGCCATCTAATAAAAAACAAACCCCAAAACTCAAAATTGCACTCTAGCGCCCCCTAGGAAAAAGCAGAGGCAAAACTGCTTGTAACTTCCGTTAGGAATGTTGTAGAGACATGAAACAAAAACCTCTATGTAGGTCTGACTTAGACCTACATTTCCTTTGGCAAAAATTAACAGGAAGTTGGCAAAAACCCCTTCGGAACAAAAGTTTCCTAAAACATGTCATTTTTGACTATTTGAGCTGTATTTTGACCCCTTTAAAATGCTTCAAAACTCACTAAATTAAACACACACATCAGGACTGGTGAAAATTGCCATCCAATAAAAAACCTAACCCCAAAACTCAAAATTGCATTCTAGCGCCCCCTAGGAAAAAGCACAGACACAACTGCTTGTCACTTCCGTTAGGAATTTTCTAGAGACATAAAACAAACCCCTCTATGTAGGTCTGACTTAGACCTACATTTCCTTTGGCAAAAATTTACTTGAAGTTGGCTAAAAACCCCTTCAAAACAAAAGTTTCCTAAAACATGTCATTTTTTTCACTATTTGAGCTGTATTTTGACCCCTTTAAAATGCTTCAAAACTCACTAAATTAAACACACACATCAGGACGGGCAAAAATTGCCATCCAATAAAAAACCAAACCCCAAAACTCAAAATTACGCTCTAGCGCCCCCTAGGAAAAAGCACAGGCAAAACTGCTTGTAACTTCCGTTAGGAATGTTGTAGAGACATGAAACAAAAACCTCTATGTAGGTCTGACTTAGACTTACATTTCCTTTGGCAAAAATTAACAGGGAGTTGGCATAAACCCCTTCAAAACAAAAGATTCCTAAAACATGTCATTTTTGACTATTTGAGCTGTATTTTGACCCCTTTAAAATGCTTCAAAACTCACTAAATTAAACACACACATCAGGACTGGTGAAAATTGCCATCCAATAAAAAACCTAACCCCAAAACTCAAAATTGCATTCTAGCGCCCCCTAGGAAAAAGCACAGACACAACTGCTTGTCACTTCCGTTAGGAATTTTCTAGAGACATAAAACAAACCCCTCTATGTAGGTCTGACTTAGACCTACATTTCCTTTGGCAAAAATTTACTTGAAGTTGGCTAAAAACCCCTTCAAAACAAAAGTTTCCTAAAACATGTCATTTTTTTCACTATTTGAGCTGTATTTTGACCCCTTTAAAATGCTTCAAAACTCACTAAATTAAACACACACATCAGGACGGGCAAAAATTGCCATCCAATAAAAAACCAAACCCCAAAACTCAAAATTACGCTCTAGCGCCCCCTAGGAAAAAGCACAGGCAAAACTGCTTGTAACTTCCGTTAGGAATGTTGTAGAGACATGAAACAAAAACCTCTATGTAGGTCTGACTTAGACTTACATTTCCTTTGGCAAAAATTAACAGGGAGTTGGCATAAACCCCTTCAAAACAAAAGATTCCTAAAACATGTCATTTTTGACTATTTGAGCTGTATTTTGACCCCTTTAAAATGCTTCAAAACTCACTAAATTAAACACACACATCAGGACTGGTGAAAATTGCCATCCAATAAAAAACCTAACCCCAAAACTCAAAATTGCATTCTAGCGCCCCCTAGGAAAAAGCACAGACAAAACTGCTTGCAACTTCCGTTAGGAATGTTGTAGAGACATGAAACAAAAACCTCTATGTAGGTCTGACTTAGACCTACATTTCCTTTGGCAAAAATTAACAGGAAGTTGGCAAAAACCCCTTCAAAACAAAAGTTTCCTAAAACATGTCATTTTTGCCTCTTTTAGCTGTATTTTGACCCCTTTAAAATGCTTCAAAACTCACCAAACTTGACACACATATCAACACTGGTGAAAATTGCGATATAATAAAAAACCAAACCCCAAAACTCAAAATTGCGCTTTAGGAATAAAACACTGACAAAACTGCTCTTGGGAAGAAAACACAGACAAAACTGCTTGTAACTTCCGGTAGGAATGTAGAGACATGAAACACAAACCTCTATGTAGGTCTCACTTAGACCTACATTTCATTAATTGACATCCTTCAGCAAAAATCAACAGGAAGTTGGCAATTATCACTTCAAAACAAAAGTTTTGTAAAATCTGTCACCTTTTTTCAAACATTATCTCCTCTGAGCGTGTTTGTTGTGTCGGCTTCAAACTCGTACAGGAAAGAGATTGAACCCTTCTGATTAAAAGTTGCACAAAAAGTTTTTCTAACTGCTCCGGTTTTGATTTTAGGAGCCTTCAAAGAACCGCTGCGCTGATGCTGCTGTGCTGCTGCCGTCTCAAGATGGCCGCTTAAAGGAAGGAAGCAACAGCGTGACCGCACAATGCACAGAAGGTAGGTACTGTGCAGGTAAAGATATGTAGACTGGGTGAAAGAAGGAGGCACCAGTTTGACTCCAGTATACAGAGAAGGTAGGTAAAGTGCAGGTAAAGATATGTTGTCTGGGTGATGGCAAGATACACCAGCATGTATGGGTGAAAGAAAGAATCACCAGTGTGACCCCAGGATGCAGTGGTAGGTAGGTAATTTAGTTTATCTTTCACAGATATTTTAGTTTTTTTTTAATCTGATGTGAGGCGTAGTGCTACAAATGATTTCAACACTGAAAATCACCTTTTTTTTTATACAAACCAATACAAATAATCTCCTTCTTCCCAAGGCTGATTTCAATAACTTATTCATAACTATTACCATAATTTCTGGACTACAAGGCGCACTTAAAATATATGCTTTTTTCTTAAAACGCGTAAGTGCGCCTTATGTGCCTGATGTAAAAAAAAAATTCTGGTTTTGTTTACCGACCTCAAAGCTATTTTGTTTGGTACATAGTGTAATAAGTGTGACCAGTAGATGGCAGTCAAACATAAGCGATACGTGTAGACTGCAATATGATGGCAGTCACACACCAAAGATAGGTATAGACTGCAATTTGAAGTCAAGTAAATAACACCAAAATGTTATATGTTCCATTGAAAATATAGAACATTACACACGGCGCTCAAAAGTCCATCAAAAATGTTTTAGTGCGATTTTGGTAAGCTGTGAAGCCTCACCGCTTGATGGATTGTACTGTGCTTCAACATACGAGTATTATTATGGTGTGTGTATAAGGTAAGACATATTATCTGGCGTTTTTGTTTCGCAATATTATTCAAAAGCAACTTTTCTTACCTTTTGGTACCTGCTGATATACATATATATATATATATATATATATATATATATATATATATATATATATATATATATATACATATATATATGTGTATATATATATATATACATATATATATGTGTATATATATATATACATATATACATATATATATATATATATGTATATATACATATATATATATGTGTATATATATACATATATACTGTACATATATGTATATATATCCATATATATGGATATATATATATAGATATTTATTAATTTATTCACAGACAGATTGCTATGTTTACAAGGAGAGTGGACGGCACAGACCACAAGGGGGCGCAGTAGCTCTATGATTTATGATATATATATATATATATATATATATATATACATACTGTGAAGTCCAAGTACAGAGCAGCACAAACACCACTGAGTTGCAGAGCACACCCCAGGCCTGAAGGGGCAACAGTGAGAGCTGAGGGCTGAACATCTCCACCTGCATCCAACAGATTGTTTTGATTGAGTTCACCTGTTCACCTGCTCAGAGCAAATTCTCAAAATGTTTGAGCTTCAGTAAGTCACCCCTTTTCGACATGCTGCTAAGAGGAAGGAAGACAGCTCCTTTGTGGACTCAGAAGACGCAACTGGTGAGAAAACCAAAATAAATAAGTGCTTGTTTGGACTGAGGGGAATGTTTCAAGAAAATCATTTCCCTGGGGAAAATGTTTAAAGGTGATAATTTCGCTGATGTTTGAGTTGACTGAAATTCAATTTAAACAGTTATCAGTGATGTTTAAGTTTATTCTTGTAATCAGGATGGATTGTTTGAATTAAATGTTTAGGTTTATTCTTAAACCTAGGCCCGATCAGTGGAAATTAATTTTGGTTGGTTTGATTTAATGAAAAACAAAGCATGTATTATGATATATGCTTATGAAAACTAATGTTTTTTTTCTGTTTGGTTAAGGTTATCAACCTAATCAACTATCCACTCATCAACTATTCTACTATTCAACTATTCTACTATTTAACTACCAACTATTCCACTATTCGACTATGCATTCTGTTAATACATTCATTTACACCGATAACCCAGTTTGATTGCTTCAAATCAAACATCAATAAATCACAAGGAAAGAGGATTGTGTTGACCCTTTGTGTCCCTCCTAAGTCCAACTGGCACTTTGAAATTTGGGCAAGGCTGTGGAAAAACCTGAATAACTCGACAGACACACATATATATATATATATATATACATACACATACACACACACTTGTTAATCAGTTTTTCTGAGTCATCTCTTTTGCAGTTTATTTGATTAGAATTTATTTCTGTAATCAGCCTGACCTAAGCCTTGATGATAATCCTTGCAATCAACAGATGCGTTTATACCGTTAAAGTTTATCCTGTTAAAAAAAACATTACGATTTGTCAATTTTCAAAATGCGCGAGGCCAATTTTAAACCAAGACAACAAAAATTATTTTTTTTATTTTGAAGTTATCATGCCATCATTTTACCAGTCCGGCCCGCTGGAGATCAGCTTTTCCTCCATGTGGCCGCCCTCTGTTAAACTTTAAGTAGGTTGGATATAAATATTGAGTATGATTAAAACCAAGAGTAAGTGTTAATATTTAAATGGCCCGCCTGGCTCTACTGTAGTGAAAAACGTGGGCTCCGAGGTCAAATGGGTTCAGAACCCCTGATCTACAGAACTGGAGCCCATTTCCCCGCATAAACTTTGTGGATAAAGTCATGTAAAACTAATATTTTGATCACTTTATTGCATTTTTATGTCGCCCTGGTCCATGATTACTTCAAAACTGATATGGTTAACATTATGAGCAAACAATAACAATGGCCTGTATTACTGCATTCTCTTTCAGCACTCCTCGAAGAAAACATCAGTAGAAGAGGACACAAAATAGACTATTAGTAACTTACCGTCTTTTTCTCTCGGCTTATTTCTTTTTCCGCAGTTTTTCTCCCCTCGAGAGTTCTCCCGATTTTCCGACTTGTGTATGGCTTCAAATTTTTGACAACATTCTGCATCTAAACTCTTCTTTGAAGCCAGAATGATTGAACTCATCTTTAGTCGTATTGCTACAACTTGCAAGAATGCATCTGGCGGACATATTTGATCTTTCCTTCAAGTTATGTGCCAAAATAACATAATTAGGGATGAAGATGCCACCAAAACACAAACTACGCACAATAAATTTGCCTCCAGCCCCGCCCACATTTTGGAGATAAAAAGTAGGTGTCCCAAAATACGCTGACGTATTATAGAAAACTAAAATCACTACTGTGTCTATTCTGGGAGATAATTTTACCTGTAGACATCATTTTTAAGTCCAGAACTATGAAATAAGTGCTAAACCTCCAAGCTCTCGACTGTGAGGCCAACATTTGAATCACAAGGTCAAATCTAATAATATATCTCATGAATAATGAACCCATTTTAATTTTAGAATAATGCCAAGGGCCATTTAAAAGAAATAAAAAAATCTGCATGCCAAAAATGCCCCCTGGGTGCACTTTAGACAACCTCGGCCTACCGGTTCTTTCTAGGAAATTGCAGCGATGCAGAAAAATAAGGTCAATTATTTTATCCGTGTTCATTTTTACCATAGGGCCTGAAGTGCGGCATTAATAGTTCCAGCTTGTTGCGCTGTTCCTGGTTGTAGTTTTTATACCCAAACAAAACTGTCTTTGGAATCATTTTTCCTCACTTTCGCGTTGTCTGACAGCTCTTCTTTGTTGGTTGTCCTGCAATTTGATGAAATGAATGCTGTCTGTTGAAAACATGGATCGAATTTGATTGGATGTTGTATTGGCAGGCAGCACACACGCTGACAGACACACGTACATAATGTAAGATACGGAGCGCTCATCAATTACTTTTTAATATTCAAGTCTCAAGTCCAAGTCAATTCACAAGTCATTGATGCTAAAGTCGAAGTCGAGTTGCAAGTCTCTTTACGTTTTGACAAGTGGATTCTAAATTCATGAAATTCATGACTAGAGTCCAAGTCATGTGACTAGAGTCCACACCTTTGATTTTATATATATATATATATATATATATATATATATATATATATATATATATAGAAAATATATCATTGAGCTACTGCGTCCCCTTGTGGTCTGTGCCGTCTACTCTCCTTGTAAACATAGCAATCTGTCTGTGAATAAATTAATAAATAAATAATCTGGTTGGCCCTATGGTCCGAAAAATGCGATATTTCAAAATTGCCCTAACCAAAACATATTACTGGTCGGACCTGCCCTAAACACCTCGTTCGGGTGGCATCCTGACCAGATGCCAGAAACACCTCAAATGGCTCTTCTCGATGTGGAGGAGCAGCGGCTTTACTCTATCTAGCTTCTCACCCTATCTCTAAGGGAGAGCCCTGCCACCCGGCAGAGGAAACTCATTTTGGCTGCTTGTACCCGTGATCTTGTTCTTTGGGTCATAACCCAAAGCTCATGATCATAGGTGAGGATGGGAAGGTAGATCGACTGGTAAATGGAGAGCTTTGCCTTCCGGCTCAGCTCCTTCACCACAACGGATCAATACGTTCGCGTTACAGAAGACGACGCACCGATCCGCCTGTCGACCTAACGATGCACTCTTCCCTTTAATCATTGTACTACTGCGCCCCCTTGTGGTCTGTGCCGTCTACTCTCCTCGTAAACATAAGTCTGTCTGTAAACAAATTAATAATAAATAAATAATCCGGTGGGCCGTATGGTCCGGAGAATGCGTTATATCAAAATTGCCCTAACCAAAACATACGTATTACTGGTCGGACGTGCCCTAAACACCTCATTCGAGTGGCATCCTGACCAGATGCCAGAAACACCTCATATGGCTCCTCTCGATGTGGAGGAGCAGCGGCTTTACTTTGAGCGCCTCCCGGATGGCAGAGCTTCTCACCCTATCTCAAAGGGAGAGCCCTGCCACCCGGCGGAGGAAACTAATTTCGGCTGGTTTTACCCCTGATCTTGTTCTTTGGGTCATATCCCAAAGCTCATGACCATAGGTGAGGATGGGAAGGTAGATCGACCGGTAAAGTAATATAAGTGAAGCATGTTTTAGATTTTATATATTTTGAAGCTTGTTCTTGTTGTGATGGGGTAGGTTTATATAAGCGTTGCTTCAACCTACACCCTTTCGGCTCAATCATTGCTCAAATGAGTGTTTTTTGTTTTTTTTTTGTTTGTTTTTCTTTTCTTGTTGTTGTTCTTTGTTTTATGTGAAGATTGCCGAAATAAAAAAAATAAAAAAAATGGAGAGCGTTGCCTTCCGGCTCAGCTGCTTCACCACAACGGATCAATGCGTTCGCATTACTGAAGACGCCGCACCGATCCGCCTGTCGACCTAACGATGCACTCTTCCCTTCAATCATTGAGCTACTGCGCCCCCTTGTGGTCTGTGCCGTCTACTCTCCTCGTAAACATAACAGTCTGTCTGTGAACAAATTAATAATAAATAAATGCGGTATATCAAAATTGCCTTAACCAAAACATAATTGTATTCGAAAAAAAAGAAAACTACCCTATCAAGAAAACTAAAGATGAACTCAAAACAGGTAAAGAAAATGTGGTTCCCACCCCGACTCAAGTTGAATAATAGAACAAGAAGAATCCGAACACATGGTGAACGAACATTTCTGAACAGCCGTGTGGGGAGTAGCTCTGCCCCTCTGGTTTGCATTTTAAAGGAGTCTTGTCTCCTATCCGGAGACCCGGGCCTCACGTTACCTCGCAGACAGACCGGTGTTGCACCACCGCACGCACTTGAGTAAAAATCACAACCAAAACACAACATTTCGCGCCTTCAGGTGTAACAATATAGAGCCACTTTCAGGCTCACAAAGGCTTGAGGCAGCCTTTTATTGTCCCGTTCTTCGGAGGCAATTAGATGTCGTTCTTGAGATAATCAACAGCTGCTCCCATCTTGTGTGTGTTGTTCGCCGTAGTGTGTGTGACACCGGGGGGCCGCCGTGTTTGCAAAGGCATTCGCGTCAGTGCACTTGTTAACATGTCTCACCTAACTCGGGTAATCAACAAAGACGTACGTTTGCTGGTTGAATACAAACCCCGTTTCCATATGAGCTGGGAAATGTAAAATGTAAATATAAACGGAATACAATGATTTGCAAATCCTTTTCAACCCATATTCAGTTGAATATGCTACAAAGTCGAGGAATGCTCATCAAACACTTATTTGGAACATCCCACAGGTGTGCAGGCTAATTGGGAACAGGTGGGTGCCATGATTGGGTATAAAAGCAGCTTCCCAAAAAAATGCTCAGTCTTTCACAAGAAAGGATGGGGCGAGGTGCACCCCTTTGTCCACAACTGCGTGAGCAAATAGTCAAACAGTTTAAGAACAACGTTTCTCAAAGTGCAATTGCAAGAAAAATAGGGATTTCAACATCTACGGTCCATAATATCATCAAAAGGTTCAGAGAATCTGGAGAAATCACTCCACGTTAGCGGCATGGCTGGAAACCAACATTGAATGACCGTGATTTTCGATCCCTCTGACGGCACTGTATCAAAAACCGACATCAATCTTTAAAGGATATCACCACATGGGCTCAAAAACACGTCAGAAAACCACTGTCACTAAATACAGTTCGCTGCTACATCTGTAAGTGCAAGTTAAAGCTCTACTATGCAAAGTGAAAGCCATTAATCAACAGCATCCAGAAACGCCGCCGGCTTCTCTGGGCCCGAGATCATCTAAGATGGACTGATGCAAAGTGGAAAAGTGTTCTGTGGTCTGACGAGTCCACATTTCAAATTGTTTTTGGAAATATTTGACATCGTGTTATCCGGACCAAAGGGGAAGCGAACCGTCCAGACTGTTATCGACGCAAAGTTCAAAAGCCAGCATCTGTGATGGTATGGGGGTGCATTAGTGCCCAAGGCATGGGTAACTTACACATCTGTGAGGGCACCATTAATGCTGAAAGTTACATACAGGTTTTGGAACAACATATGCTGCCATCTAAGTGCCCTCTTCTTCATGGACTCCCCTGCTTATCTTAGCCAGACAACGCCAGACCACATTCAGCATGTGTTACAACAGCGTGGCTTCGTATAAAAAGAGTGTGGGTACTTTCCTGGACCACCGGCCCCACACAACCATCATTGAATGACCATGACCTTTCGATCCCTCAGATGGCACTGTATCAAAAACAGACATCAATTTCTAAAGGATATCACCACATGGGCTCAAGAACACGTCAGAAAACCACTGTCACTAAATACAGTTCACTGCTACATCTGTAAGTGCAAGTTAAAGCTCTACTATGCAAAGCGAAAGCCACTTATCAACAACATCCAGAAACGCCGCCGGCTTCTCTGGGCCCGAGATCATCTAAGATGGACTAATGCAAGGTGGAAAAGTGTTCTGTGGTCTGATGAGTCCACATTTCAAAATGTTTTTGGAAATATTCGACATCGTGTCATCCGGACCAAAGGGGAAGCAAACCATCCAGATTGTTATCGACGCAAAGTTCAAAAGCCAGCATCTGTGATGGTATGGGG
>NC_084637.1:28586693-28639193 GCF_033978795.1 Nerophis ophidion
TTAATTGACATGTTAATGGTTTAGGATGCCAAAGCGGACATTAGATAAAGTAGAACTTCTGTCAGAATAATCCTATCTAAATTTATTTACAGTACTTTGTGTTGAAATGAGTTCCTGGCATGAAGACTAAAGCTGTCTTTGAACCGACCAAGAGTAAGGCTCGTAAAACTCAGCTGTGTCGGAAAGGAACCAAGATGGTGTTCCTGTTTCTTTCATGTATTATAATCAAACAGAAAGATATTGTCTGACCCAAGGACTACAAAAGCGAAGAGGTAGCAGGACCAAAATCCCCTCCAGGCGACATCTTTTTTCAAATCTTTTAGGGACCTATTTTTGATCTATTTTACGAACCTCTTTTTGAACTATTTTACGAACCTCTTTTTGAACTATTTTATGAACTTCTTTTTGAAATATCAATCATCAATCAATGTTTATTTATATAGCCCCAAATCACAAGTGTCTCAAAGGACTGCACAAATCATTACGACTACAACATCCTCGGAAGAACCCACAAAAGGTACAAAAAATAGTACAGTGTCCAGGCGACTCCTCTCAATATTGAGCCAAATTCAATTCTGTCTCTGTTTGATTCTTTGCTTCTTGTCTTGTTTAATAAATGTCATAAGTGTTTGAACCTGACAATCTCCATGAACAGGGTCCGTAAATAGAAACGTTTGAATATCGGAGCACATTTCTCCATAAGAAACAATGTAAACATTAACGGGTTCCGGCCTTGACAAAGGTCATATTTTAGTACAACTTTGTACACTATATAAAGCGCTATACAATACTGTATGTCAAACAAAAACTAGTCAAAACAACGCATACTTGAACGGTCCTCTTATGTAGCCCCCCTGCAGACACGCACACACTGTAACTAACCCTGTGTTACAATCCCAGTTTCAACTAAAAAAAACTCCCTAACTTTAAAAGCCATGTTGCTACGATGATTAGCAATAAAAAAATATCATCCACTTTACCTTGTCGGTTATTCTTCGGGCGGGAAAGGAGGGGGAAGGCAAAGGCGGATACATGAATGTTTCAAACCACATGTAGCTTGTCAATCAATCAATCAATGTTTGTTTATATAGCCCCAAATCACAAATGTCTCAAAGGACTGCACAAATCATTACAACTACGACATCCTCGGAAGAACCCACAAAAGGGCAAGGAAAACTCACACCCAGTGGGACGCCAGTGACAATGCTGACTATGAGAAACCTTGGAGAGGACCTCAGATGTGGGCAACCCCTCCCCCCCCTCTAGGGGACCGAAAGCAATGGATGTCGAGCGGGTCTAACATGATACTGTGAAAGTTCAATCCATAGTGGCTCCAACACAGCCGCGAGAGTTCAGTTCAAAGCGGATCCAAGACAGCAGCGAGAGTCCCTTCCACAGGAAACCATCCCAAGCGGAGGCGGATCAGCAGCGTAGAGATGTCCCCAACCGATACACAGGCGAGCGGTCCATCCTGGGTCTCGACTCTGGACAGCCAGTACTTCATCCATAGTCATCGGACCGGACCCCCTCCACAAGGGAGGGAGGGACATAGGAGAAAAAAGAAAAGAAGCGGCAGATCAACTGGTCTAAAAAGGAGGTCTAGTTAAAGTCTATTGATTTTTTTTTTTAAGACTAACATTGGTTTGGTTTAAGTATTTTTCAAACATGTACACAGTGCACATTTTACATATTTACATTTCATGTTCTTTTTCCCGATTCATAGCAATTTAGTAGCACATAAGTTCACTTCCTATCCTCACTTTGTACACAATTTACATCAATGAAATACAACAGATCTAATAAATAGTTAAGTCAGTTCTGGTTCAAATAGGAGATGAATAATACCTAATTTTCAATAAAGTTAAGGATGTTTACAAGAATCCTTTTTCCTTGTACTTTGTCAACACTTGCAGTTTGAACTGGATATTAGTACATTTTTAACTTATTTGTTTAATGCATTCCAAATTTTAGTTCAACATACTGATATACCAAAAAATAGTCGTACAGTTTGAGAATGTTTCTCAAAGTGCAATTGCAAGAAATTTAGGGATTTCAACATCTACGGTCCATAATATCATCAAAAAGTTCAGAGAATCTGGAAAAATCACTCCACTGAATGACCATGACCTTCGATCCCTTAGATGACACTGTATCAAAAACCGACATCAATTTCTAAAGGATATCACCATATGGGCTCAGGAACACTTCAGAAAACCACTGTCACTAAATACAGTTGGTCGCTATATCTGTAAGTGCAAGTTCAAGCTCTACTATGCAAAGCGAAAGCCATTTATCAACAACATCCAGAAACGCCGCCGGCTACTCTGGGCATGAGATCATCTAAGATGGACTAATGCAAACTGGAAAAGTGTTCTGTGGTCTGACGAGTCCACATTTCAAAATGTTTTTGGAAATATTCCACATCGTGTCATCCGGACCAAAGTGGAAGCAAAACATCCAGACTGTTATCGACGCAAAGTTCAAAAGCCAGCATCTGTGATGGTATGGGGGTGCATTAGTGCCCAAGGCATGGGTAACTTACACATCTGTGAGGGCACCATTAATGCTGAAAGGTACATACAGGTTTTGGAACAACATATGCTGCCATCTAAGTGCCCTCTTCTTCATGGACTCCCCTGCTTATTTCAGCAAGACAATGCCAAGCCACATCAAGCATGTTACAATAGCGTGGCTTCATATAAAGAGTGTGGGGACTTTCCTGGACGACCACCGGCCCCACGCAACCATCATTCATTGACCATGACCTTTCGATCCCTCATACGGCACTGTATCAAAAACTGACATCAATTTCTAAAGGATATCACCACATGGGCTCAGGAACACTGCAGAAAACCACTGTCACTAAATACAGTTGGTTGCTACATCTGTAAGTGCAAGATAAAGCTCTACTATGCAAAGCGAAAGCCATTTATCAACAACATCCAGAAACGCCGCCGGCTTCTCTGGGCCTGAGATCATCTAAGATGGACTGATGCAAAGTGGAAAAGTGTTCTGTGGTCCGACGAGTCCACTTTTCAAAATGTTTTTGGAAATATTCGACATCGTGTCATCCGGACCAAAGGGGAAGCAAACCATCCAAACTGTTATCGACGCAAAGTTCAAAAGCCAGCATCTGTGATGGTATGGGGATGCATAAGTGCCCAAGACATGGGTAACTTACACATCTGTGAGGGCACCATTAATGCTGAAAGGTACATACAAGTTTTGGTACAACATATGCTGCCATCTAAGTGTCCTCTTCTTCATGGACTCCCCTGCTTATTTCAGCAAGACAATGCTAAGCCACATTAAGCATGTCTTACAACAGCGTGGCTTCATATAAAAAGAGTGTGGGTACTTTCTTGGACCACCGGCCCCACACAACCATCATTGAATGACCATGAACTTTCGATCCCTCAGACGGCACTATATCAAAAACCGACATCAATCTCTAAAGGATATCACCACATGGGCTCAGGAACACTTCAGAAAACCACTGTCACTAAATACAGTTGGTCGCTACATCTGTAAGTGCAAGTTAAAGCTCTACTATGCAAAGCGTAAGCCATTTATCAACAACATCCAGAAACGCCGCCGGCTTCTCTGGGCCTGAGACATAAAAAGAGTGTGGGTACTTTCCTGGACCACCGGCCCCACACAACCATTATTCATTGACCATGACCTCAGACGGCACTGTATCAAAAACCAACATCAATCTCTAAAGGATATCACCACATGGGCTCAGGAACACTGCAGAAAACCACTGTCACTAAATACAGTTGGTCGCTACATCTGTAAGTGCAAGTTCAAGCTCTACTATGCAAAGCGTAAAGCATTTATCAACAACATCCAGAAACGCCGCCGGCTTCTCTAGGCCTGAGATATAAAAAGAGTGTGGGTACTTTCCTGGACCACCGGCCCCACGCAACCATTATTCATTGACCATGACCTCAGACGGCACTGTATCAAAAACCGACATCAATTTCTAAAGGATATCACCACATGGGCTCAGGAACACTGCAGAAAACCACTGTCACTAAATACAGTTGGTCGCTACATCTGTAAGTGCAAGTTCAAGCTCTACTATGCAAAGCGTATGCCATTTATCAACAACATCCAGAAAAACCTGCGGCAACTCATATGGAAACGGGGATTGTATTCTCACTGATCTTTTTTTTTTGTGACACAATCAGTGAATGGAGTGTACTTTTGTAGTTATGTCCCCATACTTCTGCTTAATAGCTCAAGTATGCTAACACTAGCGAGCAGTAGAGGCTGAAGATTGAGTTAGAAAAATTAGAAAAATGCTAATATAAGGCACACAAAGAAGCATTTAGTACTGTTGACTGAATGCACACCAGATATTGATCACCCCGCTCACAATGGATGTGCTGCCGGGCACAAAATGGGTGGATGACACGTTTGTACGCCAAAGCATGATTTTTTTTTTTTCCCGTCTGTGGTTTTTGAATTAAAAAGTTAGAAAAAACATTTTGTATGCTAATCCCCCACAAATAAACCCATCGGATTGGTCACTTTTTCCACCTCAGAAAGGCTCAACCACTCGGATAAACAAACAAACATGGCAGAGGTTGAATCAAATACAATATGCTTTATCGTCCCACTTAGAGAAAATTGTCTTGGACTCTGCAAACGTCCCATAAACGCCTTAACGGCCACAATGATAGCAAACGATACATCAACAGGCAACCCATCTCATACCACAGTTACATGAAAATATCGCACGTATCCCAACATATTCCTCACGGTCATACATAGGCAAGTGGAAAATACATAATGTATACCATAATAAAAAAAAACACTATAAAATCTATATAGCCTCAAGCAGCATTGTTCAGGAATTTAACGCGTGATGGTCCTGAAAATGGAGATATTTGAGCATGCAGACGCACGGACTCGGCTTCATTCTGCTTACGTCTCTAAGGACTCGAGGGAGGAAGCCAGGTGTTCAGAGTCCTCCATAACAAAGACTCCTAGTAATGCTTGTTAATGAACAACCTCAGCTACATGTAAATAATACTCTATTATTTACATTTTAACTTCAAAAATGTAAAATGTTATAGCCATGCAATTCAAGATAGTGATAGGTAAATGACGCCTCAGTGAGTGCTTGGCACATTCACTACCTGTATTGAGACTGAGTTGGTGTTTCATATTGGCCATCTGCTGGATTACACAAGTCATTACGTTTGACCTGCAAGCAAAATCAAATATAGGGACTTTGGTGTTATGATCCGATGCCCGGATCATACTATATCGTAGCTTTGTTCCTTTTTATATCACATTCTGTAGTTTGACTTCCTTATTTCCTGTGTTTGTTCTGTTACCATGGTTGCTCATTAGTTTTCACCTGCCCCTTGCTGATTACTGCCTTATTTAAGCCTGCCCCTTTTGTTCATTCATCCTCGGATCCTCATTTGCTTTCATGCAACAAGTGACGACTGCTGACATGTTTATCAATCAATCCATCGATGTTTATTTATACAGCCCTAAATCACAAATGTCTCAAAGGACTGTACAAACCATTACGACTACGACATCCTCGGAAGAACCCACATAAGGGCAAGGAAAACTCACACCCAGTGGGCAGGGAGAATTCACACCCAGTGGGACGCCAGTGACAATGCTGACTATGACTTTTTTATTCAAACAAGGATAGCAGGTCCATTCTATGTGTCATACTTGATTATTTCGCGATATTGCCATATTTTTGCTGTAAGGATTTAGTAGAGAACATCCACGATAAAGTTTGCAACTTTTAGTCGCTAATAAAAAAGCCTTGTCTCTACCTGAAGTAGCAGACGATGTGCGCGTGACGTCACGGGTTGTGGAGCTCCTCACATCTGAACATTGTTTACAATCATGGCCACCAGCTGCGAGAGCGATTCAGACCGAGAAAGCGACGATTTCCCCGTTAATTTGAGCGACGAAAGATTCATGGATGAGGAAAGTGACAGTGAAGGACTAGAAAAAAAAAAAAACTAGACAGCAGAGCGATTCAGATGTTATTAGACAAATTTACTAGGATAATTCTGGAAAATCCCTTATCTGCCTATTGTGTTACTAGAGTTTTAGTGAGATTATAGGGTTGTACCTGTACAACCTGAAAGTCTGAGGGGTGTGTTGACCGCCAGTGTCAACTGAAGGAAGCCACGTTTCTCGACGCGGCAAAGGCAGCTTGTGGAGCCGGGCTGAGATTTTTTATCTTTTTTCCCTCATCCACGGTGGAAGCATCCGACGGTCGGGGGCGGCCGGTGGGAGGAGGCAAAAGAGTCCGCAGCTGCCTCTTTGACAGGTGCAGGTGGAACGACGCAAGTTCTCCGCTCATGTCTACGGTAGGAGCCGATATTACCACCATTTTCTCACCGAAACCTGTGGTAGGGAACCATGTTCGCTTGACTGCTCTGTTCCATAGTAAAGCTTCACCGTCATCTTTCGGGGAACGTAAACAAAGAAACACCGGCTGTGTTTGTGTTGCTAAAGGCGGCCGCAATACACCGCTTCCCAACTACAGCTTTCTTCTTTGACGTCTCCATTATTAATTGAACAAATTGCAAAAGATTCAGCGACACAGATGTCTAGAACACTGGGGAATTATGCGATGAAAAGAGACGACTTATAGCTGTGAACGGTGCTGGACCAAAATGTCCTCTACAATGCGTGACGTCATCATACTGCGACATTTTAGCATTTTGCAATTTAGTAAACTAAACCGGCCGTATTAGCATGTGTTGCAATGTTAATATTTCATCATTGATATATAAACTATCAGACTGCGTGGTAGGTAGTAGTGGCTTTCAGTAGGCCTTTAACGTCCCAGGCACTTCCCCTTCCTTTCCTCTGACATCCATATGACAAAAATGTCCAGTTTCGTGACCTTTTCCAAGAAAAAACAAAAAAACGCATGTATTTCACAAAAGTTGTGTGATTCTCAATGTTGGTGAGATAAGAAGTAAGTCCCACCCCGTGCCTAATACATTCTAAGTCTGGGGGAAGTGTTTTTTTTTTAAGCCCCTGCAGTCGGGCGGATTTACAGCGAGCAGAAGAATAACAAGCCCGGGTGAACGCTCGGCTGAGTTGGCAGGAGTCAGAGACGAGGGAATCATCTAAGAGGAAGAGAGCCCTGGGGTATTGAGCAGAATGAGGCGAGCGAATGTGTTTCCTCTGCAAAACCAATTAGCAAATGACTCCCTGCACCCTGCTTTGGGAAAGGGGAAAAAAGGGAGAGCGGGAAGGAATAAAAGGAAGGAGAAAACGGTAACGCAGCAGAGCGGTGTGTCGGCGTGGGTGGGCTGTGATCGACAGATGCTCGGAGTGGATGCGTGTGATTTATCCTCGCCTCCTCCCCAGGTCTCTGACGCAGCCGCGGTACAGTATGGGCGAGGAAAAGGTAGACGGAGCGCTGCGGATGTGTGGTGTTCCTAAACGACAAAGCAGAGGTTCAGGCTGATGAATGCATCGCCGTGATGCCGTGCAGTTGTGACCCCTACAGGATGAGCGCAGTATAAGGATGATGTCAGCTGACTCTAGAGCGAGGGTGCTCAAACTTATTTATATAAACAGTCTCCATCAAAATTTGACATATACTTGGAAAGAACATAATGTCATGGCTGTCTGGAGTTTCCAATTGTCGGTCACAAAAAACATTTTTGAAGTGTGTGTGTGTGTGTGTGTGCGTGTGTGTAAATATGTATATATGAGTGTGTATAATATGTATATGTATATATGTATGTGTGTGTGTGTGTATATATATATATATATATATATATATATGTATGTGTGTGTATATATATACATATATGTATATGTGTATAAATGTATGTTTGTGTGTTTATATATATTTATTTATATACATATGTGTGTATATATAGGTATATGTATGTATGTATGTGTATGTATATATATATATATATATATATATATATATATATATACATACAGTATATACTCACAAAAACATTCTTGAAGTTTGTATGTGTATATATATATATATATATGTATATGTATGTATATACGCATGTGTGTGTGTGTATATATACACACATGATATATATGTGTGTGTGTGTATATACGTGTGTGTGTAATATATATGTGTTATATATATATGTGTAATATATATATCTATATGTGTGTTATATATATGTAATATATATATATGTGTAGTATATATGTGTTTAATATATATACATATATGTAATATATATGTATATGTAATATGTATAGGTGTGTGTAATATGTGTAATATGTATATATATGTGTGTAATATATATATATATATATATATATATAAATATATGTATATATATATATATATATATATATATATATATTTATATATATATATATATGTATATATATATATATATATATATATATGTATATATGTATATATATATATATATATATATGTATATATATATATATATATATATATATATATATATATATATATATGTATATATATATATATATATATGTATATATATATGTATATATATATATGTATATATATATATATATATATATATGTATATATATATATATATATGTATATATATATGTATATATATATATGTATATATATATATATATATATATGTATATATATATATATATATGTATATATATATGTATATATATATATATATATATATATATATGTATGTATGTGTGTGTGTGTGTGTATATGTGTGTGTGTAATATATATATATGTGTAATATGTATACATATGTGTAATATGTGGGTAATGTGTACATATGTTATATATATTATTTGTTATATATAAATATATATGTATGTAATATATGTGTGTGTGTGTGTATATATATGTAATATGTGTGTATGTATTTATATGTATATATATATATATATATATATATATATATATATATATATATATGTATGTGTGTAATACGTATTGGGGATAGGTTGATTGGCAACACTAAATTGGCCCTAGTGTGTGAGTGTGAATGTTGTCTGTCTATCTGTGTTGGCCCTGCGATGAGGTGGCGACTTGTCCAGGGTGTACCCCGCCTTCCGCCCGATTGTAGCTGAGATAGGCGCCAGCGCCCCCCGCGACCCCGAAAGGGAATAAGTGGTAGAAAATGGATGGATGGATATATACTCACATACAATTTTCAAGAATATATGACAGTCTTTTAAGGCTGCACCGTTTTACGTGGCAACACTTCGACTGAGTCCTCTCACTGCCAGCCGCAATGTAGTTTTTTTTTTGCTTCCATTACAAGTTACCGATACAGATATAAGTTTGAACCATATGCTTCTTTTTTATTACAAATAGCAACAGCGGAGGATGCATGTGTCTCTGAAAAAGAAGGACCCTTTTGACAACTGTGCGGACTACAATGGCGGATACGCGCAAAGCTCTTTGGGTGAATCACTACCATATAACGTAGAGAATTACATATATCTAGACTACGAAACACAATAGTGGATCTCTTAAAAACTACAAAAAAAAATGGCTACCAGTTGGGATGTTTGCTGAGATGCATGGCCAGCGTACTCACCGGACATGTCACACCTAGAGCATGTTTGGGATGCTGTGCATCAGCGTACACGACAGCGTGTTACAGTTCCTGCCAATACCCACCAACGGACCAACATTCTACAGGCTACAAGCAACATCCTGATCAACTCAATGCAATTGGTAGTCACACCAGATACTGACTGCTTTTCTAACCCCTCAGAAATTATTTGGGAACTATTAGTTTGCAAAATTAGTGCACCTCCAGACACTTTTCAGAGATGCCCCGTCACTTCAAACCTCCCGTTCAAGCAGGGTCCACAGGTTCCTCAACAGGGTTTAGGTCCGGTGAGGAAAGTGGCCGTGCAGTGGAGTACTTCGATGCATGGGACGGAGCCTTGTCCTGCACAAAAACCATGGTCTTTTTGAAAGATGCAGACTTTTTTTCCTTGAAGAAAGTGTCTTCTATAAACTTTCAGTAGGTTTCGGAGTTGACTTTGAGGCCATTTTCAATCTTCAACTCATCTTTAATAATACCAGCGCATGTCAATACCCCATCTCCACTTTACAAAGTGGAGCTCTGTGTCCGTTACTGATCCAGCCACAGGCCCATACCCTCTGGTCCACCAAGAGTCCCTCTCGTCTTATCAGTCCAGAAAACCTTTTGAAAAGTCTGTTTTCAGATATTTCTTGGTTCATTCTTGACTTTTCGACTTGTGTGATTTGTTCAGTGGTGGTCTGGTTTCAGCCTTCCTTTCCTGGGCAATGTCTCGAAGAATTAAATGCCCTCGACGCAAATCCCATAGGGGTGATGAACGGATGGTCAGCGCCTGAGAGCTGCGACCTACCATAATGACCCCGAACTCCCTTCCCTCTGTTGCTAGATATCTCGAGATGTATGTTGTAATATGTATATGTGCTTTGCTATGGAGGTTTTTTCCCACTCCAGACTGGGCCCCCTTAGGAGCCCAGTCTAGATTGTATTTCTTTTTTACTCATCTTTCCCCAGCGTTTACCTTTTTCCCATCTTTTTTGGGGCGCCTTATGGCGACCCATCTGTAACCCTGTACACTGTTTGTCTAATCTTGAACAGGTTTGTGCTGAAAACAAAGTTTCGTTGTACTTGTGCATTGACAATAAAGACCTATCCTATCCTGTCCTATCCTATTTATGGGCACTCCGGCTAGTTTGCTGTTCAGAAATATGGCAGAACAGGAGGACAATGGGTTCCTGGTGTCTTTGTGTTGTAAAAATGTTAATGTACCTTTGTGTGAATTAAAATAGTGCTGTGCTGAAAGCATATTCTGGCCTTGGTGTGACCTTGTCCGCGTAGTATTTATTCTCCCGTCTCATTTACCAATGCACCATTGTTCAGAGGGTGGGCACTTTATACTGAGTTGAGTCATACGCTCTCACTCCCCTCCAAACTGAGCGTACTCCCCCCCTCCCACTATGTATTCAGTATATATTCTGTAACACATTCGAACCAGCAACCTGAGGTTCCTGGTTCAATCCCCACCTTCTCCAATCCTTGTCAAGTCTGTTGTGTCCTTGAGCAAGACACTTCACCCTTGCTCCTGATGGGTCCTGCATCTTTTTTGATTAGACAAGCCAATACATATATTTGCAAGGACATTTTCAAGAAGGATATTTAAAGAGAAACTACATATTGTGAGACAATGTCTGCCAACCCCGGAAGCTCAAACAGGTTCTTCAAATTGTGAGTTGTGAGTCCTGGTTAGAGCCTTGCATGACAGGTCCCGCCATCAGTGTGTGAATGCATGTGTGAATGGGTGAATGTGGAAATAGTGTCAAAGCGCCTTGAGTTCCTTTTAAAAAAGGTATAAAAGCGCTCTACCAATATACCCATTTACACATCTCTCTTCTAGTGCGTACTCCTGAAATACTTTGCTATGAACATGGCCTGTGACTTTTGAGATCCTCAAACTTCTCCGATAAATCTAAGAAAGACAATTTTGTTTGACTACTTTGAAAGTAATGTTCTAATACAGCTTCACGTTGGATTTTTCTCCAATCTTTAGCAGTTAATGTGTCTTTTTTTTATTTCCCTCAATACGTTCCTCGCGACCATGTTGGCTCTTTGCAACATAACGTTTGATGGGTCTGTGGTCACGCTCCCACATCCTAGCAATTTCAAGAGTGCTGCATCCCTCTGAAAGACTATTTTGGACTTTTCAGAGTCCATTAAATCTATTTTTTTAGCCTATTTTGCCCGAGGAAGAGACGCCTCGTAATAATTATGCACACCTTGATATGGACTGTTGTTCTCCTTAGGCCACACCCTCAGTTATTATGCAAATACACCGGGTGTGCTTAAATCCAATGAGCACTTAAGTGTATATACAGCTTAAAGTTGAAAATAAAAAGCATTAAAAAAACAAAGATATGGCTAAAATATTTACTTGCCTAATAATTGTAAACAGAGTGTATGTAGTGTCCATGTTGTAGTGGCCGGGTGACTGCTATTGCAATCATAGCAATGAATCTACAGGTGAGTACTGTAAGATACAGGAGAACACACTTAAAATGCTACTCTACTGACGGAAAAAAGTATACAGGTGACTATATCAAAGTTATTTCATGTTAAAAAAAAAAAACGCCTGCTGGCCCCACCATGGACGGGACTCTCAATATGTTAGATCCACCATGGACTGGACTCTCAATATTATGTTAGATCCACCATTGACTGGACTCACTATTATGTTAGATCCACTATGGACTGGACTTTCACAATATTATGTTTGATCCACTATGGACTGGACTTTCACTATTATGTTAACTTCACTATGGACTGGACTCTAACTATGTTAGATCCACCATGGACTGGACTCTCACTATTATGTTAACTTCACTATGGACTGGACTCTATTATGTTATATCCACCATGGACCGGACTCTCACTATTATGTTAGATCTACTATGGACTGGACTCTCATTATTATGTTAACTTCCCTATGGACTGGACTTTCACAATATTATGTTAGATCCACCATGGACTGGACTCTCACTATTAGATCCACTATGGACTGGAATTTCACTATTATGTTAGATCCACTATGGACTGGACTTTCACAATATTATGTTAGATCCACTATGGACTGGACTTTCACACTGTTATGTTACTGTAGATCCACTATGGGATGGACTCTCACTCTTAGGTTGGATATACTATGGACTGGACTTTCACTATTATGTTAGATCCACCATGGACTGGACTCTCACTATTATGTTAGATCCACTATGGACTGGACTCTCACTATTATGTTAGATGCACTATGGACTGGACTTTCAAAATATTATGTTAGATCCATTATGGACTGGAATCTCACTATTATGTTAGATCCACTATGGACTGGACTTTCACAATATTATGTTAGATCCACCATGGACTGGACTCTCACTATTATGTTAGATCTACTATGGACTGGACTTTCACAATATTATGTTAGATCCACCATGGACTGGACTCTCACAATTATGTTAGATCCACTATAGACTGGAATCTCACTATTATGTTAGATCCACTATGGACTGGACTCTCACTATTATGTTGGATCCACTATGGACTGGACTCTCACTATTATGTTGGATCCATTAAGGACTGGACTCTCACTATTATGTTAGCTCCACTAGGGACTGGACTCTCACTATTATGTTAGATCCACTATGGACTGGACTCTCACTATTATGTTAGATCCACTTTGGACTGGACTCTCACTATTATGTTAGATCCACTATGGACTGGACTCTCACTATTATGTTAGATCCACTTTGGACTGGACTCTCACACTATTATGTTAGATCCACTATGGACTGGACTCTCACTATTATGTTAGATCCACTATGGACTGGACTTTCAAAATATTATGTTAGATCCATTATGGACTGGAATCTCACTATTATGTTAGATCCACTATGGACTGGACTTTCACAATATTATGTTAGATCCACCATGGACTGGACTCTCACTATTATGTTAGATCTACTATGGACTGGACTTTCACAATATTATGTTAGATCCACCATGGACTGGACTCTCACAATTATGTTAGATCCACTATAGACTGGAATCTCACTATTATGTTAGATCCACTATGGACTGGACTCTCACTATTATGTTGGATCCACTATGGACTGGACTCTCACTATTATGTTGGATCCATTAAGGACTGGACTCTCACTATTATGTTAGCTCCACTAGGGACTGGACTCTCACTATTATGTTAGATCCACTATGGACTGGACTCTCACTATTATGTTAGATCCACTTTGGACTGGACTCTCACTATTATGTTAGATCCACTATGGACTGGACTCTCACTAGTATGTTAGATCCACTATGGACTGGACTCTCACTATTGTGTTAGATCCACTATGGACTGGACTCTCACTCTTAGGTTAGATATACAATGGACTGGACTTTCACACTATTATGTTAGATCCACTATGGACTGGACTTTCAAAATGTTATGTTAGATCCACCATGAACTGGACTCTCAATATTATGTTGAATCCACTATGGACTGGACTCTCACAATATTATGTTAGATCCATTATGGACTGGGCTCTCACTCTATTATGTTAAATCCACTATGGACTGGAATTTCACACTATTATGTTAGATCCACTATGGACTGGGCTCTCACTCTATTATGTTGGATCCACTATGGACTGGACTTTCATCATATTACGTTAAATCCACCATGGACAGGAATCTCACTATTATGTTGAATCCACTATGGACAGGAATTTCACACTATTCAATCCAGTATGGACTGGACTCTCACTATTATGTTAGATCAACCATGGACTGGACTCTCACTATTATGTTAGATCCACCATGGACTGGACTCTCACTATTATGTTAGATCCACTATGGACTGGACTTTCCCAGTATTTTGTTAGACCCACTCGACATCCATTGCATCTGGTCTCCCCTCGAGGGCGTGGCTGGGTTTGGGTGGTCACCCACATCTGTCGTCCTCTCCAAGGTTTCTCACAGTCATTCACATTGACGTCCCTCTGGGTTGTGAGTTTTTCCTTGGCCTTTTTTGGGCTCTGAACCGAGGATGTCGTTGTGGCTTGTGCAGCCCTTTGATACACTTGTGATTTAGTCCTATATATATATATATATATATATATATATATATATATGTGTATATATATGTGTATATATATGTGTATATATATATGTATATATATATATATATATATATATATATTGATTGATTGATTGAAAAACATACTTAGGAGGTGGCTATGTTAGATCCACTATGGACTGGACTTTCACAATATTATGTTAGATCCACTATGGACTGGACTTTCATAATATTATGTTAGATCCACTATGGACTGGACTCTCACTATTATGTTGGATCCACTATGGACTGGACTCTCACTATTGTGTTGGATCCACTATGGACTGGACTCTCACTCTTAGGTGAGATATACTATGGACTGGACTTTCGCACTATTATGTTAGATCCACCATGGACTGGACTGTCACTATTATGTTAGATCCACTATGGGCTGGACTCTCACTATTATGTTAGATCCACCATGGACTGGACTCTCACTATTATGTTAGATCCACCATGGACTGGACTCTCACTATTATGTTAGATCCACCATGGACTGGACTCTCACTATTATGTTAGATCCACTATGGACTGGACTTTCATAATATTATGTTAGATCCACTATGGACTGGACTCTCACTATTATGTTGGATCCACCATGGACCGGACTCTCACTATTATGTTAGATCCTCTATGGACTGGAGTTTCACAATATTATGTTAGGTCCACTATGGACTGGACTCTCACTATCATGTTAGATCCACTATGGACTGGACTTTCACAATATTATGTTAGATCCACTATGGACTGGACTCTCACTATTATGTTAGATCCACCATTGAAAGGACTCTCACTATTATGTTAGATCCACTATGGATTGGACTTTCAACATATGTTAGATCCACTATGGACTGGACTTTTACAATATTATGTTGGATCCACAATGGACTGGACTTTCATAATATTATTTTAGATCCACCATGAATTGGACTCTCACTATTATGTTAGATCCACTCGACATCCATTGCATCTGGTCTCCCCTCGAGGGCGTGGCTGGGTTTGGGTGGTCACCCACATCTGTCGTCCTCTCCAAGGTTTCTCACAGTCATTCACATTGACGTCCCTCTGGGTTGTGAGTTTTTCCTTGCCCTTTTTTGGGGCTCTGAACCGAGGATGTCGTTGTGGCTTGTGCAGCCCTTTGAGACACATGTGATTTAGTCCTATATATATATATTGAAAAACATACCTAGGAGGTGGCTACCATTTCTTTATGCTCTAACTGTAAAAATGTCCGGTGACCCATTGGCGTTAAAGGAAGGAGGACTGCACTGCAGGTGTGATTGCTTCTGATGACGACAACACTGCTTTGATTTTTCCTTCAGTGCCACTCAAACTGCCAAAGAGGATGACAAGACCATGACAGTTTCCCTTTAAGTGATGACAGACAGCCCTGGAAATGTAAAGGTTGCAGCTCCGCAGAGGGAAGCTGGGTCGCGTGATGGTCCGTGGAGGTTGGAAATGCATGAAAACATGGCCGTCGCCGCACGCCATCTGATAACATATGCAACAGGTCCTGTCATCCGAGCCATCTGATTGGTCCGATTCTCTCTGATAAGTCCCACAGCAGAGCTGTCCATGCTTTATAGATCGCTACGCCAACTGTTGCAGCAACAAGGGAGCTAGTTAGCGAACATTCAAACCCCCCCCACTTGCTGCTGTGGAAGCTGTCAAGGCAACGAGGCTTTCGTGCGGAACCAACTTTACACGTAGCCACTTGCTCGTTGCGTGGACACAAATGTGCCTCAGGGGTTCCCATCCGAAACAATGTTGCCTCACAAGATGTGCACATAGTTAATAAGGCCACCAAAAAGAAAGGTTTAAATGGCTACAGCAGGCTTCATTCAGGCTATGCATATTTTCACAAAAATACCAATATTTAGAGGTGTGCCGATCCGATGTCGATATCGATATCTGTCTGATACCAGCAGGGAAAACACGGACTTGCATCCAAACCTTAGGATACCAGCTCTTCGATACAAGCAGTTTTGCAGCGTTTTTACTCGTGCAAAGTTCAACAGTCAACGTTGAGAACTTGTTGAATTAGGTCCAGACGTTGAGCATCGCAAATACAACGTTGAAACAACATGCTTTTAAATAAATAAAATGATAAATGGGTTCTACTTGTATAGCGCTTTTCTACCTTCAAGGTACTCAAAGCGCTTTGACACTACTTCCACATTTACCCATTCACACACACATTCACACACTGATGGAGGGAGCTGCCATGCAAGGCGCCAACCAGCACCCATCAGGAGCAAGGGTGAAGTGTCTTGCTCAGGACACAACGGACGTGACGAGGTTGGTTCTAGGTGGGATTTGAACCAGTGACCCTCGGGTTGCGCACGGCCACTCTCCCACTGCGCCACGTCCTTTTTGACCATATTTAGTCAATGTTGGGTTCTGACGTTGCTTTGACCATTGAATTGTGTTTTTTTCCAACCAATATCCTACAACACAAATACAACGCTGAAACAACATGCTTTTTGACGACGTTTACTCAATGTTGGGTTCTGACGTTGATTTGACCATTGAAATTTGTATGTGTGTGTGTCTATATATGTATATATGTATATATATATATATATATATATATATATATATATATATAGCTAGAATTTACTGAAAGTCAAGTATCTATATATATGTATGTGTATATATGTGTGTATATGTGTATATATGTGTGTGTGTATATATATGTGTGTGTGTGTGTGTATATATATGTGTATGTATATATACACACATACATATATATATATATATATATATATATATATATATATATATATATATTGTATATGTGTGTGTGTGTGTGTGTGTGTATATATATATATATATATATATATATATATAGCTAGAATTTACTGAAAGTCAAGTATCTATATATATGTATGTGTATATATGTGTATATATGTATATATGTGTGTGTGTATATATATGTGTATGTATATATACACACATATATATATATATATATATATATATTGTATATGTGTGTGTGTATATATATATATAAATAAGAAATACTTGAATTTCAGTGAATTCTAGCTATAAATATACTACTCCCCCCTTAACACCGCCCGCCTCAAACCCCCCTCAATCTCTCAAATTCGGAGGTCTCAAGTTTGGCAAGTATGCCTGTACTTGATTGGCAGTCTGGTAAACCTGTTAGCAATAGCCAATCAGGCCACTATTTATACCTGCCTCGCCCTCCAGTCAGGGGCTGGAGTATTGTTTGCCCTGAGCTGTTACCTTTTGCTGGTTCCTGTTTGCAGTTTGCTGTCTCCTAGCTCCTTGTTCCTTGGTTTCCTGTTAGCTGTATCCTATTTCTGTTGTTTTCCTGCATTTTCCTTTGGACAATCAATCACGTTTTCCTGCATCCAGCCTGCCGTTCATCACCAACACTACCTGACAGTCGTATCGTTAATAATATACAATATGATGCATAAATAATGGATACATAATCAATTTGAAGCCCCTGAATGGTAATGGAACCGTGAGCTGCTCAAAGGATCCCACCCTCGGTCTGTTACCACTTCGCCTCGGCGGCTAAATTGCTTTTCAGTTCCAGCTGCTTCACAGGGTTTTCTGCATTGAACTGACCCTTGCAATTTTCATGGATATTAATTAATCCAAAAGCAGAAGATTGGATGACTGCGTGTTGTTAAACAGAAGCACTTTCCAGAGTTCTATTCAAAGTGCTCCTCATCGGAGCCCGGTGATTGAAGTTTGATAAGGCCTCAATGACCCACATTCCCGAAAGTTCATCACTTCGCTCGCCGGCTGCGCTTCGTCATACAAATCCTCTTGCTTACACTTTTGCTTGGCAAAGGACAATAATGACTCATGCTGACATTCAGCACTTTGGGGATGTTTGCGTGGAGACTGCAAATACAGTACAGGTCCGGGGAGACGAAGGAAACGTGGATGCAGAGGTAAAAGAGATAGGAGTGGCAAGACTGTGAGCCAAAAAGGGAGACTTATAAGCTATATTTGCTCTGCAGCTGTGTGAGTCATGTTGAAGATCCACTGATGGATTGACGAGACACATTAGACTTAGACTTGGACTTGGACTTCCTTTTTATTGTCATTCAAATTTGAACTTTACTTTTTGTTGCATTAGCTCTTAGTAAAAAGAACAATAAGGTGCAGATATAAATAAATAGATTACTCTACAGATAAGTACATTGCACTTTTTCCCATGCGTCCATGTTTATGGATGTATGTTATATTGTCTTTTTTATTCCAGCGAGTTAATACATTTTGGGGGGAGTTGAGGGGATGATTTAATTATGATGCGTTCAAGAGTCTTACGGCCTGAGGGAAGAAGCTGTTTTACAGAACCTGGAGGTTCTGCTACGGGGGTTGCGGAACTTCTTCCTAGAGTCCAGCAGTGAAAACAGTCCTTGGTGGGGGTGGGAGGAGTCTTTGCAGATTTTCTGAGCCCTGGTCAGGCGGCGGCTTTTTGCGACCTCCTGGATAGGAGGGAGAGGAGTCCTGATAATCCCTGGTAATCATATGATTACCAGTGATAGATAAACATAAACATGTTCTGTAAATTCGGTCCAGCTGGTGTTAAAGTCTGCACAGTCGGAGGTGCGGTCTTCTTGGGGATTTCACCAGATTTGATTAAAAACAGTTGGAACATGTGTGTAAACATACATCCTTATCAGTGAAACCTACTAAAATCAGTTGTCAACCTCATTAAAACTAAAATAAAGATTTTATTCACGATTATTATTATAATAATAATGATTATTATTATTATTTTTATTTAATTTTTTTTTTATTATTATATATTTTTTTTTAAGAAAAATAATAAAATAAAAATAAAATAATGCTACTTGGTGACAGCAGCAGAAACAGTCAAATACAAATATACGAATCAGCGATTGAAAGAGTAAATGAAACCAAATTTCTAGGTATAATGATAAAATTAACTGGAAATCTTATGTAGTGAAGTGAATTATATTTATATAGCGCTTTTCTCTAGTGACTCAAAGCGCTTTACATAGTGAAACCCAATATCTAAGTTACATTTAAACCAATGTGGGTGGCACTGGGAGCAGGTGGGTAAAGTGTCCTGCCCAAGAACACAACGGCAGTGACTAGGATGGCGGAAGCGGGAATTGAACCTGCAACCCTCAAGTTGCTGACACGGCCACTCTACCAACCGAGCTAAACCGCCCCTTAACAACACTCAATAAACGTTCGGGAACTGAGGAAACTAATTGTTTAAGCTTTGAAAGTGGAATTCTTTCCCATTCTTGTTTTATGTAGAGCTTCAGTCGTTCAACAGTCCGGGGTCTCCGCTGTCCTATTTTACGCTTCATAATGGGAGACAGGTCTGGACTGCAGGCGGGCCAGGAAAGTACCCGCACTCATTTTTTATGAAGCCACGGTGTCCTAACATGTGCTGAACGTGGCTTGGCAATGTCTTGCTGAAATAAGCAGGGGCGTCCATGAAAAAGACGGCGCTTAAGTGGCAGCATATGTTGTTCCAAAACCTGTATGTACCTTTCAGCATTAATGGTGCCTTCACAGATGTGTAAGTTACCCATGCCTTCTTGCAATTGCACTTTGAAAAAGGTTGTTCTTAAACTGTTTGACTATTTTCTCACGCAGTTGTGGACAAAGGGGTGTACCTCGCCCCATCCTTTCTTGTGAAAGACTGAGCATTTTTGGGAAGCTATACCGCTCCAATATATAGAAATATACAACTTAAAGTGGGAAGAAACATGTCAATAATGAGTTGTATTACCCTTGAATAGAGACGGTTCCCGCAAAGACAGACATGTTCTGTACGTTCAGTCCAGCTGGTGTTTAAGTCAGCCGAGTGTGAAGCGGCCGGAATGAGAATCAGCACCTCCAAATCAGAGTCCATGGTTCTCTCCCGGAAAAAGGTGGAGTGCCATCTTCGGGTTGGGGAGGAGACCCTGCCCCAAGTGGAGGAGTTCAAGTACCTCGGAGTCTTGTTCACGAGTGGGGGAAGAGTGGATCGTGAGATCGACAGGCGGATCGGTGCGGCGTCTTCAGTAATGCGGACGTTGTACCGATCTGTTGTGGTGAAGAAGGAGCTGAGCCGGAAGGCAAAGCTCTCAATTTACCGGTCGATCTCCGTTCCCATCCTCACCTATGGTCATGAGCTTTGGGTCATGACCGAAAGGATAAGATCACGGGTACAAGCGGCCGAAATGAGTTTCCTCCGCCGTGTGGCGGGTCTCTCCCTTAGAGATAGGGTGAGAAGCTCTGCCATCTGGGAGGAACTCAAAGTAAAGCCGCTGCTCCTTCACATGGAGAGGAGCCAGATGAGGTGGTTCGGGCATCTGGTCAGGATGCCACCCGAACGCCTCCCGAGGGAGGTGTTTAGGGCACGTCCAACCGGTAGGAGGCCACGGGGAAGACCCAGGACACGTTGGGAAGACTATGGCCTGGGAACGCCTCGGGATCCCCCGGGAAGAGCTAGACGAAGTGGCTGTGGAGAGGGAAGTCTGGGCTTCCCTGCTTAGGCTGCTGCCCCCGCGACCCGACCTCGGATAGGCGGAGGAAGACGGATGGATGGAAGTCGGAGGCCCGGTCTTCTTGGCAATTTCACCAGATTTTATTCAAAACAGTTGGAACATACGTCCTTATCAGTGAAACCTAATAAAATAAGTTGTCAACCTCATTAAATTATTTGTATTTGACTTCAATAATTAGGGTATAATTGTATTGGAAAACAATTGTTTTGTTACAAGTAATCACAGCTGTTTATCTTTTTTTTATGGAAGAACGTATTCAATTGTAGAGCTGGCAACCAATGTTATCAAAAAAAGTATACATTTTGAATCGAGAATCGATTCTGAATCGAATTGTTACCCGCAAGAATTGAATCGAACCCCAGTACCGTGTAAGCCTGGTGTGCACTTCAACATGAAGTGTGACTTCCGTGCCGCGATATTCAACTCCCTGGAAGTTTGAACTATCGAAACCCGACCCCCTTTTTCGGAAGCTCGGCCACTCGGATGCTCAGACTATTTGAACCCTTGTCCCCGGCAATTCCTTTTATTGAAGGATCACCGTCCGAGTGCGCCCGGCGTTATCTTCTCCACACCCGGACACATTTCTGCCCCCGTTTCTCCCATGGCTTCATTTTTTTCTCTCCCCTCCTTTGCAGTCCCAGATTAGATTTCACGGCAAAGGTGAAGTAATTGTGTTTCAAACCTTTAGTGAAGTTAAAAAAAAAAAAAACTGCTTTAAGGCGTAACTGATTGCCGCCGGAGAGGTGCTTCGTGACAACTGAAGGGGACTCCACACAGACGGAGTCAATACAAAAAGAAAAGAGGGAGATTTGGTAGGTCATGGATCACAGCTTTGGACTCAAGGGCCACATTGTGAGGAAAAACATGCCTGGGGGCCCAAAATGGATGTCTGTAAAAATTATATATACACATTTAGCTGTGTGTTTGGCTCCCGTTTTTTCAGGAACACTAATACCAAAAGTCACAATGTATTATAGAATTCTAAAAAAAATATACTCAAAATAACAAAATGTGCATTAAAATTACAACTTACAATATTATCTATGAACAATAAAACACTGAATATTAACAACGTATGAACAGTGTAACTGTTGTGTGGCCCTGCGATGAAGTGGCCACTTGTCCAGGGTGTAAACTGCCTTCCGCCCGAATGCAGCTGAGATAGGCTCTAGCGACCCCAAAATTGGGGACAAGCGGTAGAAAATGGATGGATGGATGAACATTGCTCCTCTTTTACTTCTCAGACCAGCTCCTCAATAGTTGTGTACCTTTTACAATCAAGCAAAACACGACAAAAATGTAACAAACAGCAAAATATGAATGCAAAGTGTGATAAACACCTACGATATGATATATTATCATGTAAAAATTTGCTTCGGCATCCGTTCCTGACACAGGCGTTTTGGGCTGGCTGCTCTGAAAACAAGCCCCGCCCACTCTTCTTGGTTTTCCTGGTCTGAGCTGCTGTGACCTAGATTACCGTAATAACTGGTATGACGCTCAAAAGCGCAGATTTAAACCTCTGATATACGAAACCCCAAACCAGTGACGTCGGCACGTTGTGTTAATCGTAAATAAAAACACAATACAATGATTTGCTAATCCTTTTCAACCTATATTCAATTGAATATACTGCAAAGACAAGATATTTAACGTTCAAACTAGAAAACTTTATTTTTTTGCATATATTAGCTCATTTGTAATTTGATGCCTGTAACATGTTTTTAAAAAGCTGGCACAAGTGGCAAAAAAGACTGAGAAAGTTGAGGAATGCTCATCAAACACTTATTTGGAACATCCCACCGGTGAGCAGGCTATTTGGGAACAGGTGGGTGCCTTGATTGGGTATAAAAGCAGCTTCCATGAAATGTTCAGTCATTCACAAACAAGGACGGAGCGACCGTCACCACTTTGTCAACAAATGCATAAAAAAATCGTCAAACGGTTTAAGAACAACATTTCCAAACTAGTTATTGCAAGGAATTTAGGATTTTCACCATCTACGGTCCATAATATCGTCAAAAGGTTCAGAGAATCCGGAGAAATCACTGCACGTAATCAATGATATTACCAACCTTGGCTCCCTCAGGTTGAACCGACATCAGTGTGTAAAGGATATCACCACATGGGTTCAGGCACACTTCAGAATAATACTGTCAGTAACTACGGTTGATCTCTACACCTGCAAGTGCAAGTAACAACTCTACTACGCAAAGCCAAAGCCATTTATCAACAACACCCAGAAACGCAGCCGGCTTCGCTGGGCCCGAGCTCATCTAAGATGGGCTGACGCAAATTGGAAAAGTGTTCTGTGGTCTGACGAGTCCACATTTCATATTTTTGGGGGAAACTGGACGTAGTGTCCTCCGGAACAAAGAGGAAAAGAACCCTCCGGATTATTATGGAGGCAAAGTTGAAAAGCCACCTTCTATGATGGTATGGGGGTGTATTAGTGCCCAAAACATGGGTAACTTACAAATATGTGAAGGCACCATTAATGCTGAAAGGTACATACAGGTTTTGGAGCAACATATGTTGCCATCCAAGCAACGCTATCATGGACGCCCCTGCTTATTTCATTAAGACAATTCCAAGCCAGCGTGGCTTCATAGCAAAAACGTGCAAGTACTAGACTGGCCTGCTTGTAGTCAATTAAATATAAGTTGAAAAGGATTTGCAAATCATTGCATTCGGTTTTTATTTAGCATTTACACAACGTGCCAACTTCACTGGTTTTGGGTTTTGTACTCTCTATAGTTCAAGACTTACAGTAATTTAAAAACAGCACTGCACATCATTAGGGGGACTACAGTTTTGATGTCAAATGTCTAAAATAATAATGTAGAACGTCCTGCGGGCAGGTTTGAAAATCTTAATGCAACCCTCCCGGATTTTCCGGGAGACTCCCGAAATTTAGCGCCTCTCCCGAAAACCTCCCGGGACAAATTTTCTCCCGAATATCTCCCAAAATTCAGGCCTCGCCTCCTCCAGCTGAGTGACGTGTACAAAGAGCGTGTCTGCCCAATGACGTTATTAAATGTAGAATGATCGTGGGCTAGTTCTTGGTTTCTTATGTGGGTTTATTGTTAGGCAGTTTCATCATCGTCCTCCCAGCTCGGTAAAACAACACACAACAACAGCAGTCTGAATTTGTCTACCTAAAGCAGTTCGTCTGCCAAACAGCAATGTGTTGTGACACTCTTAAACAGGACAATACTGCCATCTAGTGTACATGCATATGGTTAGATAAACAACGATGGAATATTCAACCCTCAACTCAACTCAATCAGTAAATGAGTGTTGTGTGTGTAAATGTGTAAATAAATCAACACTGAAATTCAAGTATTTCTTTTATTTATATATATATATATCTAGAATTAACTGAAAATCAAGTATTTCTTAGCGGTAAATGTACTCCTCACCTCTTAACCACGCCCCCCACCCCCCCACCTCCCGAAATCGGAGGTCTCAGGGTTGGCCATTATGCATGTGGCCCGCAGGCCGTATTTTGCCCAGGTCTGGGAGAGATGTTACAGTAGTTCCACTGTAATTGCGTGTACAGTGTAAATACTACTGACTGATGGAATTTAACCCGCAAACATCACTGATGATCTGTGCCGTCTCATTTAATCGTTGAAGCATATAAGAATTTCCTCTGAAAACCAGGGAAAGGTCATCTCCCGGGAAGCAGGCGGTTGGAAGGCAAGGCAAAGGATGGATAAAAAAAAAAAAAAAAGACAAAAATAAACAGCAATCCAGCTAGAAAAAAAACATGTCTTATCAAGGCAAGAAGTCTGTGTGTTTATGTGGCCTGGCGTGGTGGAAGTGGATGTTTCCACCTCGCTTTCACATTCCCACATATTTATATTTACCAGCATTCATATTTACAAGATGATGTATTCTTGTTGCAAATGCCTTATTTTCAGTTATTAAAAAAAAAAGTTAAAGAGTTAACCTTTAGGTTTCTTTTTTAACATAAAATGTATGTATTTTTTTAAATGTCTTGTATAAAGTAATACATTCTTTTTTAAATATTTATTTAAACATTTAAATGGGAAATCATTCTACAAGTACTGAGAAACAGACAGTTTCCCACGCCTGCCCCCCAAAAATATAATAAAAACAAAAAACAAATAAGGAAGTAAAAAAAGTGTGTGTGTGTGTGTGTGTGTGTGTGTGTGTGTATATATATATATATATATAATGTTCTCCCGAAATGTGTTTGTCAATCTTGTTTGGTGTGGCTTCACAGCGTGGCGCATATTACTAAGTGTTAAAGTTGTTCATATCACAACCATCACTGTACTCTGTATCACCCAGTATGCCTTTCAATCTTGTACGTGTGATCGCGGAAGCTCTACACATGTTGCCAAAGGCGGTTTAGCTCGGTTGGTAGAGTGGCCGTGCCAGCGACTTGAGGGTTGCAGGTTCGATTCCCGCTTCCGCCATCCTAGTCAATGCCGTTGTGTCCTTGGGCAAGACACTTTACCCACCTGCTCCCAGTGCCACCCACACTGGTTTAAATGTAACTTAGATATTGGGTTTCACTATGTAAAGCGCTTTGAGTCACTAGAGAAAAGCGCTATATAAATATAATTCACTTCACTTCACAAAGTAAAAATCGGTTTGTACATGTTGTTGAAGGTGTCAAAGGCAATGGCTTCACAGCACGCCAATATTCTTGTCATCAGGATGAACGCCATTGGATATTCGCGAGAACATTAGCGGCTCCAATTGTCTTCATTACTCTGTGACACGGGTTTAAATTGCTCTGTGAGTGTTAAAGGTGGCCGACCTCTGATGTCTTTCAGCGGGCGGGCGGTTGCGGTTCTGATAAAATGTTAGTTAGGGTGGACGGCGGTTAGATGACGACTTTGGTGATGCGGTTGCGGATGATATAATTGCCTATCCGCGCAGCTCTAATATACATACACACACATATCATATGTATATAAATATATATATATATATATATAAAGTGAAGTGAATTATATTTATATAGCGCTTTTCTCTAGTGACTCAATGCGCTTTACATAGTGAAACCCAATATCTAAGTTACATTTAAACCAGTGTGGGTGGCACTGGGAGCAGGTGGGTAAAGTGTCTTGCCCAAGGACACAACGGCAGTGACTAGGATGGCAGAAGCGGGAATCGAACCTGCAACCCTCAAGTTGCTGACACGGCCGCTCTATCAACAGAGCTATATATATATATATATATATATATATATATATATATATATATATATATATATATATATATATATATATATATATATATATATATATATATACATTGACATACACAGTATATAATGTATATTTATTTATTTTGCCGTTTTCATTCACATGTTAAAGGTGTTTTAATGAATATACATGCATGTTGTGGCTAAGAAGGAGCTGAGCCGGAAGGGATAGCTCTCAATTTACCGGTCAATCTACGTTCCCATCCTCACCTATGGTCATGAGTTTTGGGTCATGACCAAAAGGATAAGATCACGGGTACAAGAGGCCCAAATGAGTTTCCTCTGCTGGTTGGCGGGGCTCTCCCTTAGAGATAGGGTGAGAAGCTCTGCCATCCGGGAGGAACTCAGAGTAAAGCCGCTGCTCCTCCACATGGAGAGGATCCAGAAGAGGTGGTTCGGGCATCTGGTCAGGATGCCACCCGAACGCCTCCCCAGGAAGAGCTAGACGAAATGGCTGGGGAGAGGGAAGTCTGGGCTTCCCTGCTTAGGCTGCTGCCCCCGGGACCCGACCTCTGATAAGCGGAAGAAGATGGATGGGATGGATGGACAAGCATGTTTAACATATGGATTCCTATCTTTCATGAAGACAAGAATATAAGTTGGTGTATTACCTGATTCTGATGACTTGCAATGATTGGAATCAGACAGTAGTGATGGTAACGTTTTCAAATGGAGGAGAAAAAAAGTTTCTCTTTTCTGTCTAATACCACATGAAAGCTGTGGGTTTTTGGCATCTTATTTGTTCAGCTTTCATATTTGTTTTTATACACTTTACAAGAAATACATTGGCAGCAAACTCCGTAGCTTGCTAGCTTGTTTGCGCTGGCTTTCGGAGACTCTTATTTTGTTAGCGCAGGCGCGATGGAGCGGCGCTTTTATTGTGAAGACAGGAACTGTGCGATCAGTCTTTAGGCTTTTGACGGGAAGTACGGTTGAAATAAAAAAAGTGTCTTTTTTCCTTTACACTTTTGATTGATTGATCGAAACTTTTATTAGTAGATTGCACAGTATAGTACATATTTTGTACAATTGACCACTAAATGGTAACACCCCAATAAGTTTGCCAACTTGTTTAAGTCGGGTCATGTGACCGCCTGGTTCTGTTTGATTGGTCCAATGTCACCAGTGACTGCATGTGATTGGTGAAATGCAGGCATGCGTAGATCCTACTTTGAAAAACCAAAACAAACATTAATAGATCGATAAAAATCAGTCGCGAATGTGGATAAATGGAGCGGAGTAAAAGTAGCGTTTCTTCTCTATACATATACTCAAGTAAAAGTATGTTGCATGAAAACTACTCGTAAAAGTACAATTAATCCCAAAAGTTACTCAAGTAAATGTAGCGCGTTACTACCCACCTCTGTATATATGTGTGTATAAGTGGTAGAAAATGGATATATATATATATATATGTATGTATATGTGTATGTATTTATATATATGTAGATATATATATATATATATGTATTTATATATATGTAGATATATATATATATATGTATATATATATATGTAGATATATATATATATATGTATTCATTCATTTGATAGGGAACTCATAATACAGGCTGCTAGAAACACACCCATTTTTCCCCCACCTGCCCCCCAAAAAGATCATATAAAATAAAAAAATAAAGAATAAAAATGTAATTTAAAAAAAAATTATATATATATAAAAAAATATATATATACATATATATTACATTTTTTACATTACACCATTTTTTTATATAATAAAACTAAAATTAGAAATGTAATTTTTAAAAAAAACACATTTTTATTCACAATACTTTGCCATCCAAAGTTAAAGAACTGTAAATTCCAGACTATATTTCCTCAACTTTGAACCCTGCGGCTTTTAAAATGGTGCTGCTGATTTTATGGATTTTATTTTGTTACTTAGCTCTGTCGTGGGGCCAAGGAATTCAAACTCTGAATTTTTTGTGTGTAGTGAATTCATTAATTCATGAAATCATTAAATACTTCATTAAAATATTCAATTAACTAATGACATAATTCAATATTTATATGTAGTTTTACTTTAAATGAATTCAGTACATATTAATTAACATTTTTATGTTTTTTAATTCCATTTATAATTAACGGCACTTTAAGTAGTTATTTAAAGATGCATTTATTTATGTCCCACAGCTCTGCTCGTCAATCAATGGTGAATTGAAGTGAATTATATTTTATATAGCGCTTTTCTCTAGCGACTCAAAGCGCTTTACATTGCGGAACCCAATATCTAAGGTACATTTTCAAACCAGTATTGGTGGGTAAAGTGTATTGCCCAAGGACACAACGGCAGTGACTAGAATGGCGGAAGCGGGGATCGAACCTGGAACCCTCAAGTGGCAGGCACGGCCACTCTACCAACCGGGCTATACCACCCCGAATGATTTCATTTTGAGGTGAGTCATGTGACTGTGGAGAGCGAGTCAAATAACGACTTAATAACGACTTAAAAAAAATTGGAGCAGGAGGAAAACACTCTGGCTCATAGTCCGAGGCTGCCGTGATGTTCAGTCTGATGATCCAGAAGCGCAATGAGCCAGTCTGCCTTCCGGTGGACTGTTGCTGATAGACAAGGTTGCAGCGGCGTGTTGTTTGCATGATGCAAGCTCGCCGGGCGCCGCTCGCGGCCTTTTTTTAATATCACAGCCGACTTAATACGACGCCAACCAGCACGTCCTCTGCTTTTCAAATGCAATATTATTGCCATTTTTGCAACATTCATGCCATGAAAAGTGCTCTCAATAGACTACTGAATAAGCAAGTGAAACAACAAAGCTTCATGTTGCATGACTTACGTTCTTTTTATAAATATTTATTATCAGCCATCTTGCACCCATTTTATCCAATTTCGTACATGCAAACTTAAAATAATAGATTTTGTTACTTGGTACTGTCTTGTAAGTGTGCTGACTGCTTCTTTTGTTAGCATGTGAAGTTTTAAGACTTCGGACTACGTTAAGGTAACGTGTGGAGTTCCCCAGGGTTCGGTCCTTGGCCCTGCACTCTTCAGCATCTACATGCTGCCGCTAGGTGACATCATACGCAAATACGGTGTTAGCTTTCACTGTTATGCTGATGACACCCAACTCTACATGCCCCTAAAGCTGACCAACACGCCGGATTGTAGTCAGCTGGAGGCGTGTCTTAATGAAATTAAACAATGGATGTCCGCTAACTTTTTGCAACTCAACGCCAAAAAAACGGAAATGCTGATTATCGGTCCTGCTAGACACCGAACTCTATTTAATAATACAACTCTAACATTTGACAACCAAACAATTAAACAAGGCGACACGGTAAAGAATCTGGGTATTATCTTCGACCCAACTCTCTCCTTTGAGGCACACATTAAGAACGTTACTAAAACGGCCTTCTTTCATCTCCGTAATATCGCTAAAATTCGCTCCATTCTGTCCACTAAAGACGCTGAGATCATTATCCATGCGTTTGTTACGTCTCGCCTCGACTACTGTAACGTATTATTTTCGGGTCTCCCCATGTCTAGCATTAAAAGATTACAGTTGGTACAAAATGCGGCTGCTAGACTTTTGACAAGAACAAGAAAGTTTGATCACATTACACCTGTACTGGCTCACCTGCACTGGCTTCCTGTGCACTTAAGATGTGACTTTAAGGTTTTACTACTTACGTATAAAACACTACACGGTCTAGCTCCATCCTATCTTGCCGATTGTATTGTACCATATGTCCCGGCAAGAAATCTGCGTTCAAAGGACTCCGGCTTATTAGTGATTCCCAAAGCCCAAAAAAAGTCTGCGGGCTATAGAGCGTTTTCCGTTCGGCCTCCAGTACTCTGGAATACCCTCCCGGTAACAGTTCGAGATGCCACCTCAGTAGAAGCATTTAAGTCTCACCTTAAAACTCATTTGTATACTCTAGCCTTTAAATAGACTCCCTTTTTAGACCAGTTGATCTGCCGTTTCTTTTCTTTTTCTTCTACGTCCCACTCTCCCTTGTGGAGGGGGTCCGGTCCGATCCGGTGGCCATGTACTGCTCGCCTGTGTATCGGCTGGGGACATCTCTGCGCTGCTAAGCCGCCTCCGCTTGGGATGGTTTCCTGCTGGCTCCGCTGTGAACGGGACTCTCGCTGCTGTGTTGGATCCGCTTAGGACTGGACTCTCGCGACTGTGTTAGATCCATTGTGGATTGAACTTTCACAGTATCATGTTAGACCCGCTCGACATCCATTGCTTTCCTCCTCTCCAAGGTTCTAATAGTCATCATTGTCACCGACGTCCCACTGGGTGTGAGTTTTCCTTGCCCTTATGTGGGCCTACCGAGGATGTCGTGGTGGTCTGTGCAGCCCTTTGAGACACTAGTGAATTAGGGCTATATAAGTAAACATTGATTGATGATTGATGATCGATTTTACTGAATTAAGACATGATAGCCACAATAAGCACAAATCATACTTGCTGTTAGAATAATTGTTTCTAAAATATCATAAAAACTTTGTGTTAGTGCCTAGTGAGAAGCAACCTATCAAGAGTAAGGCTCGTAAAACTCCACTGTGTAAGGGGAAGAAGCAAAATGTTCTGTTTCTTTCATGTATTATAATCATCCAAGGACTACAAAAGCGAAGAGGAAGCAGGACCACACTCCCCTCCAGGCGACCTTTTTTTTTAAACTTTTTTACGATTTTTTTCTTTGAACTGTTTACGACCTCGTCCTTTTAGAACATAGGTGTCAAACTCTGGCCCGCGGGCCAAATTTGGCCCGCCGTCTAATTTCATTTGGCCCTTGAGGCAATATAAAATTAACATTGGAACCGGCCCGCTGGTGCTATACAGCGGTGCCGCGGTAACACCGCATTCACCGATTTTCCCAGGAGACTCTCGAATTTCAGTGCCCCTCCCGAAAATCCAAATTCCAATCGGACAACAATATTACGAGTGTGCCTTAAAGGCACTGTTTTTAGCGTCCCCTACAACCTGTCATCAAGTCTGTTTTTCCCTCCTCACAAAGAGCGTGCCGGCCCAGCCACATGTGGCTTCTACACACATATAAGTAAATGCAAGGCATATTGGATCATCAGCATACAGGTCACACTGAGGGTGGCCATATAAACAACTTTAACACTGTTACAAAAATGTGCCATACTGTGAACCCACACCAAACAAGAATGACCAACACATTTCGGGAGAACATCTGCACCGTAACACAACAAAAGCACAACAGAACAAATACCCAGAACCCCTTGCAGCATTAACTCATCCGGACCACTACAATATACACCCCCCCTCCCCGCTACCAACAAACCGCGCTAAGACTGATTTACTGAATCAAGACATGATAGCCACACTAAGCACAAATACACATGTTTCAACACAGAAACCCTGAGACTTGCAACAGGTGATGGAGCTTTGCCAGGTTTGGACCTAAAAAATAATTGGTGTTGTTCCTTGGCCCTCTCTTGTAAGTAGGTTGACTGATTCTTTTGTTAGCATGCTAATGTTTTATTCTAGCATTTTAACTAATTTTCTACGTTTTAAACCTAAGAAATAATAGATTTTGTTACTTGGCACCATCTTTTAAGTGTGTTGACTGCTTCTTTTGTTAGAATGCTGATGTTTCATGCTAGCTTTTAATCCAATTTTGTACGTGCAAACCTAAAATAATAGATTTTGTTATTTGGTACTGTCTTGTAAGTATTTTGACTGCTTCTTATGTTAGCATGTTAATGTTTTAAGGCTAATTTACTGAATATAGGTATGATAGCCACAATAAGCACAGATACATGTGCCAACATAGAAACCCTGAGACTTGCAACAGGTGATGGAGCTTTGCCAGGTTTAAACCTAAAATAATAGATTTTGTTACTAAGTAGGCTGCCTGCTTCTATTGTTAGCATGATAATGTTTCATGCTAGCATTCTAGCTAATTGTGTACGTTTCAACCTGAGGAATAATAGATTTTGTTACTTAACACTGTCTTGTAAGTATGCTAAGTAACAAAATATATTAGTTTTTAGGTTTAAACATACACAATTAGCTAAAATGCTCGCATAAAACATTAGCATGCTAACAAAAGAAGCAGGCAGCCTACTTACAAGACAGTACTGCTTCTTTTCTGAGCATGCTAAAGTTTTGTGTGAACATTTTTGTTAGTTTAGTACGCCTAAACCTATAAAAATAGATTTTGTTACTTGCCAACCTCTTGTAAGTAGGTGGACTGATTCTTTTGTTAGCATGCTAATGTTTTATTCTATCATTTAAGCTAATTTCCTACGTTTAGACCTAAAAAAACATGACTATGTTGCTTGGCACCATCTTATAAGTATGCTGATTGCTTCTTTTGTTAGCATGGTAATGTTGTAAGACTAATTTACTGAATTAAGACATGATAGCCACACTAAGCACAAATACACATGTTTCAACACAGAAACCCTGAGACTTGCAACAGGTGATGGAGGTTTGCCAGGTTTAAACCTAAAATATTAGATTTTGTTACTTGGCACCATCTTGTGAGTAGGCTGCCTGCTTCTTTTGTTAGCATGTTAATGTTTCATGCTAGCATTTTAGCTAATTGTGTACGTTTAAACCTAAGAAATAATAGATTTTGTTACTTGGTACTGTCTTCTAAGTAGGCTGACTGCTTCTTTTGTTAGCATGTTAATGTTTTGTGCCAGCATTTTAGCTTATTGTGTATGTTTAAACCTAAAAAACGAATATATTTGTTACCTAGCATACTTACAAGACAGTGCCAAGTAAAAAACTATATTACATCTTTTATTAGCATGCTAATGTTTTATGCTAGCGCTATGGCTAATTTTGTACGTTTAGACCTAAACAAATTTTATTATTTTGCTTGTCACCATCTTGTAAGTAGCCTAACTGCTTATTTTGTTATCATGCAATTGTTTTATGCTAGCATTTTAGCTAATTGTGTACGTTTAAACCTAAAAAATAGGTTTTGTTACATGTCACTGTCTCGTAAGTATGCTAATCAATCAATCAATCAATCAATCAATCATTGAGATGGTTTCCTGTGGACGGGACTCTCACTGCTGTCTTGGAGCCACTATGGATTGAACTTTCACAGTATCATGTTAGACCCGCTCGACATCCATTGCTTTCGGTCCCCTAGAGGGGGGGGGTTGCCCACATCTGAGGTCCTCTCCAAGGTTTCTCATAGTCAGCATTGTCGCTGGCGTCCCACTGAATGTGAATTCTCCCTGCCCACTGGGTGTGAGTTTTCCTTGCCCTTTTGTGGGTTCTTCCGAGGATGTTGTAGTCGTAATGATTTGTGCAGTCCTTTGAGACATTTGTGATTTGGGGCTATATAAATAAACATTGATTGATTGATTGATTGATTGACTGTCTCGTAAGTATGCTAATGATTTGTGCGAGCATTTTAGCTAATTGTGTACGTTTAAACCTGCAAAAAATATAGATTTTGTTACTTGGCACCATTTTGTAAGTGGGCTGACTGTTTTTTTTTGTTAGCACGCTAATGTTTATGCTAGCATTTTAGCTAATTGTGTACGTTTGAACATAAAAAATAATAGATTTTGTTACTTGGCACATTCTTGTAAGTGGGCTGGCTGCTTCTTTTGTTAGCATGCTAATGTTTTAAGACTGATATACTGAATTAAGACATGGTAGCCATGATTAACACAGATACACATGTTTTGAAATAGAAACCATGAGACTTGCAACAGGTTATGGCGCTTTGCCAGGTGTCCACAACTTTCGCCTTAGGTTCATGCAAAGGAGCTGCTTTAAGAATATTAAGTACTTTCTTGGCCAGCACAAAGGTGATGGTGAGAGGTTTTACATTATATAGAAATCCACTTATCTTTGCCTTAATGAAGAGCCACCATCAAAAAAATGATTTCAGAAGCTGATTGCAAAACATCATTTATTCCGCACAGTAATAATGACAGGAGCATAAAGTATAGGAATATGCTATGAATGTTTCATGACTTTGGTCTCGGTGTTGTAAAAAATGCATGCAGAAAATATTGATGGAAACATCCACTCTACTGATATAAACGACGGACAATAAATCGCAGAGTGTCTGAAACTGATAAGATTCAATATGAAAACATACTTTACATAACCCTGACAGATGCTTTATATGCGGCCCAGGCCTGAGTGAACCAACGGACATTACATCAAGATCGGTTTGGCTTCCACTGGCTGGTAGACTCAGTCGCCATCACGTGTTTTGTCGAGAAAAGCTAATTTTTTAACCTTGGATTAACGCTAACTCTTTCTCCTGTGGTCCTCCAGGCTTGCTTTTTTTACAAAGTCTCTGGAAATACACAATTTAAAAGCTCTGTTTGTTATCACGTCACAATTTCTTTGAATAAATGTTTGTCACTCAGGGACTTGAGAAAATAAATATGAACTGAACACAATAGCTGAGGTTTTGTGGTTTGCATAATTCAGAAAGGAGGAGTTCAATTACCTCGGAGTCTTGTTCACGAGTGAGGGAAGAGTGGATCGTGAGATCCGACAGGCGGATCGATGCGGCGTTTTCAGTAATACAAACACTGTACCGATCCGTTTTGGTGAAGAAGGAGCTGAGGTGGAAGGCAAAGCTCTCAATTTACCGGCTCGATTTACGTTCCCATTCTCAGCTATGGTCTTGAGCTTTGGGTTATGATGGAAAAGTCAAGATCACGGGTACAAGTGGCCAAAATCCTTGGGTGGTGGGGCTCTCCCGAGGAGCCCGATGAGGTTGTCCAGGCATCTGGTCAGGTTGCCACCCGAACGCCTCCCTAGGGAACTGTTTAAGTCACATCCGACCGGCTCTCAAATTACCAGTCGATCTACGTTCCCATCCTTACCTGTGGTCATAGGCTTTGGGTTATGCCCAAAAGGACAAGATCACGGGTACAAACGGCCAAAATCTTTGGGTGGTAGGGCTCTCCCTTAGAGATAGTGTGAGAAGCACTGCCATCTGGGAGAGCTCAAAGTAAAGCCGCTGCACCTCCATATCGAGAGGAGCCCGACGGGGTGGTTCGGGCATCTGGTCAGGTTGCCACCTGAACGCCTCCCTAGGGAGGTGTTTAGGTCACGTCCGACTGGCTCTTAATTTACCGGTCCATCTATGTTCCCATCCTCACCTATGGTCATGAGCTTTGGGTTATGCCCAAAAGGACAAGATCATGAGTACAAACAGCCAAAATCTTTGGGTGGTGGGGCTCTCCCTTAGACATAGGGTGGGAAGCTCTGTCATCCGGGAGGAACTCAAAGTAAAGCCGCTGCTCTTCCACATCAAGAGGAGCCAGATGAGGTGGTTCGGGCATCTGGTCAGGTTGCCACCCGAACGCCTCCCTGGGGAAGTGTTTAGGTCACATCCGACCGACTCTCAATTTACCGGCTCGATTTACGTTCCCATCCTCACCTATGGTCATGGGGTTTGGGTTATGCCCAAAAGGACAAGATCACGGGTACAAACGGCCAAAATCTTTGGGTGGTGGGGTTCTCCCTTATAGATAGGGTGAGAAGCACTGCCATCCGGGAGAGCTCAAAGTAAAGCCGCTGCTCCTCCATATCGAGAGGAGCCCGATGAGGTGGTTCGGGCATCTGGTCAGGTTGCCACCCGAACGCCTCCCTGGGGAAGTGTTTAGGTCACATCCGACCAGCTCTCAATTTACCGGCTCGATTTACGTTCCCATCCTCACCTATGGTCATGGGCTTTGGGTTATGCCCAAAAGGACAAGATACAAACGGCCAAAATCCATGGGTGGTAGGGCTCTCCCTTAGACATAGGGTGGGAAGCTCTGATATCCGGGAGGAGCTCAAAGTAAAGCTGCTGCTCCTCCACATCGAGAGGAGCCAGATGAGGTGGTTCGGGCATCTGGTCAGGTTGCCACCCGACCGCCTCCCGAGGGAAGTGTTTAGGTCACGTCAGACCGGCTCTCAATTTACCGGTCGAGCTAAGTTCCCATCCTCACCTATGGTCATGGGCTTTGGGTTATGCCCAAAAGGACAAGATCATGGGTACAAAGGGCCAAAATCTTTGGGTGGTGGGGTTCTAGCTTAGAGAACGGGTGAGAAGATCTGCCATCCGCGAGGAGCTCAAAGTAAAGCCGCTGCTCCTCCACATGGAGAGGAGCCAGATGAGGCAGTTCGGGCATCTGGTCAGGTTGCCACCCGAACGCCTCCCTAGGGAGGTGTCTAGGTCACGTCCGACCGGTAGAAAGCTACGGGGAAGACCCAGGACACGTTTGGAAGACTGTCTCCCGGCTGGCCTGAGAACGCCTCGGGATTCCCCGGTAGGAGCTGGACGAAGTGACTGGGGAGATGGAAGTCTGGGCTTCTCTGCTTGGGCAGCTGCTCCCGCGACCCGACCTCGGATAAGCAGAAGGAAATACATGGATGGATGGATAATTCATAAAGCTGATGAACATGCGTTGGTTGCTACGGTAAAGATAGAAGCAGTCGTAAGTTGTGTGGTACAGCCGGTTTGTCTCTTCCAACGAGATGTCGTTTCAATCAGTGGTATTCTAGTGCCCACGGTCTATAGAACGCTGTCCCCCTGTCTTTGCGATAACTGTGTGTCCTGCTGCCGGTGACAGAACTGAACGGAACTCAAGCCTAACTTGGCCACTGGTTGACTGAGCAGCCAGTCGTCTGAAGGCGGGCCAGGCAGTTTTAGGACGACAAAAGCGATGAGGTCTACCACGACCTGGTTGATGACGTCTGGGCACGTCCGGGCCACTAGCCGCAGACACTCGGAAACATACGTCACAGATTTAGATTTTCTCAGATGACATTTGTATCGACATTTGCAACACGGTCCAGCTCGTTGGCAGGTGCAGAGGCCCTTCTCCAGGTCTCCTTGAAGACAGAATTTGTCTCAACCGAAACTGCTGTACAACTGTCCTCCAATTCTGGAGCCCCACTTAAGCACGTTGACAATATTAAGTACCTCGTTTCCTAGATCATGGATTCCGTTAATGACTTCCGTACCAGGAAAGCCTAAGCCTGGAAGAAAGCATTTAATAACATGGAGCCAAACACATATACTGTACAGCAGATTTTTACATCTAAATGTGTATATATCATTTGTAAACAAACACTTCATAATGCGCCACACATGTTCAATGGGAGACATGTCTGGACTGCTGGCGGGCCAGGAAAGTACCCGCACACTTCTTTTACGAGGCTACGCTGTTGTAACACGTGCTGAATGTGGCTTGGCGTTGTCTTGCTGAAATAAGCAGGGGCGTCCTTGAAAAAGATGGCAGCATATGTTGTTCCAAAACCTGTATGTACCTTTCAGCATTAAAGGTGCCTTCACAGATGTGTAAGTTACCCATGCCTTGGACACTAATGCACCCCCATACCGTCACAGATGCTGGCATTTGAACTTTGCGTAAATAACAATCTGAATGGTTCGCTTCCCCTTTGGTCCGTATGACACCATGTCGAATATTTCCAAAAACAATTTGAAATGTGGACTCGTCAGACCACACAACACTTTTCCACTTTGCATCAGTCCATCTTTGATGATCTCGGGCCCAGCTAAGCCAGCGGCGTTTCTGGATGTTGTTGATAAATGGCTTTCGCTTTGCATAGTAGAGCTTTAAATTGCACTTACAGATGTAGCGACAAACTGTATTTAGTGACAGTGGTTTTCTGAAGTGTTCCTGAGCCCATGTGGTGATATTCTTCAGAGATTGATGTCGGTTTTTGATACAGTGCCGTCTGAGGGATCGTAGGTCATGGTCATTCAAGGATGGTTTTTGTTTTGTTTTGGTTGATTGTAAAAGATACACAACGATCGAGGAGCTGGTTTGGAAAGTACAATTTGTTAATTTTCAGTGTTTTATTGTTCATAGTTAATATTGTTATTCCCACTTATATACCTTTTGGGTGTCCCGTTCAGTAAAAAAACTGTAAAATTCCATTCCGTTTTTTTGAGGTGGTCTATCTCAGGTTTTTTTTTTTTTTTTTTTAGAACTCAATACTTTTGTTATTAGTGTTCCTGAAAAAAATGGGCCCAAACTCACATACTGTACAGCAGATTTTTACATCTAAATGGGTATATATAATTTATAAACACATACATATTGGCCCTCCAGACACACTTTTTTCTCTCAATGTGGCCCCCGAGTCAAAATATTTGCCCAGTTCTGCTATAGAGCTTCTGAAAGAAGTCTTACTAGTACCTGGTCCAGAAACACGGACACATTTTTTCCACAGATGTTCAGTGCTTCAGTGAACAAAAGACAAATGAAGAGCTTTGTGTGCAGTCGACACTTATTTTGAAGGGAAGGAGGAACAGGCCCATAAGTGAGAACCCCATCAGGCCGAAAGTCATATATATGGTGCGGATCAATATTAATTTCATCCTCGCAGTCATATAGTGTTAAGTCAGTGACATGTTTGGTTGATCCAGCAAAGCGCCAGGACCGCGGGGAGAAGAGAGATGCAGGAAAACTGCCAACCCGGCAAGTCTTAATGGCGCGTCACACATTAGATGTTATTACACCGCTGAAACAATCCATATCCTCACAAGTGCCGAGCTCGAAAATGCCTGTCTCGCCATTCAACATGTTTAGACACAGTAATGACGAGAGCAGGGGTGTCAAACGTACGCCCCGTGGGCCGAGGAGTTTGCCGAGTACAACAACGAACAAACGTAATTGAATGAAAGAAATTGCTGTTCTAAATGTGTCCACTAGATGTCGCAATAGCCATTTTTGGTATCATTGTACAAACCCCGTGTGACAGTCTCTTTCTGTCGTCGCTCGGGTTCAACGGACCACCTAGGAAGGACATCTCTCTAGCGGGTTTGACTTCTTTATTTTGTAATAAAAAGATTACAGTTGGTAAAAAATGCGGCTGCTAGACTTTTGACAAGAACAAGAAAGTTTGATCACATTACGCCTGTACTGGCTCACCTGCACTGGCTTCCTGTGCTCTTAAGATGTGACTTTAAGGTTTTACTACTTACGTATAAAATACTACACGGTCTAGCTCCATCCTATCTTGCCGATTGTATTGTACTATATGTCCCGGCAAGAAATCTGCGTTCAAAGGACTCCGGCTTATTAGTGATTCCCAAAGCCCAAAAAAAGTCTGCGGGCTATAGAGCGTTTTCCGTTCGGGCTCCAGTACTCTGGAATACCCTCCCGGTAACAGTTCGAGATGCCACCTCAGTAGAAGCATTTAAGTCTCACCTTAAAACTCATTTGTATACTCTAGCCTTTAAATAGACTCCCTTTTTAGACAAGTTGATCTGCCGTTTCTTTTCTTTTTCTTCTATGTCCCACTCTCCCTTGTGGAGGGGGTCCGGTCCGATCCGGTGGCCATGTACTGCTCGCCTGTGTATCGGCTGGGGACATATCTGCGCTGCTGATCCGCCTCCGCTTGGGATGGTTTCCTGCTGGCTCCGCTGTGAACGGGACTCTCGCTGCTGTGTTGGATCCGCTTTGGACTGGACTCTCGCGACTGTGTTGGATCCATTGTGGATTGAACTTTCACAGTATCATGTTAGACCCGCTCGACATCCATTGCTTTCCTCCTCTCCAAGGTTCTCATAGTCATCATTGTCACCGACGTCCCACTGGGTGTGAATTTTCCTTGCCCTTATGTGGGCCTACCGAGGATGTCGTGGTGGTCTGTGCAGCCCTTTGAGACACTAGTGATTTAGGGCTATATAAGTAAACATTGATTGATTGATTAATAATAAAGATTGGCTGCAGTTTGGATTGCTTTTCAGCTCCTTCCTCCACTGCTGGCTCCCGGTCTGCGTTGTCGTCGTCTGCTCTCTGTCGCTCTTGCTCTTCACGCACTGCACCTCTGATCCCTCCTCCTTCTCCCCTTTTATACAGCAGGAGGAGATGAGTTAATTGTGTGCAGGTGTGTGAGCCACGCACCTGATTTAGATTGTGGACGCATTGCTCCCGCTCCACCGCATCCTCCGCCTCCTTGCCGCCATCTTGGGCAGGGCAAGCTGTCGGCCCGTTGGCTCCACCTCTCCACACCCCGTTTCCATATGAGTTGGGAATTTGTGTTTGATGTAAATATAAACGGAATACAATGATTTGCAAATCATTTTCAATCCATATTCAGTTGAATCTACTAAAAAAACAACATATTTGATGTTCAAAGTGATAAACATTTATTTTTTTGCAAACAATCATTAACTTTAGAATTTGATGCCAGCAACACGCGGCAAAGAAGTTGGGAAAGGTGGCAATAAATACTGATAAAGTTGAGGAATGCTCATCAAACTTATTTGGAACATCCCACAGGTGTGCAGGCTAATTGGGAACAGGTGGGTGCCATGATTGGGTATAAAAACAGCTTCCCAAAAAATGCTCAGTCTTTCACAAGAAAGGACGGGGCGAGGTACACCCCTTTGTCCACAACTGTGTGAGGAAATAGTCAAACAGTTTAAGAACAACGTTTCTCAAAGTGCAATTGCAAGATATTTAGGGATTTCAACATCTACGATCCATAATATCATCAAAAGGTTCAGAGAATCCGGACAAAATCACTCCACGTAAGCGGCATAGCCCGAAACTAACATTGAATGACCGTGACCACCGATCCCTCAGACGGCACTGTATCAAAAAACGATATCAATCTCTGAAGGATATCACCACATGGACTCAGGACGACTTCAGAAAACCACTGTCACTAAATACAGTTGGTCGCTACATCTGTACGTGCAAGTTAAAGCTCTACTATGCAAAACAAAGGCCATTTATCAACAACATCCAGAAACGCTGCCGGCTTCTCTGGGCCTGAGATCATCTAAGATGAACTGATGCAAAGTGGAAAAGTGTTCTGTGGTCTGACGAGTCCACATTTCAAATTGTTTTTGGAAACTATGGACATTTGTGTCCTCAGGAACAAAGAGGAAAATAACCATCTGGATTGTTATAGGCGCAAAGTTCAATTAGTGCCCAAGGCATGGGTAACTTACACATCTGTGAAGGCACCATTAATGCTGAAAGGTACATACAGGTTTTGGGGCAACATATATTCAAGCAACATTATCATGGCCGCCCCTGCTTATCTCAGCAAGACAATGCCACACCATGTGTTACAACAGCGTGGCGTCATAGTAAAAGAGTCCAGGTACTACACTGGCTTGCCTGTAGTCCGGACCTGTCTCCTACTGAAAAATTTGAAGCCTAAAATACGACAACAGAGACCCCGGACTGTTGAACAACTTAAGCTGTTTATCAAGCAAGAATGGAAATAATTCCACTTTCAAAGCTTCAACAGTTACTTCCTCAGTTCCCACACGTTTATCGAGTGTTGTTAAAAGAAAATGTGATGTAACACAGTGGTGAACATGCCCTTTCCCAACTACTTTGGTGCGTGTTGCAGCCATGAAGTTCTAAGATAATCATTATTTGCAAAAAAAAAAATAAAGTATGAGTTTGAACATGAAATATGTTGTCTTTGTAGTGCATTCAACTGAATATAGGTTGAAAAGGATTTGCAAATCATTGTATTCTGTTTATATTTACATCTAACACAATTTCCCAACTCCTATGGAAACGAGGTTTGTTGATCATGAATGTCAAAAGTAATTTCATTCGGCCCTTGAGGCAAGCTCAAATTAACATTAAAGTTCTCCCGATTTCCAGCTGGACAAAAATATTGGGGCCCCCTTTTGAACTTTTAAATTCCTTCCTCTTCTTTCCTGACAATTTAAATCAATGTTCAAGTATTTTTTTATTTTATTTTGTAAAGAGTAATAAATACATTTTAATTAAATTCTTCATTCTAGCTTCTGTTTTTTCGACGAGGAATATTTGTGAAATATTTCTTCAAACTTATTATGATTAAAATTCCCAAAAAATATTCTGGCAAATCTAGAAAATCTGTAGAATCAAATGTAAATATTATTTCAAAAGTGGATTTTAACCTATTTAAAACATGTCATCAAAATTCTAAAATTAATCTTAATGAAGAAAAATTACTAATTTTCCATAAATTCTATTTTTAATTTTTTCAAAAAGATTCGAATTAGCCAGTTTTTCTCCTTTTTTTTCGGTTGAATTTTGAATTTGAAAGAGTCGAAATTGCAAATAAACTGTTTCAAAATTTAATTTTCACCAAATGATAATATAAATACATTTAATAAAGTCAAATTAAAATAAGGCAACAAGAGAAGTATCCTCCACTTCTCTTTTGTAAAGTAAATCTGAACAGCCGATATCATCAATTACTCAGTAGAAGCATTTAAGTCTCACCTTAAAACTCATTTGTATACTTTAGCCTTTAAATAGACTCCCTTTTTAGACCAGTTGATCTGCCGTTTCTTTTCTTTTTCTCCTACGTCCCACTCTCCCTTGTGGAGGGGGTCCGGTCCGATCCGGTGGCCATGTACTGCTCGCCTGTGTATCGGCTGGGGACATCTCTGCGCTGCTGATCCGCCTCCGCTTGGGATGGTTTCCTGCTGGCTCCGCTTTGGACTGGACTCTTGCGACTGTGTTGGATCCATTATGGATTGAACTTCCACAGTATCATGTTAGACCCGCTCGACATCCATTGCTTTCCTCCTCTCCAAGGTTTCTCATAGTCATCATTGTCACCGACGTCCCACTGGGTGTGAATTTTTCCTTGCCCTTATGTGGGCCTACCGAGGATGTCGTAGTGGTTTGTGCAGCCCTTTGAGACACTAGTGATTTAGGGCTATATAAGTAAACATTGATTGATTGATTGATATATGACTTGCCTGAGAAGCTGGACAGGACAAAAAAATATAAAAATAAAAAATAATTTTTCATCTTTTTAGTGTTTTCTCCTCTTTTAAACCGTTCAATTAAGTGTTTTTTTCATCATTTAATCTCAACAAAAACAATCCGTAAAAGGAAAAAAAAATGTACGACGGAATGACAGACAGAAATACCCATTTTTTTATATGCATATAGATTTATTTATTAAAGGTAAATTGAGCAAATTGGCTATTTCTGGCAATTTATTTAAGTGTGTATCAAACTGGTAGCCCTTTGCATTAATCAGCACCCAAAAAGTATCTCTTGGTTTCAAAAAGGTTGGTGACCCCTGTGCTAGGAATTTCAATGCGGAGCTAAACTTGTAATATTTATGGATAACTCCTCACACTGAGCGCTGACAGAGACCACCGGGGAGATGATCTTTTTTTTCCTCTCCGCGGACTTAATTTACTTTTTTCTAAAAGTCGCTTGCGACCCCGTGGTCGCGATCCTGCTTATCAACCCCCCCTCCCTCCGGAGAGCGAACGCACCGCACTTCCAAATGCATCACTGTTTCGCCAGCCCCACTGATTCTTCCAGGCATATACGGCGAGATGGAAACTGCATCAACAGCATCATCAAGAAAATAATAAATCACTGGCTGGGGGGGGAAAAAAAGACAAGAAAAGGGCGCCTCAATTGATCATTTAAAGGCCTACTGAAACCCACAACTACCCACAATGCAGTCTGATAGTTTATATATCAATGATGAAATATTAACATTGCAACACATGCCAATACGGCCTTTTTAGTTTACTAAATTGCAATTTTAAATTATGCGCGAAGTATCCTGTTGACGTCACAGATTTTAGCGGATATGTTGTTCCAGCCCCGATCCCAGCTATAAGTCGTCTGCTTTAATCGCATAATCACACAGTATTCTGGACATATTTGTTGCTGAATCTTTTGCAATTTGTTCAATTAATAATGGAGACGTCAAAGAAGAAAGCTGTAGGTGGGAAGCGGTGTATTGCGGCAGGCTTTAGCAACACAAACACAGCCGGTGTTTCCTTGTTTACATTCCCGAAGGTGAAGCTTTACTATGGAACAGAGCGATCAAGCGAACATGGTTCTCTACCACATGTCAACCGGCGAGTTTTGGTGAGAAAATTGAGGTAATAAGTCGGCTCTTACCGTAGCAACACAAAGCTTAACTATGCAGCGGCTGTGTTGGAGCCACTATGGATTGAACTTTCACAGTATCATGTTAGACCCGCTCGACATCCATTGCTTTCGGTCCCCTAGAGGGGGTGTTGCCCACATCTGAGGTCCTCTCCTAGGTTTCTCATAGTCAGCGTTGTCACTGGCGTCCCACCGGGTGTGAGTTTTCCTTGCCCTTTTGCGGGTTCTTCCGAGGATGTCGTAGTCGTAGTGGTTTGTGCTGTCCTTTGAGACATTTGTGATTTAGGGCTATATAAATAAACATTGATTGATTTCCCACCTCCAAAGACATGCACCTGGGGATGGGTTGATTGGCAACACTAAATTGGCCCTAGTGTGTGAATGTTGTCTGTCTATCTGTGTTGGCCCTGCGATGAGGTGGCGACTTGTCCAGGGTGTACCCTGCCTTCCGCCCGATTGTAGCTGAGATAGGCACCAGCGCCCCCCGCGACTCCGAAAGGGAATAAGCGGTAGAAAATGGATGGATGGATGATTGATTGATTGATACTACGGAACAGAGCAGTCAAGCGAACATGGTTCCCTACCACATGTCAAACGGCAGGTTTCGGTGAGAAAAGTGTGGTAATAAGTCGGCTCTTACCGTAGACATGAGCGGATAGCTTGCGTCGTTCCTCGTGCACCTGTCAAACAGGCAGCTGCGGACTCTCTTGTCTCCTCCGACCGGCCGCCCCCGAACGTGGGATGCTTCCACCGTGGACGAGGGGGAAAAAAAGCTTGTCGAGAAACGTGGCTTCCCTCAGAGACACTGGCGGTCGCCACACCCCTCCGACTTTCAGTTACCATTTAATGTCACTAAAACATTAGTAACACAATAAGCTGATAAGTGATTTTCCGGAATTATCCTAGTAAATGTGTCTAATAACATCTGAATCGCTTTCACAGCCCTCTTTTTTTTTCTTTCTAGTCTTCACTCTCACTATCCTCATCCACAAATCTTTCATCCTCGCTCAAATTAATGGGGAAATTGTCGCTTTCTCAGTCTGAATCGCTCTAGCTGCTGGTGGCCATGATTGTAAACAATGTGAGGATGTGAGGAGCTCCACAACCCGTGACGTCACGCGCACATCGTCTGCTACTTTCGGTACAGGCAAGGCTTTTTTATTAGCGACCAAAAGTTGCGAAATTTATCGTCGATGTTCTGTACTAAATCCTTTCAGCAAAAATATGGCAATATCGCGAAATGATCAAGTATGACACATAGAATGGACCTGCTATCCCCGTTTAAATAAGAACATCTCATTTCAGTAGGCATTTAACGGTGTCATGTGATCCCTTCATATATGTGTGCCTCATTCATAATTCACCTTTAGCTCTTTTACAGCTTTCTGATTAAATGTTTATGCTGCATAAATACAGATCACGCGGGTTGTATCATGAGAAAATATGTGTCGGTGGGTGTGGAAAAAAAAAATGCCACCGAGCAGTCACAGGTGCAAAAAGGACATTTGACAACGGCGCACATTTCATACTTTGAGGTTTGCATGTATTAAAACAGGTGGAAACTTGGTAGCGCTTATAAAATTGTGAGCATGACCCATTTAGAGCAGGATTGTCCAAAGTGGGGCCTAAAGGACCATTTGCCGCCTGCGGCTAATTTTATAAAGGTCCACGGCACATTCCAAAATTACAAACCCCGTTTCCATATGAGTTGAAGTGAAGTGAATTATATTATATATAGCGCTTTTCTCTAGTGACTCAAAGTGATTTACATAGTGAAACCCAATATCTAAGTTACATTTAAACCAGTGTGGGTGGCACCGGGAGCAGGTGGGTAAAGTGTCTTGCCCATGGACACAACGGCAGTGACTAGGGTGGCGGAAGCGGGAATCGAACCTGCAGCCCTCAAGTTGCTGGCACGGCCGCTCCACCAAGCGAGCTATCCCGCCCCACACAGTTGGGAAATTGTGTTAGATGTAAATATAAACAGAATACAAAGATTTGCAAATCATTTTCAACCCATATTCAGTTGAATATGCTACACAGTAGAGATGCACGGATAAGCAATTATATCATCCGCAACCGCATCACTAAAGTTGTCATCCTCCCGAACCAACATTTTATCAGAACCGCAACCGCCCGCCACCCGCCCGTTGTTATATATCCGGAGTTGGAGACCTTTACCACTAAAAGAGCTAGTTTGACCCACGTTACAAAGTAAAGAAGGCAATGGGAGCCGCCAACGTTCTCGCGAATATCCGATGGTGCTCATCCAGATAACGGGAATTAGGGCGTGCTGTGAAGCCATTGCCTTTTGAGACCTTCAACAACATGTACGAACCGTCCAGCAACATGTTGTATGTAGCGTACACAATTGAACGGCATACTGGGTGACACAGAGTACTCTAATGGTTGTGATATAAACAATTTTAACACTCTTACTAATATGCGCCACGCTGTGAAGCCACACCAAACAAGAATGACAAACACATTTCGGGAGAACATCCTCACAGTAACACAACACAAACGCGGCATAGCTCGGTCGGTAGAGTGGCCGTGCTACCAACTTGAGGGTTGCAGGTTCGATTTCCGCTCGTGCCATCCTCGTTACTGCCGTTGTGTCCTTGGGCAAGACACTTTACCCACCTGCTTCCAGTGCCACCCACACTGGTTTAAATGTAACTTAGATATTGGGTGTCGCTATGTAAATCGCTTTGAGTCACTTGAGAAAAGCGCTCTATAGATATAATTCACTTCACTCCACACTGCAACACCAAAAATACCCAGATTCCTTTGCATCCATGACTAGACAGACAACATATTTGATGTTCAAACTGATACACTTTTTGTTGTTGTTACAAATAATCATAAACTTTCAAATTTGATGCCGGCATCACCTGACAAAGAATAGAATATATATTTATTATTATTGTATAACGAAATTGTATGCAAACTAATTTGTTGCAAAATCCTACATAACAACATAGATAAATAGATAAAAATACATAAAAATACCAAACATTCAGCTCACATGCACAATCATTATTGTTATCTTGTGTTCAGCGAGACTATTGCTCTCGAGTAAAAAGTGTTTTTAAAACGGTTTGTCCGGCATTTTATTGTCTTGTATCTCCTGCCTGAGGGCATCAGTTTAAAAAGTTTATGTCCAGGGTGAGATGGGTCCTTTATGATGTTTTGGGCCTTTTCTGAGGCACCTGGCACTGTACAGTTCATCTAGGGAGGGGAGAGAGCAGCCAGTGATCTTGGGAAAGGTGGCAATAAACACTGATAAAGTTGAGGAATGCTCATCAAACACTTATTTGGAACATCCCACAGGTGTGCAGGCTAATTGGGAACAGGTGGGTGCCATGATTGGGTATAAAAACGGCTTCCCAAAAAAAGCTCAGTCTTTCACAAGAGAGGATGGGGCGAGGTACACCCCTTTGTCCACAACTGCGTGAGCAAATAGTCAAACAGTTTAAGAACAACGTTTCTCAAAGTGCAATTGCAAGAGGTTTCGGCATTTCAACATCTACGGTCCATAATAACATCAAAAGGTTCAGAGAATCTGGAAAAATCAACTAGAAATCAAATAGTGGTTGGTGGCTACAGGATTAGGTCTCTGCTTCCTGATGGCTTCACCAGACCAGGATCTTCAGCTCTCACTGGATCGGTTCGCAGCCGAGTGTGAAGCGACTGGGATGAGAATCGGCACCTCCAAGTCCGAGTCCATGGTTTTCGCCCGTAAAAGGGTGGAGTGCCATCTCCGGGTAGGAGAGGAGACCCTGCCCCAAGTCGAGGAGTTGAAGTACCTTAAAGTCTTGCTCAGGAGTGAGGGAAGAGTGGATCGTGAGATCGACAGACGGATCGGTGCGGCGTCTTAAGTAATGCGGACGCTGTATTGATCCGTTGTGGTGAAGAAGGAGCTGAGCCGGAAGGCAAAGCTCTCAATTTACCGGTCGATCTACGTTCCCATCCTCACCTATGGTCATGAGTTTTGGGTTAAGACCGAAAGGACGAGATCACGGGTACAAGCGGCCGGAATGAGTTTACTCCGCCTGGAGAAGCTCTGCCATCCGGTGGGAGCTCAAAGTAAAGCCGCTACTCCTCCACGTCGAAAGGAGCCAGATGAGGTGGTTCGGGCATCTGGTCAGAACGCCTCCAACCGGTAAGAGGCCACGGGGAAGACCCGGGACACGTTGGGAAGACTATGTCTCCCGGCTGGCCTGGCAACGCCTCGGGATCCCCGGGGAAGAGCTGGATGAAATGGCTGGGGAGAGGAACGTTTGGGCTTCCCTGCTTAGGCTGCAATCCCCGCGACCCGACCTCGGATAAGTCGAAGATGGATGGATGGATGGATAAATAAACATTGATTGATTAATTCCACCAATTGTACTTATGTCGTCGAGGTAGCAAGCCTTTGGTATAGGGTACTGGGGAGAGGCGGGTCCGACAGAGAGGCACGGAATGCAGGTGCCCGGCCAAGATGGCGGCGAGGAGGCGGGGATGGCGTGTGAGCGGCGAGGCGGGGTGTGCCGGGAGCGACGCCATGATCGAGATCAGGTGCGTGGATCGTGCACCTGGATACAATTAATAAATCCTCTCGCACTGTTTAAAAGGGCGGCAACCGTGAAGAGAGACAAGGACAAAACGAGACGAAGCGCATGCAACCCGGAAGAGAGCGAGAGCGAGAGGCAGGCGACACGAGCGACTGAAAAGCAACCCGAAAAATACTTTTCTTATCGGAAAATAAAAAAAGTCAAAACTGCTCAAAGCCATGTCCTTCCTTGGTGGTCCCTGGAACCCGCATGACAGTGAGAGTCAATGACAAGTAAATTTTTTCTCGGTACGATCCCTTGACTTTTCAAATGTTGCACAATCCATTTTAGTCCAGTTTGTTGCTCTCTCTCTCTCACATTGCCACGGGTGCAGTACAGTCATGTAACCAAATACCCGGCAAAAACGGCTACCGTGGCCCCACAATGCATTGCGAAATCCCATGCCCTTCCGAGCTTAGTACTGTAGTTAAAGCAAAACATGATACAAAGTAGAAAAACACATTTCCTAATTCAGTATGTAGAGCAGGGGTCACCAACCTTTTTGAAACCAAGAACTACTTCTTGGGTACTGATTAATGCGAAGGGCTACCAGTTTGATACACACTTAAATAAATTGCCAGAAAAAGCCAATTTGCTCAATTTACCTTTAACTCTATGTTATTATTAATAATTAATTATATTTATCTTTGTGGAAACACTGATCTTCTTAATGATTTCTCACAATAAATAAATATTTTTGATGACATGTTTTAAATAGGTTAAAATCCATTCTGCACTTTGTTATAATATTTAACAAATTGGACCAAGCTATATTTCTAACAAAGACAAATCATTATTTTTCTTCTAGATTTTCCAGAACAAAAATTTTAAAATAAATTTAAGACTTTGAAATAAGATTTAAATTTAATTCTACAGATTTTCTAGATTTGCCAGAATATTTTTTTATTTATTTTAATCATAAGTTTGAATAAATATTTCACAAATATTTTTCGTCGAAAAAACAGTAGCTAAAATGAAGAATTAAATTACAATGTATTTATTATTCTTTACAATAAAAAAAAAAAATACTTGAACATTGATTTAAATTGTCAGGAAAGAAGAGGAAGGAATTTAAAAGGTAAAAAGGTATATGTGTTTAAAAATCCAAAAATTATTTTTAAGGTTGTATTTTTTCTCTAAAATTGTCTTTCGGAAAGTTATAAGATGCAAAGTCAAAAAATAAATGAATTTATTTAAACAAGTGAAGACCAAGTCTTTAAAATATTTTCTTAGATTTTCAAATTCTATTTGAGTTTTGTCTCTCTTAGAATTAAAAATATCGAGGAAAATGAGACCAGATTTCCAGTAAATAAATAACATTTTAAAAATAGAGGCAGCTCACAGGTAAATGCTGCTGTGACTGACTCACGCAGTCGTCTTGCGGGTTCCATGGTCCACCAAGGAAGGACATGACTCAGAGCAGGTTTGACTTGCTTTATTTTCCCACTGCGGCCGGGTCGCTCTTCCGCTGCGTCTCCCGTCTCCCTCTGCTGCTCGCTCCGCCGTCTGCTTTTCAGCAGCACGTACTTCAGTCCGCCCCGTCGTTGTATGTGTAATTCTCGCTCCGCACCATCACCAGCCCCATTCTCTCCTCCTTCTCCCCTTTTATACAGCGAGAGGGGATACGTTAATCGTGTGCAGGCGCGCGATCCACACACGTGATCTTGTTTGTGGCGTCGCTCGCCGCTCGCTCGCCATTCCCGCCTCCTCGCCGCCATCTCCAGCGTGCCCTGCCTCTCTGTCGGACCATCTTCACAACTGCTATTTTTAGAAAAGGCCAGCGGGCGACTCATCTGGTCCTTACGGGCTACCTTGTGCCCGCGGGCACCGCGTTGGTGACCCCTGATAGATTTTCTAAGAATGTGATGCATTTTTGCTACTTTGCCCCAACAACGAAGGTAAATATTAAATATCCGGGAATAATGGAGATTTGCTCTTTTTAAGCCGAGTTCTACGGCACCGCTTGACTTACTTTTAGTGTGTTTTGCTGATGTGGAAAAAGCCGGGGTGCAATATACCAGCTATAAATCCATTTTATAATGTTGATTCAAAACCCCGTGACCTTTCGCTGGCCGAGAGTTTCTGTACCAACAAATGGCATTTCTGCAGCTGATGCTGAAATGTGTTCGCTTTTTTTGCGAAAACCCACCAGCGCACCTCATTGATGTTTCAATTTGTGCTGTCTGGGAAAGGTCTGCCGGATTTTCTGTGTCCAGAGTGATTGACTTCTTTGGATAGCCAACACTTAAAATGCATCGATCATGATCTTACACTGCTATCGATCCTCCGTAAGATTGCCTAACCTTCTATTTTAAATTTTCAATAATGAAACTAATGCAATAGCAAATACAAAACAGTAAATCAACAAAAGCTCTTAATCAAAATGGACAAAACAAATGGAAATTAAAGCTGCAAGCAGCGATGGACGGGACCGACTTTTGCTGGTCTTTCCTGCCTTTACCCATTCAACATACCTTTACCTGCACATTACCTACCTTCCCTGCATCCTGGGGTCACACTGGTGCTTCTTTCTTTCACCCATGCATGCTGGTACTTCCTGCCATCACCCAGAAAACATATCTTTACCTACACATTACCTACAGTCTCTGTATCCTGGAGTCAAACTGGTGCCTCCTTCTTTCACCCAGTCAATATAATCTTTACCTGCACAGTACCTACCTTCTCTGCAATCTGTGGTCACGCTGGTGCGTCCTGCTTTTAAGCAGCAGTTATTTGAAGGCTCGTAAAATCAAAACCGGAGAAGTTAGAAAAAGTCTTTGCGCAATTTTTAATCAGAAGGGTTCAATCTCTTTTCTGTGTGAGTTTGAAGCCGACACAACAAACCGGCTCAGAGGAGATAATGTTTGAAAAAAAAGGTGACGGGTTTTTACAAAACTTTTGTTGTGAAGGGGTAGTTGCCAACTTGCTGTTGATTTTTGCTGAAGGATGTCAATTAATGAAATATAGGTCCAAGTGAGACCTACATAGAGGTTTTTTTTTTAATGTCTCTACAACATTCCTACCGGAAGTTACAAGCAGTTTTGTCTGTTTTTTCTTCCTAAGAGCAGTTTCGTCAGTGTTTTATTCCTAGGAGGCGCTAGAGCGCAATTTTTATTATTTTTTTTATTTTTTATTAGATCTCAATTTTCACCAGTCCTGATTTGGTGATTTTTGAAGCATTTTAAGGGTGTCAAATTACAGCTCAAAGACAAAAAAAATTAATTTTTTAGGAAACTTTTGTTTTGAAGCGTTTTTTTTGCCAACTTTCTGTTGATTTTTGCTGAAGGATGTAAGAGTATGAAATGCAGGTCTAAGTCAAACCTACATAGAGGTCTTTGTTTGGGTGGAAGGACCTTAAAGCAGCCCACACAGCTGCCTGTTTTAAAAGCATTATAATTGGCTGATTGTCATAGGTGAAAAATAACCGTCAGGAAAAAATATTAGCATCCCAGCATGCTAACCTTTCAAGCTATTTTTGAACTGCTAATTTTGCAGTTGTAACCCTTAACAGTGAGGAAAAAAATATTAGCATTCCAGCATGCCAACCTTTCAAGCTATTTTTGAACCGCTAATTTTGCAGCTGTAACCCTTTACGGTGAGGAAAAAATATTA
>NC_084637.1:28644193-28651693 GCF_033978795.1 Nerophis ophidion
CAAGACCACTGATAATCTCCCTTGATCTGGGGCTCCACGCAATATCTCATCCCATGGGGTCAAAATGATCCTGACAGGATCTTTTTGGGGGGACCGGGTGAATGACCTGCAGAGAGCTGGGACCAAAGTATCAAAGGTTACCATCAGTAACACACTACGCCGACAGGGAATCAAATCCTGCAGTGCCAGAAGTGTCCCCCCTGCTTAAGCCAGTGCATGTCCAGGCCCGTCTGAAGTTTGCCAGAGAGCACATGGATGATACAGCAGAGTATTAGGAGAATGTCATGTTGTCAGATGAAACCAAAATAGAACTTTTTGGTATAAACTCAACTCGTCGTGTTCGGAGGAAGAAGAATACTGAGTTGCATCCCAAGAACACCAGACCTACTGTGAAGCATGGGGGTGGAAACATCATGCTTTAAGGCTGTTTTTCTGCTAAGGGGACAGGACGATTGATCCGTGTTAAGGAAAGAATGAATGGGGCCATGTATCGTGAGATTTTGAGGCAAAACCTCTTTCCATCAGTGAGAACTTTGAATGGTTGACCAAATACTTATTTTCCACCATAACTTACAAAAAAATTCTTTAAAATTCCTACAATGTGAATTCCTGGATTTTTTTTTCACATTCTGTCTCTCACAGTTGAAGTGTACCTATGATGAAAATTACAGACTTCTGTCATCATTTTAAGTGGGAGAACTTGCACAATCGGTGGCTGACTAAATACTTTTTTGCCCCATTGTATTACTAATATAGGCTCTGTACCGTGGAAGTCATTGTGGTTTGTGCAGCCCTTTGAGACACTTGTGATTTAGGGCTATGTAAAAAAACATTGATTGATTGATTGATAATATTTTATTCTGCCAAAAAAAAAAAGTACTTACCTGTGGGATCTGAGCCGAGGATGTTGTTGTGGCTTGTGCGGCCCTTTGAGACACTTGTGATTTAGGGCTATATAAATAAACACTGATTGATTGATTGATTGATGTCAGAGTTAGTTTGTGACGAACCCCAAGATGCAGAGGAGGAGGCAGGCATTGAGTAATAAAACATGGTTTTAATTTAACACTAAAACAAAACCAAACAAAGGGTACAAAAGGTGCGCACAAGGCGGATAACAAACTAGGCTATGAACAAACAAATCGGAAGCAGGGAACAAAAATTAGTAACCTACAAACATCTACCAAATATAGCTTACCGCTACGATGCAATCACACGACTAGTAGGAACGACAAGTAGAAAATGACTGACACAACAGGAGCGACAAGTAGCAATGACAAGAATCCAGCACAGACTGGATGGGAACGCAGGTTGGAATAGGAGCGGGCTGATTGACACCAGGTGTGGCAGGTGCAAATGAGCCACAGCTGAGAGGAAACAGCGCTCAGGGAGAAACACAGGAAACAGACAAAATAAGAGCGCTGACAGGAAATACTACACACTCAGAGGAAACAGAGATAAATGCAGAGGAAAAAACTAAAACATAACCAAACTGTCAGGGACGAACCTGACAATTGATTGACTAACTTTAGAGCTAACCGAACCGTCTAAAGTTCTGGCCAATCGCTAAAATTGGTTGCCCGTCTCTCATGCTTTTGTCCATCTTGCCTTAGCAGGGCTTGAAACTGAAAGTTAACTTGGCTTGTGTGCCAAAATGTATTATTTTTGGAGTTCATTTAAGTTATTTTTCAGTATCAAATGGTTCAAGTCCTTCAAAAAAAATAAGGATAAAACACTATTATTTCAGGCTAATTGAAGCACTTTATATTTACTGCTACAGACTAAAAGTTATTTGTTATGGGACATTCATCCTCGGCTGTTGCCATTTCTAATAAAAAGTAGTGTAAAGTGCTAACTTATATCTGTCAGTATACTTGCCGTGAAAGCGCTAAAACATACCGGTGTAGTGAGTTTACATTATTCAGCCAAGAAACTTTAGTTATTAGAGAGTTTACTGACAGATATAAGTTAGAACTTTACACTACTTTATATTAGAAATGGCAACAGCGTAGGATGCTTGTCTCATAACAAGAAGATAGAGGAAAAAGAATAAGCGAATCGACTATGGACTACAAAGGCGGAAGCGCACAATTTTTCAGGATTTATGCAGCTCCCAAATACAGATCAGCAGGTAGGTAAGAAAAGTTGCTTTTGCATAATATTGCGAAACAAAACGGCATACAATATGTCTTACCTTATACACACACACCATTATAATACTCCTATGTTTAATGCTTTGATAATCCTTCACGTGGTGCGGCTTCATAGCTTACCAAAGTCTCACTAAAAGAGTTAGAAATATTTTTGAGCGCTGTGTGTAATGTTCTATATTTTCAATTGAACGTATCAAATGTCGGTGTTGTTTACTTGAGACATATTGCAGTCATATTGCTGTCTACACTTATCTCTTATGTTTGACTTCCGTCTACTGGTCACACTTATCATTAATGTGTTATGTATAGATAAGGGGAAGGAGACTGCATAACTACAGAGGATCAAGCTCAACGGGTTTTATTGAGTGCTTGATGATTATGTGGGGTGTGTATGCTACTATGTATTTGAATGGAAGGCTATGTGTAGAAATTAACCGTATGTAAATACCATAGGATTTGTTGGAGTGCGTGTTGGATGTGGTAGCATCCAAGTCCAGATGGAAGAAGCAAAGAGGTTTGTGGTTCGAGCGGGGTCGTGGGGCAGGAGAGAGGCGTCCAAAAGTCCCAGCGTGGTGTCGGGGCTCGGGGAAGGTAATCAAGATCCAGGCGAAATGGCATCTGGAGAGATGCACAGCAAAAGCTGAGACACGGGAGTGTAAGAAAACAAGAGATAACAAGGAATCAGGATAAGGCTCGAGAGAGACAAGCAAGCGAGAGAGAGCTGGAGGGAAGTCAGAGACGCGGAGCTTACTGTACACAGGGCTAAGTTCCGACGAGGAGGAGTCAGCGGCGAGGCTCTTTATCCTGTCGTCCTTCATTAATCCCAGGTGCGTTGATTGCATATTGCCCCCGGCTGCGGCGGCGCGTGGGCGCGGTGTGAGCAGCGAGCGCGGGGACGTGTCCGGCGGCGCTCACAGTGGAGCTTCTAGGTCAGGGGTCGGGAACCTTTTTGGCTGAGAGAGCCATAAGAGCCAAATATTTTAAAAAGTATTTCCGTGAGAGCCATACAATATTTCTTTTAAGACTGAATACAACTAAATGCGTGCATTTTTAAGTAAGACCAAGATTTTTAGAGTACAATAAGTCTCTTATTCTTTTTAATAACATTGTTATTCTCAAGCTAACTAACAATAAATAAAATACTTCCTACCATTAATGCGACTTTTTGAACAGGTGCGGTAGAAACCAGATGGATTGACTGAAATGCATGAGAATGTTTTATATTTTGAACGTTATTTTTGACACTGTGATTACCAGCGGAATTATTCATTACTCACCGTGTTAAGCAATGTCAGCTAAGATTTATCTAGAGCCATAGGTTCCCTACCCCTGTTCTAGGTGCTCACGCAGAAGAGGGAAAGGTGGACTGCGCGTGCGCTGTAGCACAACGTACCAAAAGAAATAGCTTCGAGGTGAGTAAGCTCAACCAAACATATTCCTTACGTCAGGCGCACCGGGTTATGAGGTGCAATGTCGAGTTTTGAGAAAAAAAAAAAAAAAAGTGCGCCTTATAGTCCGCAAAATACGGTACGTGATTAATCTGTGTATTTGTAGATTAATGTAATATTTATTGTGACAGACTTCTCAAGCCGTCGTGCGGGTTCCAAAGACCGTCAAGGAAGGACATAGCGGTGGCACGTTTAAACTTTTTTTTTTTCTCCATATAGACTCATTTTCAGCTGCTCTGTGTGCCGCTCGCTCTTCCACTTGCCTTTCTGCTTCTGGCGTCATCGCCTCTCTCGCGCTCCGTCTCTCTCTCTCAGCATCATCTTCCCTCTGGCTCCTTCTAGTCTCTACGCCTCTCTCTCCGACGTTCACGGCTGTCGACCTATTGTACAGTGCGAGAGGATTACTTGATTGTCCCCAGGTGCGTGATCCACGCACCTGATCTTGATTGTGGTGTCGCCGCTCACTCGCCGTCCACGCCTCCTTGCCGCCATCTTGGGCCGGGCTCCGGCGTGCCCTGCCTCGCTGTCGGACTGCCAGTCACACCTTCTCGCGGTGTGCCCTGCCTCGCTGTCGAACTGCCGGCTCCGCTTCTCCACATAAAATTTTTGTTGTGATTAATCACATGGGTTTACTTGTTCAACGGCAAACAACGCCAGGGGAGTATACTGCACCCGTGGCATCAACCCCAACCAAAATACCACAAATAAGTTCAAAATCTGTGTGTCAGGTTCAAACACTGATGACATCTATTAAACAAGACAAAAGAATCAAACAGAGACAGAATTAAATGTGGACTCAGATCCCATGGCCACTGTACTCTCTGTAGAGTCCTGCACCACGCTCTGCCCAAAGATTTTACTCCTCCTTCTTTATTTGACCCCCCCCCCCCCCCCCCCCCCCCCTCCTGCCCACAGCTGCTTCCTGAGGGGAAGTGGGTCGTAAACAGCGTTGCCTTCGGTTACCGAACAGTTCGAAGAGAGTTCGTCAAATAGTTCAAAAAGAGTTCCATAAAATATTTCAAAGAGAGTCCCATAAAATAGTTCAAAGAGCGTTCCATAAAATAGTTCAAATAGATTTCGTAAAATACTTCAAAAGAGTTCCTCTGGAAGTTGGGCAGATCCCGCCAACTGTCCGCTTTGTAGTCCAAGTTGAGTTTTACGAGCATTCTTGGTAGGTTTCAGCATTTTGTCTTCTTGTCAGGAACACAATGTAAAACAAAGTTTTTTTTGTGATAATTTAGAAACAATTATTCTAACACTGTGAATGATTATGATTAATCCAAATTCAAAAGTGTGATAAATCTGATAAAAGCACATATTGATGAAATCAACCAATGGATGTCCGCTAATTTTTTGCAACTCAACACCAAAAAAACGGAAATGCTGATTATCGGTCCTGCTAGACACTGACCTCTATTTAATAATACAACTTTAACATTTGACAACCAAACAATTAAACAAGGCGACACGGTAAAGAATCTGGGTATTATCTTCGACCCAACTCTCTCCTTTGAGTCACACATTAAAAGCGTTACTAAAACGGCCTTCTTTCATCTCCGTAATATCGCTAAAATTCGCTCCATTTTGTCCACTAAAGACGCCGAGATCATTATCCATGCGTTTGTTACGTCTCGCCTCGACTACTGTAACGTATTATTTTCGGGTCTCCCCATGTCTAGCATTAAAAGATTACAGTTGGTACAAAATGCGGCTGCTAGACTTTTGACAAGAACAAGAAAGTTTGATCACATTACGCCTGTACTGGCTCACCTGCACTGGCTTCCTGTGCACTTAAGATGTGACTTTAAGGTTTTACTACTTACGTATAAAATACTACACGGTCTAGCTCCATCTTATCTTGCCGATTGTATTGTACCATATGTCTCGGCAAGAAATCTGCGTTCAAAGGACTCCGGCTTATTAGTGATTCCCAAAGCCCAAAAAAGTCTGCGGGCTATAGAGCGTTTTCCGTTCGGGCTCCAGTACTCTGGAATGCCCTCCCGGTAACAGTTCGAGATGCCACCTCAGTAGAAGCATTTAAGTCTCACCTTAAAACTCATTTGTATACTCTAGCCTTTAAATAGACTCCCTTTTTAGACCAGTTGATCTGCCGTTTCTTTTCTTTTTCTCCTATGTCCCACTCTCCCTTGTGGAGGGGGTCGGTCCGATCCGGTGGCCATGTACTGCTTGCCTGTGTATCGGCTGGGGATATCTCTGCGCTGCTGATCCGCCTCCGCTTGGGATGGTTTCTGCTGGCTCCGCTGTGAACGGGACTCTCGCTGCTGTGTTGGATCCAATATGGATTGAACTTTCACAGTATCATGTTAGACCCGCTCGACATCCATTGCTTTCCTCCTCTCCAAGGTTCTCATAGTCATCATTGTCACCGACGTCCCACTGGGTGTGAGTTTTCCTTGCCCTTATGTGGGCCTACCGAGGATGTGGTAGTGGTTTGTGCAGCCCTTTGAGACACTAGTGATTTAGGGCTATATAAGTAAACATTGATTGATTGATTGATATTGGACTTAACACTTTGAGTTATTTTAGCAACCACTGTGTTGGGTTTTTTTTTCTCTCACAGAAGGGTACCAGTAATTTAATCCGCGTAACCTAAACGCACTAGAAAGCAATTATTGTACCGTTGGAGGATTTCCATTTAGTTGCGATAATTGTCCTCCATAAATTGTTAAAGAACGTTTAACAATTTTTGACGGAGAACTGTAATTCAAAAATGCAATTATCAACGTCCATTAGCTTTGCAGACATGCATTTCCTGATACCTGCAGTACTAATGTAGGATTATTACTATGCGCTCTGCCAGTGTTTTTCAACCACTGTGCGGTGGCACACTAGTGTGCTGTGAGATACTGTCTGGTGTGGTTAAAAATATTTTTTGCAAACCAGTAATTATAGTCTGCAAATGATGTGTTGTTGCGGAGTGTTGGTGCTGTCTAGAGCTCGTCAGAGTAACCGTGTAATACTCTTCCATATCATTGCTTTGTAGATGTTGGAAACAGCGGGAGGCAGGGTGCAGGTAAAAATGTGTCTAATGCTTAAACAAAGATGAACAAAAGGTGAGTGCCCCTACGAAAAGGGATTGAAGCTTAGCAAAGACTACCGTATTTCCTTGAATTGCCACCGGGGCGTTAATTAGTTTAAAACCTCTTCTCACTCTGGCGCTTACCAAAGGCATGCGGTAAAGGCAAGCATGCGCAAATTATTTTAAAACCTCTTCTTAACAAAGGCATGCAGTAAATTTAGGCCTGCGCTTAAAAATTTGAGTGTGATGTAAGGATCCCATCACGAAAAGCACATTTAATAAAAAAAAAAAAAAAAACGTTATCATGGTCTTACCTTTACTTATAAATGAAGTCCATGCGCAGCTCTTTCTGATTAAAAGCGTTGATATCTTGTTTATAGAAGTCTTCCTTATCTTTCTTCAGTTTTAAAAGTCTCTCTGTCTCAATGGAGATCTAACTTTATTACCCCCTGCTTCGATTGAAAGTCCAGTTTAGAAAACTGTTTTATTTTAGATATGTAATCCTCCATGTTAAAAGTGCAAGCGAGAGGAAAAAATAAACACACGCTGCTCACTCGTGCTGCTTGTTGTCACTTTTTCTGCAGCCGAGTGGTCGCAAGAAGGATCACTAGCGCCCTCTATCACCAGGAGGCGGGAGTCATTTATTGACTCATATTTGACACACGCAGCTACGGTATATTAATAAATCATAGCTGCTTACTGTTCTTTTTAGCATAATCATTAGCTTGAACCTTGAATCCCACTGAATAGCTCTTATTCTTCTTCCCTTTATGCGATTTGAAATTATTGAAATCAGCCTCCTCCATTTTGAAAATGATGACAGGTGACGTGACGAGTTTGACCCGGTGGAAATTCTAGG
>NC_084637.1:28661693-28674193 GCF_033978795.1 Nerophis ophidion
AGTTTTGGGCACCCGGGGACATATTTTGGGCAAACTTGGGACTTTTGACCATTTTGGCTGCCTTTCCGCCTCTTCTTTCCGCCTTCCTGTGCATCATTGCTGGGTGTGTTTTGGACATTTGGACAAAAATAGTTTTCAAGCATGTTTTACTCAATATAGGTCATAAAATCTCAGCAACAAGCTGTAATATCTTACTGAGATCATTTAGGACCAAAACCCTTAAAACGAGTAAAACACTCTAACATAAAATCTTATGTATGGCCGCGCAGGTCCCGGGATGCCCGAAATGTCAATAACACACCCAGCCAAGTCCCACAGGGAGTGGGGATAAAAGTTGGAAAAGTCTGTAAAAGTCCCAAAAATGTCCAAAATACGTACCCAGTTTCGAGTCCCACAAGTCCCACCACCGGCCGGGATGCAAAAATGTCCAAAACGCGCCCAGCAAAGTCCCACGGGAAGGTTGGTAGAAAAGTGAGAAAAGTGGGTAAAATGTACAAAAATCACACCTGGGGTCAAGTGCCACAAGTCTTAAGACTTGTGGGCACTCTAACCTGGGTAGGTATTTTGAACATGTTTGGGACTTTTGCCGATTTTTTCAACTGAGAAACAAATATTTTTGGGCGGCACCTCAAAGAGGCGCCCTGGGCCCAACAATGGTTATGGAAACGCAGGTTTATTGGATACAATGGAACACAATTTGAGCTAGACAAGTGGCTGGGGAGAGGAAAGTCCGGGTTTCCCTGCTTAGGCTGCTGCCCCCGCGACCCGACCTGGGATAAGGGGAAGAAGATAGATGGAAGGATGGATGGAACACAATTAAATGTCACACCCATAGTTCCTTGTTTTTGTCATGTTTGGTTATTTTTTGGACAATCAGTTCTTGCTTTTGCACTTCCTTGTTTTCTTTGTTTCCATAGCAACGCATTGATTTTCACCTTGCCCTCATGTCACGCCCCTGTCCTCAGTTTTCACACCTGCTGGTAAATGACTGCTAGTATTCACGCCACAGTTTCCAAGTGTTCAGCCTGGCCAGTTCACATCCCGTATTCCTCAACTCCTTTCATGCCAAAGACCATGCTGTTCATTTTGTCCACGCCACGTAAGTTTTGTTATTCATGCCACAGTGCAAGTGTTTTTGTTTTATGTTTGTAGCTTTTAGCCTTAACGCTAGTCATTTGTTTGTCATTAGTCAAGTTTGTTCTCCTGCGATGAGGTGGCGACTTGTCCAGGGTGTACCCCGCCTTCCGCCCGATTGTAGCTGAGATAGGCGCCAGCGCCCCCCGCGACCCCAAAAGGGAATAAGCGGTAGAAAATGGATGGAAGTTTGTTCTCCGCCATTGTGCGCGCCTTTTTGTAGTTTTGTTAGAATATAAAATAAAATGTACTCACGTTCACGCCTGGCTCGTGCCAATTTCCTTTTGCGTTGGTAAAACAAACTATCCCATAGTCCTAGCCCTGCCTTTAAGCATATAAAGTCAACTTGTTTTTTCACTCTGCTGCTACTTTGGGGGCGGCATAGCTATGTTGGTAGAGTGGCTGTGTCAGCAACTTTAGGGTTGCAGGTTCGATTCCCGCTTGTGCCATCAGAGTCACTGCCGTTGCGTCCTTGGGCAAGACACTTTACCCACCTGCTCCCAGTGTCACCCACACTGGTTTAAATGTAACTTAGATATTGGGTGGCACTATGTAAAGCGCTTTGAGTCACTTGAGAAAAGCGCTATATAAATATACTTCACTTCACTTTAAAACCTCCGTCAAGTTTTGGTGTTACTATATATCTGCTTACCAACCAGCACTAGAATATCTGGGGACTTTTGTCATTGTATTGTTATCAGTGACTGAGCAGAAAAGGGCTGGATAAAAAAACTCTATATGAAGCGCTCTGCTATATACATTTTTACCATTCAGAAACATCCTTCTTTGGGATGAAATACCGCATGACACACATTTGGAACCTCGATGTGAGGTTAACGGACCCTCCCTGGCCCCCTCATGCCAGCCAACAAGTGGTGTGACATGGGGGGGTCACGGCTGAAGAAGCGGGTCACAGCGGTGGTGGTGGTGGGCCATCATTGATGAGTAGTGCCTCAGTGTGAAGGCTGCTGGATGGTGTGATGGAAGTCAAGCGTGGGGGACTTTCTCATCAGTGCCAACCCCGCTGAGATGCAGCTGGCTGGTGTGCAGGGCACTTGAAGCCGAGGATGAAACGGGCCACACTATAAAGGCTGACACACACACACAAAAAGTCTGCGTAGCTAATTAATTTGGAAATAGAGGGTTTGGCGGCGTAGAGCTGCCAGCGTGACACCGCAGAATCTGAAGTTAAACAATTAGATTCCCCCGACCTTCGGCTGGCGTTTTGTTAACTTTCTGAAATAACTCTCTGAAGGAATAAACAAACGGTAGCACATATCAATATGACCTCTTGACTTGAAGCGATTTAGCATTCAGTGGAAATAATGAGCTGATTTTAATCAAATACAATTGTATTGACATGACAAGGACACAATAATACACGCATTGTCTTTGTATTTTACATCATGGAGCAAAAATACACCCTAGTACATTTTATTGCATTCTGAATGTATTTAAACTGAATAAAATAAATGTATATATATATATATATATATTTATATATATATATATATATATTTTCTACTTATTTTCCTTAAAAAAGTAAAAATGATATATATAAATAAAAAATTTTTATTTTTATTATTTAAATAATAAAAAAAAATATATACATATATATATATATTTTTTTTTTTTTTTAATTATTTAAATAATAAAAATACAATTTTATTTATATATATATATATATATATATATATATATATATATATATATATATATATATATATATATATATATATAATTTTTTAAATTATTTAAATAATAAAAATACAATTGTGTATATATATATATATATATATATATATATATATATATATATATATATATATATATATATTACCGATATGTTGTCTACTTATTGTCCTTAAATAGAATAAAAATAGAATAAAAAAATACATTATATATATATATATAATTTTTTTTCTATATATATATATATACATATATATATATATATATATATATATATATATATATATATATATACTTTTATATATATATATACTTTTATATATATACAATTTTTTTTTTTTAAGGAAAATAAGTAGACAACATTGTAACTTTAAAATTTGACTTTTGTCATTATATGGTACTTTATAGATACATTATATCCATCCTTCCATTTCCTACCGCTTATTCCCTTTTTGGGGTCGCGGGGGACGCTGGCGCCTATCTCAGCTACTATAATTCAATCGGTACTACCGGGTACCGGTTCACGTAAAAAAACCAAACATATTTGGATACCTTTTATTCATGCATCACCTGTTCGAAAAGTCACTTGAATTTGATTTGGCGTTTTTGTTGAACTTTTTTATGTATTTATTTTTTTATTAATTATCTTTATACTCGTTTATTATCCATCCATCCATCCATTTTCTACCGCTTATTCCCTTTCGGGGGCGCTGGCGCCTATCTCAGCTACAATTGGGCGGAAGGCAGGGTACACCCTGGACAAGTCGCCACCTCATCGCAGGGCCAACACAGATAGTTTATTAATGTTTTTTATTATTATTACAATTTTTTTGTACTAATGTTAATATTTTATTGAAGAACCTATCTTGCCTTGAATTGTGTAGGTCAGTGGTCCCCAACCACCGGGCCGTGGCCCGGTACCGGGCCACAAAAGAATTTTTTATAAAAAAATAAATAAAAATAAAAATATATATATATTTTTATTTTTTTATTAAATCAACATAAACAACACAATATACACTTACAATTAGTGCACCAACCACAAAAACCTCCCTTTTTCATGACAAAAACATCCCTTTTTCATGACCAAGAAGAAAAAAAAAAAAAAAAAAAAGACCTCTCCGGGCCGCGGGACAAATTATTAAGCGTTGACCGGTCCGCGGATACAAAAAGGTTGGGGACCACCGGTGTAGGTGAAGGATTTTTTTTTGTGCACTCACAATAAATACTCAAAAAATATAATCGCAAAATAAATATAAATGAAATATAGATATGAATACAAAAAATTAAAAAAAATATATATTTCTAAAAAAAAAAGCTAACCATTCCTTTTATTTGCCGGTAAAATTGATGTGACTTGTATAATGCAGCAGATGGTGAATAACCAAAATGAAACACCAACACAATATCAGTGCAGTGTCAATACAGGTAGCGAGTGTTCCTTACACTCACTGAGGCATCATTTAGCCATCACTGCCATTTGACTTAAACTTGAATTGAATTAGTTGTTTTTGGACTTTCATTTGTTTTGTTTTTATTATAGTTTTTTCAATTTGTTTTACTAGTATTTTTTTTTTTTTTTTTTACAAATTATGATGTTGTATTAAAGAGCCTATCTTGCCTGGAATTGTGCAGGTGGAGGGCATTTTAGATTGCTTAGAGCCCAAAATAAATATTGAAATACCTAATTATGAATAGAATTTAAATTTAAATGTAAATATCAATTGCTTGGTACCTGTTTTTTTTTCCCCTGCAAAAAAAATATTAGTTTTCTCTAACTATTCATTTAATTTGCCGGTAAAAATGTTATGACTTGTATAGCCCAGCAGATGGTGGATTACCGACATAAAACACCAACACAGTATCAGTGCAGTGTCAAAGACAGGTAGTGGATGTGCCTTACACTCACTGGAGCGTCATTTACCCATCACTGCCCATAGGCGTAAACTTGAATTTAATTAGTTGTTTTTGTTCCACTTTCATTATAAAAATTTTTTTGTCATATCTTTATTTGTTTTACTCTACTATTTTTGTTGTTTTCTTTTTAAAAATTAAGTTGTATTTAAGAACCTTGAATGGTGTAGGTGAAGGGTATTTTTGTGCCCAAAACAAATACTAAAATAACTAAATATAAATATAAATTCTACAATATTTGTTTTTCTTGTCTGCAAAAACATATCCGCTAACTATTTATTTTATTTGCCGGTTAAAAATAATATGACTTGTATAACCCAGAAGACGGCCACGGCGAATGACCATTATAAAACACCAACACAGTATCAGTGCAGTGTCAATACAGTTAGTGAGTGTGCCTTACACTCACCGAGGCACCATTTACCCATCATCACTAACATTTGACTTCAACTTTAATTTAATTTGGTGTTTTTTTTTTGACTTTCAAAAGTTGTTTCTTTATTTAAATTCTATTTTAATTTGTTTTAATAGTAGTGTTTTTTTTTTTTGTGTTTTTTTTTTACAAATGATCATGCTTAAGAATGTTGGCTTGTATTGTGTCGGTTGAGGTTTTTATATAAAAAAAAAATGGTGCCCAAAATAAATATGCAAATAACTAAAATTAAATATAAATACAAATATTAATATACATATTCATTTGTCAATACTTGTTCCTTTTCTGCAAAAACATATTTGCCAACTATTTATTTTAAAATGATACGACTTGCATAACCCAGCAGACGATGAACCACCAACACAGTATCAATGCCGTGTCCATCCGCTATACCAGGGGTGCCCATTACGTCGATCACGAGCTACCAGTCGACCGCGGGGGGTGTGTCAGTCGATCTCCAGCCAGGCTTTTAAAAAAAAAAGACCTAAAAATTAGTGATCATCAATCTTCACCAAGACGTCACTTAAATGACATTCACGGTACCGGAGGGTCTTGTGAGATGACGCTGGCTGCTGCAAGATCATTATTATTAAAAATGACCGAGAGGAAGGCGAGAAACACTTTTTATTTCAACAGACTCTCGCGCCGTACCTTCCGTCAAAACTCTAAAGGCCGACTGCACATTTCCTATCTTCACAATAAAAGCCCTGCTTCATGCTGCCTGCGCTAACTAAATACAGAGTCTCCGAAAACTGGCGTGCACAAGCGATCCCTCAGAAAGCTGGTGTGCACATCACTTGTGCACGCCAGCTTTCCGAGGCTCTTATTTTGTTAGCGCAGGCAGCATGAAGCAGGGCTTTTATTGTGAAGATAGGAAATGTGCAGAGTTTTGACGGAAGGGACGGCGCGAAAGTCTGTTGAAATAAAAAGTGTTTCTCGCCTTCCTCTCTGTCATTTTTTCATAATAATGAACTGGCAGCAGCCAGCGTCATCTCACAAGACCCTCGGGTGCCGTGATTGTCAATCAAGCAAGCTACGGAATTTGCCGCCAATGTTTTTCTTGTAAAGTGTATGGAAGCTGGATGAATTAGATGCCAAAAACCAACCACTTTCATGTGGTATCGTACAGAAAGGACAACTTTTTTTCTCCTCCATTTGAAAATGTGGGCGTTATCATCATTACTGTCTGATTCCAATCAATGCAAGTCATCAGAATCAGGTAATACACCAACTTATATTCTTGTCTTTGTGAAAGAAAGACATCTATATGTGTTACACATGCTTGTATCATCATTAAACACATGTAACTTGTTTACAAAAATGTTTCTTTCATAAATAAATAATATATATATAAATGAGGTAGATCCCCTCGAGTTGGTCAATTGAAAAGTAGCTCGCCTGCAGAAAAAGTGTGGGCACCCCTGCGCTATACGGACAGAGTGAATGCATTTGTCGCATTGTTTGCAAAAACGCTCCTTTGGGTACATTTGTGCAACTAATTGTCCACATCTTGCTGAGTGGAAGGACTAACATCGCCAAGCCAGCTCTTATCGAGTGCAGAATATAGCAGTGAGTCCGATTCTGACCCGAAGGTGCCCGCCTGAGTCTGTCAGGGCCGATCTGGATTACAACGGGGGGTTGTGGGGGTAAACAAGCCCTGCTGGAGAATGATGCCGCAGCCCTGCCGGCTGCACTGTGCATCCCTCAGAGGGCAGTCGGGGCTCGTCCTCCCTTTTTCTACCAAGCAACACGCCAAAGCTGTCACGGCAAATAATGCGTCCTGCTTGAAAAAATAAATAAATAATAATAAGGATTATGCAGTAATAGCCAGATCATCCCAGATTACGACACATATTCATATTTGTATTCACTTGGTATTTGCCGGGCATTCTCCACAAGCTTGTTGCTTTTACATCAGTGAAGTGAAGTGAATTATATTTATATAGCGCTCTTTCTCTAGTGACTCAGAGTGCTTTACATAGTAAAACCCAATATCTAAGTTACATTCAAACCAGTGTAGGTGGGTAAAGTGTCTTGCCCAAGGACACAACGGCAGTGACTAGGATGGCAGAAGCGGGAATCGAACATGCAACCCTCAAGTTGCTGGCACAGCCACTCTACCAACCGAGCTATACCGGTTGGTAGATAATACGATTGAACAATTTTTAAAACGTAAAAAATGATATAAAGGAGCACACGGGTGAAATGTAACAAGAAAATGTTGGGGAGGTTTAGCTCGGTTGGTGGAACGGCCGTGCCAGCAACTTGAAGGTTGCAGGTTCGATTCCCGCATCCGCCATCCTAATCACTGCCGTTGTGTCCTTGGGCAAAACACTTTACCCACCTGCTCCCAGTGCCACCCACACTGGTTTGAATGTAACTTATATACTGGGTTTCACTATGTAAAAGCGCTTTGAGTCACTAGAGAAAAAGCGCTATACAAATATAATTCACTTCACTTCACTTCACTGCCGTTGTGTCTCTGGGCAAGACACTTTACCCACCTGCTCCCAGTGCCACCCACACTGGTTTGAATGTAAAAAATAGATATTGGGTTTCACTATGTAAAGCGCTATGAGTCACTAGAGAAAAAGCGCTATATAAATATAATTCACTTCACTTCACTGCCGTTGTGTCCTTGGGCAAGACACTTTACCCACCTGCTCCCAGTGCCACCCACACTGGTTTAAATGTAAAAATTAGATATTGGGTTTCACTCTGTAAAGCGATATGAGTCACTAGAGAAAAAGCGCTATATAAATATAATTCACTTCACAATGTTTACTCTAATAACACAAAGCTACCATGCAGGCTGTTTCTTTCTTTAAAAAATAATAATGAATCAAAATCAGTGTCATTATGAATTATCGACCTATTCAAGGCTCCAATTACATCACGTTAAATATTCCACTTTGAGGTACTTTTTGGGGGCAAATGTTGGATATTTTGTGTTTGCCATATAGAAAAATTGAGCTGTTTTTTTTTAAGAAGGGCCTAAAATTAACAAACAAAAAACATAAACAACAATAAAACTTTATAATCTGAAGTTGATCTCGAGATTATTGTGTTAAAAGTATACAGTAAAAAAAATATATAATTTATTTGTAGCACTTTAATGAGTAGGACCATTTTGCATCCCCAATAATTTAAGTGTGATTTGTTTTTAAATGTCATTGCTCAAAAAATAATAATGAATTAAAATCAATGGTGTTATTAGTTATTTACTTTTTTAAAGGCCTTCTGAAACCCACTACTACCGACAACGCAGTCTGATAGTTTATATATCAATGATGAAATATTAGCATTGCAACACATGCCAATACAGCCTTTTTAGTTTACTAAATTACAATTTTAAATTTCCCGCGAGGTATCCTGTTGAAAACGTCGCAGAATGACGACGCTTGTGTTGACGCGTGCTTGTTACGTTATTGGCTGGAGCAGACATTTCAGCCCAGCACCACACACGGCTAAAAGTCATCTCTTTTCATTGCATAATTACACAGTATTTTGGACGTCTGTGTTGCTGAATATTTTGCAATTTGTTCAATTAATAATAGAGACGTCAAAGAAGAATGCTGTTGGTGGAAAGCGGTGGATAGCAGCTGTATTTAGCAACCAAAATACAGCCGGTGTTTCTTTGTTTGTTGTGAAGCTTTAACACAGAGCGGTCAAGCGAACATGTTTCCCTACATCAACCAGCAAGTTTTTGGATGGGAAAATTGTAATATTAAGTCGGCTCTTACCGGAGACTTGAGTGAAATATGCGACCTCCTCCTGCAGGTCAAAAAGGCAGGTGTGATCTTGGCTTCTCGGCTTCTCTCAGAGACACTGGCGTCCACCGCAGCCATCCGACTTTCAGTTATGACTTTATAATCTCACTAAAACACTATTATCACAATAAACAGATAAGGGATTTTCCAGAATTATCCTAGTAAATGTGTCTAATTACATCTGAAACGCTCACAGCCTGGAGCCGTCGTCTTTTCATTTATTAATCTTTCATCCCAGCTCAAATTAATGGGGAAATCGTCGCTTTCTTCGTCCGAATAGCCTTTGCTGCTGGGGGCTATGATTACAAACAATGTTCAGATGTGAGGAGCTCCACAACCCGTGACATCACGCGCACATCGTCTGCTACTTCCGGTACAGGCAAGGCTTTTTTATTAGCGAACAAAAGTTGGGAACTTTATCGTCGATGTTCTCTACTAAATCCTCTCAGCAAAAATATGGCAATATCGCGGAATGATCAAACATGACTTGTAGAATGGACCTGCTATCCACGTTTGAATAATAAAATCTCATTTCAGTAGGCCTTTGTGGCTCCAATTATTATATAATCTCGAATATTCCACTTAAAAAAAATTGGGTGATAATATTGCATATTTTGTGTTTTTTTTTTCATCAAAAAACAGGGTTTTCTTTGACCCCTTAAATCTTTAAAATGATTATATTGACAGATGGACCTAATATTTAAAACCGGAATAATAATAAAACAAAATAATACTGTTTTATTCGTATTTTTTTGACCAAAACCCTTTGGGGTCCCCGGGATCAAGCCTGAGTGGAGGCCTAAATGTATATTGGTTATACAAATATTTAATTGGTTTTTAAAATAAAACAATGTCAGAATAGACCCCGCTTTCTTTGATTATTCAGTGTGCGGCCCTCAGTGGAAAAAGTTTGGACACCCCTGTTTTACATAAGTGAATTAACAGTACAGATCGGCCTACTCATGCATTTAAGCATGCGTGGTATTGCCGACTGAAGACCGGGGGGGTCAACTCCAGCGCGGCACCTGCAGGTTAAACGTTTCGCTTCGAGTGTGCATCGGCAGCCGCTGGAAACACCTCGCGGCACTTCAACCCCTTCCGAGAGCCGAGCTTCTGCGTTTTGCAACAAGCTCCTGACCTTTAAATGACTCACATGGCTGGATAGCGCCTGTCAATAGCTGTGAGACACGCATTTTTCCAGCTTGACTGAGCCAGACGTTTGGACAAAAGTATTGGGACACCAGGCTACCACAACGTCCGCTCACTGACACCACTTTTAAGTCCGTCATTTTCCTCTACCGATATTGATGTTCATCCGATATCAGCAAAAGAGCAAGTATCGCCTTGTACAGTGTATAACATCTAAGATACTGTCATGCTTGTTCCTGACAGTTTTGTTTTGTTTTAGTTTTTTCTGTCAGCGCTTTTATTTTAGTAATTTCCTGCTTTTCTCCCTCAACTGTGGCTGATTGGCGCCTGGCCACACCTGGTGTCAATCAGCCCGCTCCTATTTAAACCTGCTTTGTCCTCCAGTCAGAGCTGGATTATCGTCTTCATGACTTGTCGTTGTCTTATGCCGCGGACTGCTTTCTGTCTCCAGTTCTCCCTGGTTCCTCATCGCTTGTGAGCTGTTCCTTGTTCCTGTTTTTCTGGTTTGTGTTTTGCCTTCCATTTTTATATTTTTGGACATTAAATTATGTTTTCTTGCTCAATTTCTGCCACCATTTCTGCATATTGGGGTTCGTCACAAATCCAACCTGACATATACAAGCGCTGCGATACGAGCTTCTGCAAATAAACACATGAGGTTGGTATTTTCTTTTCATTTTGGTCAAGAAAAGGCCAACATGGAAGGCGGACTGTGGAGTAGATGCGGGCGCTGGCCATGGTGCTGAAGCGTGGGTCGTCCGTTGAGCAAAAGCGGGCACTGGCCATGGTGCTGAACTGGCCGCTGATTACACCGGGACCAGTGTGGGTGCTGGTGTTGACACGAGGACCAGTCTGGATGCCAGTATAGAGACAAGAACCAGTCTGGGCTCTGGTACCCATACCAGTACCAGCACTGGGTGCTGGTACTGGTATGGGAACCAGTCTTTTAAAGTTCCAATGATTGTCACACACACCCTTAATGACCCCCTGGGAGGTGAGGGGAGCAGTTAGAAGCAGCGGTGTCCGCGCCCGGGAGTCATTTTTTGTGATTTAACCACTAGGGATGCTGAGTTCCAAAGAAAGAGGTAATTGGTCCCACTTTTATAGTCTTTGGTGTGACTCGGCCGGGGTTTGAACTCCCAACCTACAGATCTCTGGGCGGACACTCCAACCACTCGTTTACTGCGTAGGTACTGGCTCGGGGACCAGTCTGGGTGCTGGTACTGGCTCGGGGACCAGTCTCGGAGTGGGTGCCAGCTCAGGGACCAGCTGTGGAGCAAGTGCTGGCTCAGGGACCAGTCTGGGTGCTGGTGTCTACATGAGGACCAGTCTGGGCACTGGTACTGATTCAGGAACCAGTCTGGGTGCTGGTACTGGTATGGGAACCGGTCTGTTAAAGTGCCAATGATTGTCACACACACACTAGGTGTGGCGAAATTATTCTCTGCATTTAACCCATCACTTTTGATCACCCCCTGGGAGGTGAGGGGAGCAGTGAGCAGCAGTGGTGGCCACTGCTGCAAAGCTGGACAGACAGTTAACATTTTATGTCCTACAATAAGCACACAAAGTTGGTATCTTCTTCTATTTTAGTCAAGTCATTTACGAAAGAGAAACCTGGTAAGCTATAGGCTACTCGCAGCTACACAACAGCTAAGCACGTGATAGCACGCAAGCTAGATATACGTAATAACTTTCCTTATTTGTCTACAATTAAACGTTTTAAATACTAATAGTTGCATATTATTTACACATACAAAGTCTTCAAGGCAAAAATGCATTAGAAAGCATCGAGTAACAAACGTGTCCGCATCATTCAACTTCCTGTGTCATGAGCTTAAAACTGGTAGGTCGGTGGATGTTTCGGTTTTCAAGCCCTGGGTCAGACCTTCAGGACAAAGCACACACCAAGAAAAAAAAAAGAAAAGGACAATCCCACAGCGCAGGGGCAGTGTTTGGGGTGATTTATGGTCTCACTCACCTGTTTCATTGCAGCACGGCGGCCATTGAATCGCTTTTTTAATCAATTTCTTCACAAAGAGCTCTCCAGTGGGTGGGCTGGAGACAAAAAAAAAATCAAAGGCAACATTTCATTCGGTTGGGTGCGGAAGTCTTTTGCAAACTAACTTGTAAATGTGGCAAATATATATATATATATATATATATAAAAAAATTATTAATGAAATGTGTTGGTTTTGCGTTTTATGGTTTCAAAAATGTAATCTCGCAATCGTGTGACCTATAGGATCTTTAACTTGACAAATCACTCTGGCCCGTAGATGTCGCCGAAAAAAACCAATACCACTCCACTTTAATTTAAAGACAGAACTTTCCTCTGGAAGGTTTTATCTTTGTACATGTGATGTCAGATGAAACCAAAATGGAGCTGTGAGGCCTTTAGTGCCAGG
>NC_084637.1:28681693-28801693 GCF_033978795.1 Nerophis ophidion
GTGGAGAGGCGGAGCGCATGGTCCGACAGAGAGGCAGAGCATGCTGGAGCCCGGCCTAAGATGGCTGCAAGGAGGCGGGGATGGCGAGCAAGCGGCGAGCGACGCCACAAACGAGATCAGGTGTGTGGACCGGGCACCTGTACATGATTAACATATCTCCTCTCGCTGTATAAAAGGGGAGAAGGAGGAGAGAACGGGGCTGGTGATGGAGCGGAGCAAGAGCAACCCAAACAGAGACGACAACACGAGCAGCAGAGCGTGCAACCCGGCAGACGCAGACAACGGGGAAGGCTAAAAAGCAACACGCAAAATACTTTTGTTTATTGAAAAATAAAGAAGTCTACACCTGCTCAAAGCCATGTCCTTCCTTGGTGGTCCCTAGAACCCCTAAGACGGCACGAGTCTTTCACAATAATATTATTTGATATTTTACAGTAATATGTTAATAATTTCACACATAAGTCACTCCGGAGTATTTGTCGCACTATGAAAAAAACTGTCACTTATAATCCGAAAAATATGGTATATTTAATTGACTGCAAAGATAAGATATTTAATATTTCAAACTGAGAAACGTATTTTTTTTTTGCAAATAATAATAAACTTAGAATTTAATGGCAGCAAACGTTGCAAAAAAGTTAGCACCGGGGTATTTTTACATGGCCTTTCCTTTTAACAACACGCAGTAAACATTTGAGAACTGAGGAGACCAATTTTTGAAGCTTTTCAGGTGGAATTCGTTCCCATTCCTGCTTGATTTACAGCTTAAGTTGTTTAACAGTCTCCCTTCTGCTATTTTAGGCTTCATAATGCACCAACATTTTCAATGGGAGACAGGTCTGGACTACAGGCAGGCCAGTCTAGTATCCGCACTCTTTTACTATGAAGCCACCTTGTTGTAACACGTGTCTTGGCATTGTCTTGCTGAAATAAGCAGGGGCGTCCATGATAACGTTGCTTGGATGGCAACATATGTTGCTCCAAAACCTGTATGGACGTTTCAGCATTAATGGTGCCTTCACATATGTGTAAGTTACCCATGCCTTGGGCACTAATACACCCCCATACATCACAGAGGCTGGCTTTTGAACTTTGCGCCTATAACAATCCGGGTGGTTATTTTCCTCTTTGTTCCAGAGGACACGACGTCCACAGTTTCCAAAAACTATTTGAAATTTGGACTCGTCAGACCACAGAACACTTTTCCACTTTGCATCGGTCCATCTTAGATGAGCTCGGGACCAGCGATGCCGGCGGCCTTTCTGGGTGTTGTTGATAAATGGCTTTTTTCGCTTTGCATGGTAGAGTTTTAACTAGAAATTACAGATGTAGGGACAAACTGTTGTTACTGACAGTGGTTTCCTGAAGTGTTCCTGAGCCCATGTGTTGATATCCTTCACACACTGATGTCAGTTATTGATGTAGTACCCACCGCCTGAGGGATCCAAGGTCACGGTCATTCAATGTTATGTGCAGTGAGAACTGAGTGGGCACTCAGCACTCTCGGATGACCCTGTAGAGGAGCAGCGTAAACTCACTGAGGCTGATCTCGTCATCTTTCAGTTCCCCATGTACTGTTTCCTGCTGCTCGACAGGATTCTTCTTTCGCCGCTCAAAGCAAAATTTGTAAGTCTTTACGATACAACTAAAACTGTTCTTACTTACTAATGTCTGTCAAAGAGTTTTTATGCATATTTGTTTGCGCTATTGTTTTGTAAACAAGCTAGCTTTTAGGATGAGCGAGTATGCTAACACATTTACAGATGTCTGTGTTAGTATTATTAACTTACAGTGGCATTGTTTTTGTTTCAGTTTTGTAAATGCAACAAAACGTCAGCGTGGAGTTGTTGAGTCTGTTCAGTTGATTAGACAGCTAGATTCTGCAGCTCTCGGGTCCATGACGATGACTTCTGTTTTGTTTGATCAGCCGTTTTACTACCGTTTTCTCCTGTTTATGGCCCTGCGATGAGGTGGCGACTTGTCCAGGGTGTACCCCGCCTTCCGCCCGATTGTAGCTGAGATAGGCGCCAGCGCCCCCCGCGACCCCAAAAGGGAATAATAAGCGGTAGAAAATGGATGGATGGTCCGGTGCGGCGAGTATACCACCTAGAATTACTGCCGGGTCAAACTTGTTTCGCAAAATAATTAGTGCATGCTTAGCATTACCGCCGGCTCAGGATTAAAGAAGCGTCAAACTCGTTTCACAAATCATTATTTTTCTTAGCTCATGTGTAGAATTTCCGCCGGGTCAAACTCGTTTCGCAAAATAATTAGCATATACCTAAAATTTCCGCCGGGTCAAACTCGTTTTGCAAAATAATTAGCATATGCCTAGAATTTCCGCCGGGTCAAACTCGTCACGTCACGAGCGACACTTCACCTGTCATCATTTTCAAAATGAAGGAGGTTGATTTCAATAATTTGAAATTGCATAAAGGGAAGAAGATTAAGAGCTATTCAGTAGGATTTAAAGTCCAAGTTATTAAATATGCTAAAAAGAACAGTAAGCAGCTATGTTTTATCAATATACCGTAGCTGCGTGTGTCAAATATGAGTCATTAAATGACTCCCGCCTCCTGGTGGTAGAGGGCGCTAGTGATCCTTCTTTGCGACTACTCGGCTGCAGAAGAAGTGACAACAAGCAGCAAGAGTGAGCAGCGATCGATTATTTTCTCCTCTCGCTTGCACTTTTAACAAGGAGGATTACATATCTAAAATAAAACCGTTTTCTAAACTGGACTTTCAATCCAAGCAGGAGGTAATAAAGGAAGATCTCCATCGAGACAGAGAGACTTTTAAAACTGAAAAAAGATAAGGAAGACTTCTATAAACAAGTTATTGATGCTTTTGATCAGAAGGAGCTGCGCATGGACTTCATTTATAAGTAAAGGTAAGACCATAATAACGTTTTTCTTTTTATTAAATGTGCTTTTCGTGATGGTATCCTTACATCACACTCAAATTTATAAGCGCAGGCGTAAATTTACCGCATCCCTTTGGTAAGCGCCGGAGTGAGAGGAGGTTTTAAATAAATTAGCGCCCTAGTGGCAATTCAGGGAAATACGGTAGTCTTCCCTAAGCTTCAATGCCTTTTCTTAGGGGCACTCACCTTTTGTTCATTTTTGGTTTAAGCATTAGACACATTTTTACCTGCAAGACAGAGAGACTTTTGAAACTGAGGAAAGATAAGGAAGACTTCTATAAACAAGTTATCGATGCTTTTGATCAGAAGGAGCTGCACATGGACTTTATTTATAGGTATAGGTAAGACCATAATAATGTTTTTTTTTTATTAAATGTGCTTTTCATGATGGTATCCTTACATCACATTCAAATTTTTACGTGCATGCCTTTGGTAAGCGCCGGAGTGAGAATAAGTTTTAAATGAATTAGCGCCCCAGTGACAATTCAAGGAAATACGGTGTATAAAAAGATGTATTCCTTCTATAGTCCGCAAAGTACGGCATATGTAAACAAAAGTCCTACAAATTAATTACTTTATAAAACCTGAATATGCATCAATTTGACACAATCTACAACTCAACATCGTCACTTTAAAAATGTGTAATTACCTCAGAAATCTCTCCGACGGCAGCTTTGCCTCGCAACACCGCGGCTTCACTGAACTCTCTAATTACCACTTGTGTTGTTTGTAATGTGCCATAAATCGGGGACGGTCAGCACATTTTGCACTCCAATGCCCACCCAACCTCAGGTCTGTCTCATGTTGACATAATAATCACAATGATATAGATAATCATTATAATCACAGCAATACAGGGGCGCACATTGCGACACAAAAGATTAACGGCGTGAGGGACTAATGAGGGGAAGGGGGGGCAAGGATGTGAGGTGAAGATGCGATGGACAGTGTGGGGACATGGCTTAAAACTGTATAAAAATAAATCATCTAAAAAGCATTAGGTAATACTTAAGTGCAACTAGATGAGACAATTCCTGAAGGAATTGCATGCAATGCTGAAGTTGAACTGAAATCCTGGAATTTTTAAAAAAATTGTTGAAGCAGAGCACACAATCCCCAAAGAAGCTGAATATTTTGAAATTGGAACGGTGTGAATCAGATGACAAATGTGGAAATTGTGGAATTTGGAAGAACGGTCCATTCCTTTCAATCGGAATTTCCCCCCAAAATTGGGAATTTCGGGAAAAAGCTAGAATTTTTTTTTTTAAATTTGAATGTTCTCAATGAGTTGAAATGGTCGGTGTTGGAATTTTTCAAATCGGTCGAGAAATGTTGATGTAGTAACATGTTGAATTGAGAAATGGTATTACGGAATTCCTGGAATTTTGGGAAAACTGGGAATTGTTGCAGTTCAAAAACTACTTCATTTGTTGTCCTAATTAAGAGGAATGTTTTGACAGTAGTTGAAATGGATTGACAAATGTGGAAGGAGTAGTCGCCAGAAAAAAGGGTGGACATAGGGCTTTGGAAAAGCAGAAATTCTGGAAAATCCTGGAATTTCTTTGAACTTGGAAAAAAGAGGAATTTTAAATTTCCAAAATGGTGGAATATGTTGAAGCTGGAATGGTTTGAATAGGCTGAAAATTGTGGAAATGGTGGAATTTTGAAAAATGGGCAATTCAATTAGAATTGCAAAAATATCCCTTGAAAACAGGGAATTCTGGAAAAATCTGGGAATTTTTGTAAGCTTAACAAATTGAAGTTAGAACGGTTTGAAAGGGTTGAAAAATGTGGGAGGAGGAGTCACCGGGAAAAAGGGTGGAAATAGAGCTTTGAAAAAGCAGGAATTCTGGAAAATCCTGGAATTTTATGAACTAGGGAACAAAATGAAAGTTCAAATTTCCAAAATGGTGGAATATGTTGAAGGTAGAATGGTTTGAATAGGTTGAAAATTGTGGAAATGGTGGAAGTTAGAAAAATGGCCATTTCATTTTGAATGGGAAAAATGGCCCGGAAAACCGGGAATTCTGGAAAAATCTGGGAATTTTTGTAAGCTTAGCAGTTTGAAGTTAGAACTGTTTGAATGAGTTCAACATTTTTGGAGGAGTAGTCACCAGGAAAAAGGGTGGAAATAGAGCTTTGAAAAAGCAGGAATTCTGGAAAATCCTGGAATTTTATGAACTTGGGAACAAAATGAAAGTTCAAATTTCCAAAATGGTATAATATGTTGAAGCTGGAATGGTTTGAATAGGCTGAAAATTGTGGAAAAGGTGGAAGTTTGAAAAATGGCCATTTCATTTGGAATGGGAAAAATGTCCCGGAAAACTGGGAATTCTGGATTAATCTGGGAATTTTTGTAAGCTTAACAAATTGAAGTTAGAACGGTTTGAAAGGGTTGAAAAATGTGGGAGGAGGAGTCACCGGGGAAAAGGGTGGGAATAGAACTTTGAAAAAGCAGGAATTCTGGAAAATCCTGGAATTTTATGAACTTGGGAACAAAATGAAAGTTCAAATTTCCAAAATGGTGGAATATGTTGAAGGTAGAATGGTTTGAATAGGTTGAAAATTGTGGAAATGGTGGAAGTTTGAAAAATGGCCATTTCATTTTGAATGGGAAAAATGGCCCGGAAAACCGGGAATTCTGGAAAAATCTGGGAATTTTTGTAAGCTTAGCAGTTTGAAGTTAGAACAGTTTGAATGAGTTCAACATTTTTGGAGGAGTAGTCACCAGGAAAAAGGGTGGAAATAGAGCTTTGAAAAAGCAGGAATTCTGGAAAATCCTGGAATTTTATGAACTTGGGAACAAAATGAAAGTTCAAATTTCCAAAATGGTATAATATGTTGAAGCTGGAATGGTTTGAATAGGCTGAAAATTGTGGAAAAGGTGGAAGTTTGAAAAATGGCCATTTCATTTGGAATGGGAAAAATGTCCCGGAAAACTGGGAATTCTGGATTAATCTGGAAATTTTTGTAAGCTTAACAAATTGAAGTTAGAACTGTTTGAAAGGGTTGAAAAATGTGGGAGGAGTAGTCACCGGGAAAAAGGGTGGAAATAGAGCTTTGAAAAGGCAGGAATTCTGGAAAATCCTGGAATTTTATGAACTTGGGAACAAAATGAAAGTTCAAATTTCCAAAATGGTGGAATATGTTGAAGGTAGAATGGTTTGAATAGGTTGAAAATTGTGGAAATGGTGGAAGTTTGAAAAATGGCCATTTCATTTTGAATGGGAAAAATGGCCCGGAAAACCGGGAATTCTGGAAAAATCTGGGAATTTTTGTAAGCTTAGCAGTTTGAAGTTAGAACAGTTTGTATGAGTTCAACATTTTCGGAGGAGTAGTCACCAGGAAAAAGGGTGGAAATAGAGCTTTGAAAAAGCAGGAATTCTGGAAAATCCTGGAATTTTATGAACTTGGGAACAAAATGAAAGTTCAAATTTCCAAAATGGTATAATATGTTGAAGCTGGAATGGTTTGAATAGGCTGAAATTTGTGGAAAAGGTGGAAGTTTGAAAAATGGCCATTTCATTTGGAATGGGAAAAATGTCCCGGAAAACTGGGAATTCTGGATTAATCTGGGAATTTTTGTAAGCTTAACAAATTGAAGTTAGAACGGTTTGAAAGGGTTGAAAAATGTGGGAGGAGTAGTCACCGGGAAAAAGGGTGGAAATAGAGCTTTGAAAAAGAAGGAATTCTGGAAAATCCTGGAATTTTATGAACTTGGGAACAAAATGAAAGTTCAAATTTCCAAAATGGTGGAATATGTTGAAGGTAGAATGGTTTGAATAGGTTGAAAATTGTGGAAATGGTGGAAGTTAGAAAAATGGCCATTTCATTTTGAATGGGAAAAATGGCCCGGAAAACCGGGAATTCTGGAAAAATCTGGGAATTTTTGTAAGCTTAGCAGTTTGAAGTTAGAACAGTTTGAATGAGTTCAACATTTTTGGAGGAGTAGTCACCAGGAAAAAGGGTGGAAATAGAGCTTTGAAAAAGCAGGAATTCTGGAAAATCCTGGAATTTTATGAACTTGGGAACAAAATGAAAGTTCAAATTTCCAAAATGGTATAATATGTTGAAGCTGGAATGGTTTGAATAGGCTGAAAATTGTGGAAAAGGTGGAAGTTTGAAAAATGGCCATTTCATTTGGAATGGGAAAAATGTCCCGGAAAACTGGGAATTCTGGATTAATCTGGGAATTTTTGTAAGCTTAACAAATTGAAGTTAGAACGGTTTGAAAGGGTTGAAAAATGTGGGAGGAGTAGTCACCGGGAAAAAGGGTGGAAATAGAGCTTTGAAAAAGCAGGAATTCTGGAAAATCCTGGAATTTTATGAACTTGGGAACAAAATGAAAGTTCAAATTTCCAAAATGGTGGAATATGTTGAAGGTAGAATGGTTTGAATAGGTTGAAAATTGTGGAAATGGTGGAAGTTAGAAAAATGGCCATTTCATTTTGAATGGGAAAAATGGCCCGGAAAACCGGGAATTCTGGAAAAATCTGGGAATGTTTGTAAGCTTAACAGTTTGAAGTTAGAACAGTTTGAATGAGTTGAACATTTTGGGAGGAGTAGTCACCAAGAAAAATGGTGGAAATAAGGCTTTGAAAAAGCAGGAATTCTGGAAAATCTTGGAATTTTATGAACTTGGGAACAAAATGAAAGTTAAAATTTACAAAATGGTGGAATATGTTGAATCTGGAATGGTTTGAATAGGCTGAAAATTGTGGAAATGGTGGAAGTTTGAAAAATGTCCCGGAAAACCAGGAATTCTGGAAAAATCTGGAATTTTTTGTAAGCTTAAGAGTTTGAAGTTAGCACGGTTTGAATGAGTTGAAGATTTTTGGAGGCGTAGTCACCGGGAAAAAGGGTGGAAATAGGGCTTTGAAAAAGCAGGAATTCTGGAAAATCCTGGAATTTTTATGAGCTTGGGAACAAAATGAAAGTTAAAATTTCCAAAATGGTGGAATATGTTGAAGGTAGAATGGTTTGAATAGGTTGAAAATTGTGGAAATGGTGGAAGTTAGAAAAATGGCCATTTCATTTTGAATGGGAAAAATGGCCCGGAAAACCGGGAATTCTGGAAAAATCTGGGAATGTTTGTAAGCTTAACAGTTTGAAATTAGAACAGTTTGAATGAGTTGAACATTTTGGGAGGAGTAGTCACCAAGAAAAATGGTGGAAATAAGGCTTTGAAAAAGCAGGAATTCTGGAAAATCTTGGAATTTTATGAACTTGGGAACAAAATGAAATTTAAAATTTACAAAATGGTGGAATATGTTGAATCTGGAATGGTTTGAATAGGCTGAAAATTGTGGAAATGGTGGAAGTTTGAAAAATGGCCATTTCATTTGGAACGGGAAAAATGTCCCGGAAAACCGGGAATTCTGGAAAAATCTGGAATTTTTTGTAAGCTTAAGAGTTTGAAGTTAGAACAGTTTGAATGAGTTGAAGATTTTTGGAGGCGTAGTCACCGGGAAAAAGGGTGGAAATAGGGCTTTGAAAAAGCAGGAATTCTGGAAAATCCTGGAATTTTTATGAACTTGGGAACAAAATGAAAGTTAAAATTTACAAAATGGTGGAATATGTTGAAGGTAGAATGGTTTGAATAGGTTGAAAATTGTGGAAATGGTGGAAGTTGGAAAAATGGCCATTTCATTTTGAATGGGAAAAATGGCCCGGAAAACCGGGAATTCTGGAAAAATCTGGAATTTTTTGTAAGCTTAAGAGTTTGAAGTTAGCACGGTTTGAATGAGTTGAAGATTTTTGGAGGCGTAGTCACCGGGAAAAAGGGTGGAAATAGGGCTTTGAAAAAGCAGGAATTCTGGAAAATCCTGGAATTTTTATGAACTTGGGAACAAAATGAAAGTTAAAATTTACAAAATGGTGGAATATGTTGAAGCTGGGATGGTTTGAATAAACTCAAAATTGTGGAAATGGTGGAAGTTGGAAAAATGGCCATTTCATTTTGAATGGGAAAAATGGCCCGGAAAACCGGGAATTCTGGAAAAATCTGGGAATTTTTGTAAATTTAACAGCTTAAAGTTAGCATGGTTTGAATGGGGTGAAAAAAGTGTAAGATGTTTTGTTTTAGCGCACTTATTGTAGTCATTCTTCCTGTTTGCCTCCCCTCACCTGCCTCTGATTAGTGATCAGGAGACTCACCTGCTCCTGATTGCTAATCAGAGATCTATATGTATACAGCGATGTGTATTCATAACATGTGACTTAGTGGGGGATTTGACACTTACTCAGCGCTGTTATCTTCCATACTTACTGCAACATATGCTTTTTACTGTCCCTGCACGTCAAATGTGAAAAATAAAATATTTTTAATTATGTTTGTTTTTACTCATGATCAGAGGTGGGTAGTAACGCGCTACATTTACTTCGTTACATCTACTTGAGTAACTTTAGGGATACATTGTACTTCTAAGAGTAGTTTTTTATGCAACATACTTTTACTTTTACTTGAGTATTTTAATAGAGAAGAAACGCTACTTTTACTCCGCTCCATTTATCTACATTCAGGTAGCTACTCGCTACTTTTTTTTTAATCCATCTGATAATGCACGCTTTGTTTGTTTTGATTCTGTCAGACAAGCATTCAAAGTAGGAACTACGCATGCCTGCGTTTCACCAATCAAATGCAGTCACTGGTGGCGTTGGACCAATCAAACAGAGCCAGGTGGTCACGTGACCGTCACAAATAGAACCCCACATGTTGAAAAACTTATTGGGGTGTTACCATTTAGTGGTCAATTGTGCAGAATATGTACTGTACTGTGCAATCTACTAATAAAAGTTTCAATCAATCAATTAAAAGTGTAAAGGAAAAAAGACGCTTTTCATTTCAACCGTACTTCCCCTCAAAAGCCTAAAGACTGATCGCACAGTTCCTGTCTTCACAATAAAAGTGCCGCTACATCGTGCCTGCGCTAACAAAATAAGAGTCTCCGAAAGCCAGAGAAAACAAGCTAGCAAGCTACGGAGTTTGCCACCAATGTATTTCTTGTAAAGTGTATAAAAATGAATATGAAAGCTGGACAAATAAGATGCCAAAAACCACCGACTTTCATGTGGTATTAGACAGGAAGGAGGAACTTTTTTTTTCCTCCATTTGAAAATGTGGACATTATCAGCACTATACTGTCTGATTCCAATCAATGCAAGTCATCAGAATCAGGTAATACACCAACTTATATTCTTGTCTTCATGAAAGATAGGAATCTATATGTTAAACATGCATGTATATTCATTAAATCACCTTTAACGTGTCAACAAAAACGGCAAAATAAATAAATACAAATTATATACTGTATATATATATATATATATATATATATATATATATATATATATATATATGATATGTGTGTGTATGTATATATGAGGTAGATCACCTCGACTTGGTTATTTATTAAGTAATTGATTAACGATGAAAAAATGATTGGGGTGTTACCATTTAGTGGTCAATTGTACGGAATATGTACTGTACTGTGCAATCTACTAATACAAGTTTTAATCAATCAATTAATCAATCAATGAATGCTAAGTTATTCTGGCGCAATTTGCCTTATTTTTTTTTTTATTTTAATGTATTATTATTTAATATATATTATTGTTTTAGTTGATTGAGAGATATTCCTGGCTCTGAATTTGCTCATTGCTATTTTTATGTTTTTGTGCATTATTTGTTGCCGTAATCATTAAACAAACAGGTTACTCATCAGTTACTCAGTACTTGAGTAGTTTTTTCACAACATACTTTTTACTTTTTCTCAAGTAAATATTTGGGTGACTACTCCTTACTTTTACTTGAGTAATACATCTCTAAAGTAACAGTACTCTTACTTGAGTACAATTTCTGGCTACTCTACCCACCTCTGCTCAGGATCCACCAGGCTCCACTCAAATGCCCGAATAGGACCGTGTTCATGCAAAAAGGACATGACGGCGAAGGCATCGCATGACGCCACGCAAGTACGGCCCGCGGGGCTCGTGCCTTTTCATTAGATGCTTAGTAAGTGCTCTGAGGCAATGTCGTGATATCATTGCCGTGTCGTTACTTTAATGATCGGGCTTTGCTCGTGAACTTCATAAAAATCCCTCAACCAGTAAGGGATGAGAATGGTAATCACTTTTCAGTCCGGGAGAGTGCTTAAAGGGGGAGTGCTCCACCTTTTTGGGGGAATTTTTACCTGTGATGTCATTCACAATAACACACATGCTTTTCTATGTTTAATGCATTCTAAATTGTAAAAAAAACGGCTGGTACTAGACTGCTAACAATGAAGTCATCAATCGCGCCCATACAAGCCCTTTAAAGGGGAACATTATCACAATTTCAAAATGGTTAAAAACAATAAAAATCAGTTCCCAGTGGCTTGTTGTATTTTTTTGAAGTTTTTTTCAAAATTGTACCCGTCTCTGAATATCCCTAAAAAAAAGCTTTAAAGTACTTGATTTCTGCTATTTGCGATGCGACTATCCATTTCCCTGTGACGTCATACAGTGCTGCCAATGTAAACAAACAACATGGCGGTTATCACAGCAAGATATAGCGACGTAGCTCGGATTCAGACTCAGATTTCAAGGGCTTATTGATTGAACAGATTACGCATGTATTGAAACGGATGGTTGGAATATGAAAGTATTGAAGAGGAAACTGAAGTTATTGAGCGAATAGGTATTGACGCTATTCATAGCCATAGCATGGCCGAATAGCTGCGTTAGCATCGCCGGTAAAATGTGCGGACCAAACGATCAGGACTTTCGCATCTTGTGACACTGGAGCAACTTAAATCCGTCGAATGGTAAGTGTTTTTTTCGCATTAAATGTGGGTGGAAGGAAACGTAATATAGTTGCAAATGCATCTACAGGTTATCCATACATCTCTGTGCCATGGTAAATAGCATGTTAGCATTGATTTGCATAGCATGTTAGCATCGATTAGCTGGCAGTCAACATCAACAAAACTCACCTTTGTGATTTCGTTGACTTTATCGTTGCAAATGCATCTGCAGGTTATCCATACATCTCTGTGCCATGTCTGTCTCAGCATCGCCGGTAAGTAGCATGTTAATGTCGATTAGCGTAGCATGTTAACATCGATTAGATGGCAGTCACGCCGCGACCATATATGTCTGATTAGCACATAAGTTAACGACAAAAAAACTCAACTTTGTGATTTCGTTGACTTTATCGTTGCAAATGCATCTGCAGGTTATCCATACATCTCTGTGCCATGGTAAATAGCATGTTAGCATGGATTAGCGTAGCATGTTAGCATTGATTAGCTGGCAGTCAACATCAACAAAACTCACCTTTGTGATTTCGTTGACTTTATCGTTGCAAATGCATCTGCAGGTTATCCATACATCTCTGTGCAATGTCTGTTTAGCTTCGCCGGTAAGTAGCATGTTAGCGCCGATTAACGTAGCATGTTAGCATCGATTAGCTGGCAATCATGCCGCGACCAAATATGTCTGATTAGCACATAAGTCAACGACAACAAAACTCACCTTTGTGATTTCGTTGACTTTATCGTTGCAAATGCATCTGCAGGTTATCCATACATCTCTGTGCCATGTCTGCCTTAGCATCGCCGGTAAAATGTGGAGACACTCCAGCACATTCAATGGGGGTCTGGCGGCAGACATTTTCGCATCTTCGGGCCAGTGGTGCAACTTGAATCCCTCCCTGTTAGTGTTGTTACACCCTCCGACAACACACCGACGAGGCATGATGTCTCCAAGGTTCCAAAAAATTGTCGAAAAAACGGAAAATAACAGAGTTGAGACCCAATGTTTACAATGTGTTGAAAATGAAAATGGCGGTTTTATTACCTCGGCGACGTCACATTCTGACGTCATCGCCTCCAGAGCGATAAACAGAAATGCGTTTAATTAGCCAAAATTCACCCATTTAGAGTTCGGAAATCCGTTAAAAAAATAGATGGTCTTTTTTCTGCACCATCAAGGTATATATTGACAATTACATAGGTCTGGTGATAATATTCCCCTTTAAAAAAAAAAAAAAACATCCAAAACCAGAAACAATACCCCATTTACATATTGCGAACTGAATATTAGCCAAGTTTTTGCGATATTGTTATTATAGGTGCTGACGCAGACGGACTACTTTTGGAGAGGTAACTCGATTGTGCAGTTATTGGCATACTGAGTTGGTGAAAGATGAACGTTAGATTATAAAACATGCTTCACATTTGTTTAGTAGAAGATTGGGGCCAAGAGGTTTGTCGAAATTGTAATTAAATTCAGCCCTGAAAATATTGCGAGGATTATGACGAGTGAGGATTATTATGTATTTCAATGACAATAAAAAGGCTTGGAATAGGTTTTTCCCCCTGAAATATTATCGAGTTTAGAACTGAATTTGGATGTATTTGTCAGGTTTGTACCTGAGGGTTTGGTCATGTTTTAGTTTTTCCTCTGTGTTTGTCTTCTTTCCTGTTATCTCTTAGTGTTTTTTCCCCTCAGCTGTGGCTGATTGGCACGGGGCCACACCTGGTGTCAATCAGCCAGCTGCCATTTAGACATGCTTGTTCCTCCACTCTAGGCTGCATTATTATGATTACAACTTGAAGCTCTGACCGTTTGTACCTGAACCTGTAGCTGTTTGCAGCGTGCTGTCTCTTTGTTGCTAGTTCCTGTTTGCTGGATCATGTTTCCCGTTTTCCAGTTTGGCTGTTCTTAGTTTCTGGTTTATGTTTTTTCATTTTTAAAGATTAAATCATGTTTTCCTGCACAAAGCCTGCCTCCTTGTCTGCATCTTGGGGTTCGTCATCAACTCAACCTGACAGAATAATCCAGCCAAATTCGAACCCCGCAGAGATTTCTATGGCGGAGAGGCTTGACGGGATTATAGCGCTAATGGGTAAATTCAAGAAAAGTTTGGCCGCTTTTCAAGCCCACTCTGACCCACCCCTGTTGTCTGTGGGCCTATCTGGTTTCGTCACCAACTCAACCTGACACTACTGCATGTTTTATAATGTCATAATTATTGTGTATGTGTTTAATATTTATTGATGTATTCATTTATTTACTTACTTAATGTACGTTCAACTATTTACCGTATTTTCCGGACTATGAGGGGCACTTTTTTTCTCAAAACTCCACAGTGCGCCTTATAACTCATGCAAGGAATACGTTTGGTTGACCTTATCTACCTCGAAGCTATTTTATTTTGTAAATGGTATAATGATACATATGACCAGTAGATGGCAGTCAAACATAAGAGATATGATGGCAATATGTCTCAAGGGAACACCAACATTTCAAATGTTCCATTGAAAATACAGAACATTACAAACAGTGCTCAAAAATCCATCAAAAATGTTTTAGTACGACTTTGGTGAGCTATGAAGCCACAACACTTGAAGGATTGTCGGCACATTAAACATAGGAGTATTGGTATGGTGTGTGTAAAAGGTAAGACATATAATCTCACGTTTTGTTTCGCAATATTATGCAAAAGGAACTCTTCTTACCTTCTGGTACCTGCTGATCTGTATTTAGGATCTGCATAAATCCTGAAAATTTGCGCTAATCCGCCTTTGTAGTCCGTAGCCAATAAGCTTCTTCTTTTTCTCTGTCTTCTTGTTATGGGACATCCAAGCTCCGCTGTTGTCATTTCTAATATAAAGTAGTGTACATTTCTTACTTATATCCTTCAGTAACCACGCGATGAAACCGCTAAAACATACCGGTGTGGTGAGTTTACATTATTCACTCGAGGAACTTTCGGTTTCGGTGTGAAGCGACTCGGATGAGAATCAGCACCTCCAAGTCCGAGTCAATGAAAAGGGTATAGTGCCATCTCCGGATTGGGGAGGAGACCCTGCCCCAAGTGGAAGAGTTCAAGTACCTAGGAGTCTTGTTCATGAGTGAGAGAAGAGTGGATCGTGAGATCGACAGGCGGATCGGTGCGGCGTCTTCAGTAATGCAGACGCTGTATCGATCCGTTGTGGTGAAGAAGGAGCTGAGCCGGAAGGCGAAGCTCTCAATTTACCGGTCGATCTACGTTCCCATCCTCACCTATGGTCATGAGCTTTGGGTTATGACCGAAAGGATAAGATCACGGGTACAAGCGGCCGAAATGAGTTTCCTCTGCCTGGTGGCGGGGCTCTCCCTTAGAGATAGGGTGAGAAGCTCTGGCATCCGGGGGGAGATCAAAGTAAAGCCACTGCTACTCCACATCGAGAGGAGCCAGATGAGGTGGTTCGGGCATCTGGTCAGGATGCCACCCAAACGCCTCCCTAGGGAGGTGTTTAGGGCACGTCCAACCGGTAGGATGACATGGGGAAGACCCAGGACACGTTAGGAACGCCTCGGGATCCCTCGGGAAGAGCTGGACAAAGTGGCTGGGGAGAGGAGAGTCTGGACTTCCCTGCTTAGGCTGCTGCCCCCGTGACCCAACCTTGGATAAGCGGAAGAATATAGATGCATGGATGGACAAATACAACGTTGAAACAATATGCTTTTTAATGACGTTTATTCAATGTCAGGTTGTGACGTTAAAGTTGAGCATTGAAATTTGGTCATTATTCAACCAACAGTGCGGATCAAACGTTGTCTCAATTTACAATTACAACTATTTTGCAACCTTGTTCAAATACAGTGAGGCAAAAACGTATTTAATCAGCCACCGATTGTGCAAGTTCTCCCACTTAAAATGATGACAGAGGTCTGTCATTTTCATCATAGGTACACTTCAACTGTGAGAGACAGAATGTGAAAAAAAATCCAAGAATTCACATTGTAGGAATTTTAAAGAATTTATTTGTAAATTATGGTGGAAAATAAGTATTTGGTCAACCATTCAAAGCTCTCATTGGCTGAAAATCTCACGATACATGGCCCCATTCATTCTTTCCTTAACACGGATCAATCGTCCTGTCCCCTTAGCAGAAAAACAGCCCCAAAGCATGATGTTTCCACCCCCATGCTTCACAGTAGGTATGGTGTTCTTGGGATGCAACTCAGTATTCATCTTCCTCCAAACACGACGAGTTGAGTTTATACCAAAAAGTTGTATTTTGGTTTCATTCTCCAAATCTTCTGCTGTATCATCCATGTATCCATTTTGGTATAAACTCAACTCGTCGTGTTTGGAGGAAGAAGAATACTGAGTTGCATCCCAAGAACACCACACCTACTGTGAAGCTTGGGGGTGGAAACATCATGCTTTGGGGCTGTTTTTCTGCTATAGGGGACAGGACGATTGATCCGTGTTAAGGAAAGAATGAATGGGGCCATGTATCGTGAGATTTTGAGGCAAAACCTCCTTCCATCAGTGAGAGCTTTGAATGGTTGACCAAATACTTATTTTCCACCGTAATTTACAAATAAATTATTTAAAATTCCTACAATGTGAATTCCTGGATTTTTTTTTCACATTCTGTCTCTCACAGTTGAAGTGTACCTATGATGAAAATTACAGACCTCTGTCATCATTTTGAGTGGGAGAACTTGCACAATCGCTGGCTGACTAAATACTTTTTTGCCCCACTGTATTTTTTCAAACTTCCCACACACATTAGGTGTAGTTGAGATACGTACCAGGTGGGTTTTGCCGAAACCAGCATGAGGAAAGAGAGGAAATCACTACTGACTTCCATCTTGGCCAAGAAATAACTCAAGGACGCTTTCGACTTTGACGACAAAATTAAAACACAACAAGTTATTAATCAGATCCTCACAAAAATGATTGAAGATGATGAAAAGTTGTTTTCGATGAACCCACTTTTATACCCTCCTCATGTCTCCTCGCCGTGTTTGTCTGCAAGAGTGTCTAATGAAGGAACAAATGACGTTAAATGTTAATTTGTCCTTTTCGGTGGTGTTCTTTCTGCATGTTAAATTGCAACTTTTCCATAATTCAAGAGTTTTGTGCGATCATATTTGGGTGTTGGACATGGGCCACCCTATTTAAAACGAAAAGGGGAAACGACACAAATGGTGACCACTAAACGCAATAAAGTGTTAAATCAAGTCTTATTTATGTCGTATATGTATTAGAAAGTGTCTTTTTGCTGGACTTCCTCCTCACTCCCTGCCTCGTCAATAACACATCCCCACATTGTGGAGACTTTGACTTACAAGCGATACCAAAGGACAAGAGGCAAGAAGTACATGCCGCTGGATGACATCATACGCAAATACGGTGTTAGCTTTCACTGTTATGCAGATGACACCCAACTTTACATGCCCCTAAAGCTGACCAACACGCCGGACTGTAGTCAGCTGGAGTCGTGTCTTAATGAAATTAGACAATGGATGTCCGCAAATTTTTTGCAACTAAACGCCAAAAAAACGGAAATGCTGATTATCGGTCCTGCTAGACACCGACCTCTATTTAATAATACAACTTTAACATTTGACAACCAAACAATTAAACAAGGCGACTCGGTAAAAAATCTGGGTATTATCTTCGACCCAACTCTCTCCTTTGAGTCACACATTAAAAGCGTACTTTCATCTCCGTAATATTGCTAAAGTTTGCTCCATTTTGTCCACTAAAGACGCTGAGATCATTATCCATGCGTTTGTTACGTCTCGTCTCGATTACTGTAACGTATTATTTTCGGGTCTCCCCATGTCTAGCATTAAAAGATTACAGTTGGTACAAAATGCGGCTGCTAGACTTTTGACAAGAACCAGAAAGTTTGATCACATTACGCATGTACTGGCTCACCTGCACTGGCTTCCTGTGCACTTAAGATGTGACTTTAAGGTTTTACTACTTACGTATAAAATACTACACGGTCTAGCTCCATCCTATCTTGCCGATTGTATTGTACCATATGTCCCGGCAAGAAATCTGCGTTCAAAAGACTCCGGCTTATTCGTGATTCCTAAAGCCCCAAAAAAGTCTGCGGGCTATAGAGCGTTTTCCGTTCGGGCTCCAGTACTCTGGAATGCCCTGCCGGTAACAGTTTGAGATGCTACCTCAGTAGAAGCATTTTAGTCTCACCTTAAAACTCATTTGTAGACTCTAGCCTTTAAATAGACCTCCTTTTTAGACCAGTTGATCTGCCGCTTCTTTTCTTTTTCTTCTCTGTCCCCCCCTCCCATGTGGAGGGGGTCTGGTCAGATGCCCATGGATGAAGTACTGGCTGTCCAGAGTCGAGACCCAGGTTGGACCGCTCGTCGGGACCCAGGATGGACCGCTCGCCTGTGTTTCGGTTGGGGACATCTCTACGCTGCTGATCCGCCTCCGCTTGGGATGGTTTCCTGTGGACGGGACTCTCGCTGCTGTCTTGGATCCGCTTTGAACTGAACTCTCGCGGCTGTGTTGGAGCCACTATGGATTGAACTTTCACAGTATCATGTTAGACCCGCTCGACATCCATTGCTTTCGGTCCCCTAGAGGGGGGGGGGGGTTGCCCACTTCTGAGGTCCTCTCCAAGGTTTCTCATAGTCATCATTGTCACTGGCGTCCCACTGGGTGTGAACTCTCCCTGCCCACTGGGTGTGAGTTTTCCTTGCCCTTATGTGGGTTCTTCCGAGGATGTCGTAGTCGTAAGGGTTTGTACAGTCCTTTGAGACATTTGTGATTTGGGGCTATATAAATAAACATTGATTGATTGATTAATTGAAGTACCGTTTTATACTAACAGGACTAAGATAAAGTTAAAGTACCAATGATTGTCACACACACACTAGATGTGGCGAAATTATTCTCTGCATTTGACCCATCACCCTTGATCACCCCCTGGGAGGTGAGGGGAGCAGTGGGCAGCAGCGGTGACGCGCCCGGGAATCATTTATGGTGATTTAACCCCCAATTCCAACTCTTAATTCTGAGTGCCAAACAGGGAGGTTATGGGTCCCATTTTTACAGTCTTTGGTATGACTCGGCCGGGATTTGAACTCACGACCTGCTGATTTCAGGGTGGACAATCCAACCACTAGGCCACTGAGTAGGTCGTTAGCAGTAAGTTGGCGTAAAGAATTACAGTTATTTACGTAGCCCTCAATCGCAAGTGCTTTAAAGGGCTTTACGAACCACAACATAATCCCTTGATCTGGACAAAGAATAACCCTAAAAGCCAGAGATGAAAATAACGGACTAACCTCTAAGTTTGGATGAACTCTAATAATAATAATAATAATAATAGATTGTATTTGTAAACATTGAACAAACAATCTCAAAGTGCTACAGTGTATAAAAAAACAAAAACAAAGCTAGAACAACAAATAGCTGCCCCCAACGAGTAAAATAAAAAGTAAAATGAAATAAAAACTAAAACAGCCTAATAGCTTGAACTAGCACACATAAATCTGACAAAAGGCTTTTTTAAAAAGATAGGTTTTTAAAGGCCTACTGAAATGAGATTTTCTTATCCAAACGGGGAAAGCAGGTCCATTCTATGTGTCATACTTGATCATTTCGCGATATTGCCATATTTTTGCTGAAAGGATTTATTAGAGAACATCCATGATAAAGTTCGCAACTTTTGGTCACTAACAGAAAAGCCCTGCATTTTCAGACAATGACATCACCCGTCGAGGGCTCCTCACATCCTCACATCCTCACATTGTTTATAATCATAGCCAGCAGCAGCTAGAGCTATTCGGACCGAGAAAGCGACAATTTCCCCATTAATATGAGCGAGGATGAAAGATTCGTGGATGAGGAAAGTTAGAGTGAAGGATTAGAAAAAACAGGGAGGTAATGGGTCCCATTTTTACAGTCTTTGGTATGATTCGGCCAGGATTTGAACTCACGACCTATTGATTTCAGGGTGGACAATCCAACCACTAGGCCACTGAGTAGGTCGTTAGCAGTAAGTTGGCGTAAAGAATTACGGTTATTTACGTAGCCCTCAATCGCAAGTGCTTTAAAGGGCTTTACGAACCACAACATAATCCCTTGATCTGGACAAAGAATAACCCTAAAAGCCAGAGATGAAAATAACGGACTAACCTCTAAGTTCGGATGAACTCTAATAATACTAATAATAATAATAGATTGTATTTGTAAACATTGAACAAACAATCTCAAAGTGCTACAGTGTATTTAAAAAAAACAAAAAAATAAGCTACAACAACAAATAGCGGCCCCCAACGAGTAAGATAAATAGTAAAATGAAATAAAAACTAAAACAGCCCAATAGCTAGAACTAGCACACATAAATCTGACAAAAGGTTTTTTAAAAAGATGGGTTTTTAAAGGCCTACTGAAATGATATTTTCTTATTTAAGCGGGGATAGCAGGTCCATTCTATGTGTCATACTTGATCATTTTGCGATACTGCCATATTTTTGCTGAAAGGATTTAGTAGAGAACATCCGTGATAAAGTTTGCAACTTTTGGTCACTAACAGAAAAGCCCTGCATTTTCAGACGATGACATCACCCGTTGAGGGCTCCTCACATCCTCACATTGTTTACAATCATAGCCAGCAGCAGCTAAAGCTATTCGGACCGAGAAAGCGACAATTTCCCTATTAATTTGAGCGAGGATGAAAGATACGTGGATGAGGAAAGTTAGAGTGAAGGACTAGAAAAAAGAAGAAAAAAAAAGGTGTTACAATGGGAGCGATTCAGATGTTATTAGACACATTTACTAGGATAATTCTGGAAAATCCCTTATCTGCCAATTGTGTTGCTAGTCTTTTAGTGAGATTAAATAGTACCTGAAAGTTGGAGGGGCGTGGCCACGGGTGTGTGTGAACGCCAGAGTCTCTGAGGGAAGTCACACAGCTGCAGCAGGACGGAAGCTCCGCTGATGTCTCCGGTAAGAGGCGACTTATTACCACCATTTCTCACCGAAAACTGCTGGTTGACATGCCAGCAAAGCGTCACATTTCTTAGTTTTTATTCTAATTGGGGTCCAATAAGCCCAAATAGCAAAGAGAAATAAAAAAAACATGTAAACAAAGAGGTTAACTTTATTTCGGGTGAAACTAGTCTAAAACATATTTAGGTCGTAAACATTTTTTTTTTTATGCTCTAACTATCAACATCCATCCATCCATTTTCTACCGCGTATTCCCTTTTTGGGGTCGCGGGGGGCGCTGGCGCCTATCTCAGCTACAATCGGGCGGAAGGCGGGGTACACCCTGGACAAGTCGCCACCTCATCGCAGGGCCAACACAGATAGACAGACAACATTCACACACTAGGGCCAATTTAGTGTTGCCAATCAACCTATCCCCAGGTGCATGTCTTTGGAAGTGGGAGGAAGCCGGAGTACCCGGAGGGAACCCACGCATTCACGGGGAGAACATGCAAACTACACACAGAATGATCCCGAGCCTGGATTTGAACCCAGGACTGCAGGAACTTCATATTGTGAGGCAGACGCACTAACCCCTCTGCCACCGTGAAGCCGATTTTTTTTGCAAATCAATTATAATCTGCAAGTAATGTGCCGTTGCTAAATGTCTACTGAAACCCACTACTACCGACCACGCAGTCTGATAGTTTATATATCAATGATGAAATGTTAACACTGCAACACATGCCAATACCACCTTTTTAGTTTACTAAATTGCAATTTTAAATTTCCCGCGAGTTTCTTGTTGAAAACATCGCAGAACGATGACGCCCATGTGTGACGTCACGGACTGTCAGGAAATATTATCGCTGCACCAAACACGGCTAAAAGTAGTCTCTGTTCATGGCATAATTACACAGTATTTTGGACATCTGTGTTGCTGAATCTTTTGCAATTTCTTCATTTAATAATGGAGACGTCAAAGAAGAATGCTGTTGGTGGAAAGCGCTGGATTGCAGCTGTCTTTAGCACCGAGACACAGCCGGTGTTTCTTTGTTTGTTGTGAAGCGAAGCGGTCAAGCTAACATGTTTTCTCTACGTCAACCAGCATGTTTTTGGATGGGGAAATTGTGATATATATCTTACCGGAGACATCAATGGATTATTCGTCGTCCTGCAGCAACTGTCACATCAGAAAAGGCAGCAGTGAGCTTGGCTCCTCGGCTTCTCTCTGAGACACTGCGTGTTCACCGCAGCCATCCGACCTCGAGGTATGTCTTTACAATCTTTAAAATCTCACTAAAACACTATTAAAACAATAAGCAGATAAGGGATCTTCCAGAATTATCCTAGTAAATGTGTTTAAAAACATCTGAATCGCTCACAATGCAATCGCCTTTTTTTTTTTTTTAAACTTTATTTATTTTTTATTTTTTTTCTAGTCCTTCGCTATCAATATCCTCAACCACAAATCTTTCATCCTCACTCAACTTATTGGGATAATTGTCAACATATTTGATCTATTAGAAATAAACCTACTTCATGGAAAAAGAAGGTCAGGTCTGGAACGAATTATCCACAATAAGCAAGGCACGACTGTACTTTCCTCTGCAGGGGAAACATATTGACGTGGTTGAGACGGAACTGTGATTGTACTCGCTTTGTTCCTTGCTTTGGAAAAGGTAGTCACTTCCACGTTTTAATCGACGCACGACTGTACTTGTTTGACCAAACCATGGCGGCCTACCTCATTAGCTGTGGATTCCAGCTGTGAGCCTTCATCTCCATCACACACACACACACGCACACACACATACGTGTTTGGGTGACATATGAGGACTTATGACAAAAACGTGACATATGGGGACATGCCTTTCCAATGGTCCTGCAGGCCTGGGAATCAGACGGTTAGTGAACCAGAATTTTAGAAACACAGTGGTCTATTGAGATTTTTGCAACTCTTTTGTTTTTTTCTGAACCTGATTTTTATGGTACATATGAGGACTTGTCAGGTTTAGGTGACAAATGAAGACCAGAGTGTTTAAGATTTCAAGTTTATGTGACATATGACAACCATGACGTCACAGAGTGTTTAAGATTTCAAGTTTATGTGACATATGATGACCATGACGTCACAGAGTGTTTAAGATTTCAAGTTTATGTGACATATGATGACCATGACGTCACAGAGTGTTTAAGATTTCAAGTTTGTGAAATATGACAACCATGACGTCACAGAGTGTTTAAGATTTCAGGTTCATGTGACATATGAGGCTAATGACATCAGAGACTTAACAAAACCACCTGAGTTGGTTTAGTTGATGTGTTGTCATTTAAAAAAAAAATCCCAATCCCATGCTACTGTAATCCAAAACCAAGAAGAGTTTAAAAGAAACATGGGTAAAAATGTAATTGTCGACTAAGTGTAACTGAATTGTTTTTGTGGATTTTGTCGCTAAGAATTATCTGGAATAAATACAAAACGCTTGCTGTTTATTTTGCTTTTTTAATTGCTGGTAACATACTCAAACTACCACAGAAGATGTGGGAAAACATTTTTTTTTCCTTTTTTAAATATAATTCTGTTATGGATGTAGTACTTGATGTCAAGCCAATCTCTGTCCTGTAGAGTTACTAGTTCTTTATGGAGGGAGGCTTCACAATCTGTTTTACCTGGTACTTTGTTGCCAGTTACAAAATGCAACATGTGTCATTCAACTGCTTCCACTTCTTCCCCTTTGCAGCTGTCATAAAGGAGACAAAATACAATTTCTTACTGAAGGAATAATGACTATAACACAGTGAAAAGGTGCAAAACGTAATATAATATTCTAGTAAATGATGTGGATTATTTATTTACCCCGCTTTGGAGTGGACCAAGTGGAAGAAGCTTGAGACATACCTACTTTCAGCGATTTGTCCTGCTGTCAATCTGAAAGGAAGAATTAGAAAACTGTAAAAGTAAACATTTAACATATTGTGCTTTGTGAAGCAGCGGAGTATATGTGTTGTCTGTCTATTTATCAATAATGCAGACGAGGAGTGTTGGCTGAGTTCTTAACGTTTGCTTTCAGAGCGTGCATATCACAACATACAAGATGCCGTCATGGCGACACAACCTATCCTGGGCTACCGCGCATGCTCGTCACTCCTGTTGCATGCTGGGTAGGGTAGTTCTTTTATTCCCTGGCTCATAACATCACAATATAGTACCATGTATATGCGTTCAGTTTATCAAAGCACCAAGCAAACAGATATGGTCATAATTATTTTAAGTCCACTATGCAGAATAAACACAACATTATTAATATTGCTACTACGGATAATTTGATCCAAAATTCCCTAAAACAGCCCACTACCTATAATATACGTTTTTTTAAACATAAGATCCCTGATAAAAAAAAAAATGTTTCTGCTGTTACCTCAGAAATTGCCTGTTCAGATGTTATGATTGTGGCTCAGAGATTTGTATGTAGATTATATTTATTTTCCATAACAAACAGGATAACTTAAATACCCTGGCAGTGGCAATAAGCTTAAATGTTTGTATTTACATTTTTTGAGTTGATTTTCATCAAATATGCTATTTAACTGCTACTGTTTAACAAGGACTGATTTAAATTGTGTTTGCACAACAAATGTTTTGGCGCTTTTGTTCATGTGGGAGAATATTCCAATAAAGGTGCGCTATACACTACTTTTGAATTCATTATTGGGCTTTGCGTATACAATGCATTTAATCGCGATTAATAAGAGAAATAGTGCGATTAACTTCGATTAAAAATTTTAATCATTGCCCAGCCCTAATATATATACAAACCCCGTTTCCATAAAAGTTGGGAAATTGTGTTAGATGTAAATATAAACAGAATACAATGATTTGCAAATCCTTTTCAACCCATATTCAATTGAAAGCATTACAAAGACAACATATTTGATGTTCAAACTCAAACTTTTTTTTTTTTGCAAATAATAATTAACTTTGAATTTCATGGCTGCAACACGTGCCAAAGTAGTTGGGAAAGGGCATGTTCACCACTGTGTTACATCACATTTTCTTTTAACAACACTCAATAAACGTTTGGGAACTGAGGAAACTAATTGTTGAAGCTTTGAAAGTAGAATTCTTTACCATTCTTGCTTGATGTACAGCTTAAGTTGTTGTGTTTTACGCTTCATAATGCGCTACACATTTTCGATGGGAGACATGTCTGGACTGCAGGCGGGCCAGGAAAGTACCCGCACTCTTTTACTACGAAGACACGCTGTTGTAACACGTGGCTTGGCATTGTTTTGCTGAAATAAGCAGGGGCGCCCATGATAATGTTGCTTGGATGACAACATATGTTGCTCCAAAACCTGTATGGACCATTCAGCATTAATGGTGCCTTCTCAGATGTGTAAGTTACCCATGCTTTGGGCACTAATACACCCCCATACCATCACACATGCTGGCTTTTGAACTTTGCGCCGGATGGTTATTTTCCTCTTTGTTCCGGAGAACACCACGTCCACAATTTCCATATATAATTTGAAATGTGGACTCGTCAGACCACAGAACACTTTTCCACTTTGCATCAGTCCATCTTAGATGAGCTCGGGCCCAGCGAAGCCCGCGGCGTTCCTCTGTGTTGTTGATAAATGGCATTTGCTTTGCATAGTAGAGTTTTAACTTGCATTTACAGATGTAGCGACCAACTGTAGTAACTGACAGTGGTTTTCTGAAGTATTTCTGAGCCCATGTGGTGATATCTTTTACACACTGATGTCGGTTTTTAATGCAGTACATCGCTTACGTGCAGTGATTTCTCCAGATTCTCTGAACCTTTTGATAATTTTACGGACCGTAGATGGTAAAATCCCTAAATTCTTTGCAAAAAAAATGTTTAGCAGTTTTAACATCAAATATGTTGTCTTTGTAGCATATTCAACAGAATTGGGGTTGAAAATTCTTTGCAAATCATTGTATCCTGTTTATATGTACATCTAACACAATTTCCCAACTCATATGGAAACGGGGTTTGAATGTATTTATATATATATATATATAGCCTATTATTTGCGCACTATTTACAAGTTATGTACCAAAAACACGACCACCGAAAAAATACTTTGATCAATGAAAACAACGCTGCAGAAACCGGCTGTAAACAAGAGGCACTGCATTTTCTGAATTGAAACACTCATTTTAAAGCTTTGACATTAACATTTTAACACACACTAATCTGATTCAGAAAATATGAGGACCTTATATGAAACACACCTAGGTCTTTCTTGGTTCAAACAATATGAGGACATGACGAGTGCTCACATGTAGAATTTATGTTGTTGACTTGTAACATCTCCTGTTTTGCTAAACATGAGTTCCAAACTCCCTACTGACTAACATGGATGTACCCTTACGAAAATGTTGTCATGTAAACTGATCTGTGAGAGATTAAAATTAATAAATGTCTTTCAAAATATAGGTTGGGTCAAATTTAAAGCAGATATAGTAAAAATAGACATGTAATAACCTGTTGGAGGGATGAAGTCGGTTTATGGCTGTCATCTGAATCTAGAGAATGTTGAGATAGAACCTCAAACAGTTGGTTTCTGCAACAAAACACAAAAATATAATGTCATAACTAATTAATTATAACATTCTCACCACTTTTTGTTGATAAAAATCTGAGCATACAATGCCAGATAAAGGGTAAAGATTATTACAGAGTTTCAGCTCTTAGACAATTCATTAAGAATGTAACACACACAAAAATCTGGTTCAAAAAATATGAGGACCTGAATTGAGACACTCATTTTAAAGCTTTGACATTAACATTGTAACACACATTTTCTGGTCCAGAAAATATGAGGACCTTATATGAAACACACCTAAGTCTTTCTTGCTTCAAACAATATAAGGACATGACGAGTGCTCACATGTAGAATTTATGTTGTTGACTTGTAACATCTCCTATTTTGCTAAACATGAGTTCTAAACTTTCTACTGACTAACATGGATGTACCCTTGCGAAAAAGTTGTCATATAAACTGATCTGTGAGAGATTAAAATAAATAAATGTCTTTCAAAATATAGGTTGGGTCAAATTTAGAGCAGATATAGTAAAAATAGACATGTAATAACCTGTTGGAGGGATGAAGTCAGTTAATGGCTCACATCTGAATCCGGAGAATGTTGAGATGGAACCTCAACAGTTGGTTTCTGCAACAAAACACAAAAATATAATGTCAGAACTAATTAATTATAACATTATCAGCACTTTTTGTTGATGAAACTCTCAGCATTCAATGCCAGATAAATAGTAAAGATTATTACAGAGTTTCAGCTCTTAGACAATAATTAAGAATATAAAACACACTAAAATCGGGTTCAGAAAATATGAGGACCTGAATTGAGACACTCATTTTAAAGCTTGGACATTAACATTGTAACACACACTAATCTGGTTTAGAAAATATGAGGACCTTATATGAAACACACCTAAGTCTTTCTTGGTTCAAACAATATAAGGACATGACGAGTGGTCACATGTAGAATGTATGTTGTTGACTTGTAACATCTCCTGTTTTGCTAAACATGAGTTCCAAACTCCTTACTGACTAACATGGATGTACCCTTACGAAAAAGTTGTCATATAAACTGATCTGTGAGAGATTAAAATTAATAAATGTCTTTCAAAATATAGGTTGGGTCACATTTAGAGTAGATATAGTAAAAATAGACTTGTAATAACCTGTTGGAGGGATGAAGTCGGTTTATCGCACACATCTGAATCTGGAGAATGTTGAGATAGAACCCAGACAGTTGGTGTCTGCAACAAAACACAAAAATATAATGTCAGAACTAATTAATTATAACATTAACAACCACTTTTGGTTGATAATATTCTGAGCATATAATTCTACATAAACAGTAAAGATTATTATAGCGTTTTAGCTCTTAGACTATTATTTAAGAATGTAACATTCACTAAAATGTGGTTCAGAAAATATGAGGACCTGGATTGAAACACTCATTTTAAAGCTTTGAATTAAACATTGTAACACACACTAATGTGGTTCAGAAAAATATGAGGACCTTATATGAAACACACTGAAGTCTTTTTTAGTTCAAACAATATGAGTACATGACAAGTGATCACATATAGAATTCATGTTGCTGACCTGTAACATCTCCTGTTTTGCTAAACATGAGTTGTAAATTCCACAGACTAACATGGATGTACGCTTAAAAAATGTTGTCATATAAACTGATCTGTGAGAGGTTAAAAGGATTAAATGTCTTTTGAAGTATAGGTTGTGTCAAGTTTTTAGCAGATATAGGGCAGCACGGTGGAACAGGGGTGAGTGCATGTGCGTCACAAATCGTTAAATCCTGGGCTCGTGATCTTTCTGTGTGGAGTTTGCATGTTCTCCCCGTGACTGCGTGGGTTCCCTCTGGGTACTCCGGCTTCATCATACCTCCAAAGACATGCACCTGGGGATAGGTTGATTGACAACACTAAATTGGCCCTAGTGTGTGAATGTGAGTGTAAATATTGTCTATTTGTGTTGGCCGTGTAATGAGGTGGCGACTTGTCCAGGGTGTACTCTGCCTTCCGCCCGAATGCAGCTCAGATAGGCTCAAGCACACCCCGCCAACCCAAAAAAGAGACAGGTAGTAGAAAATGGATGGATGGATGGATAGTAAAATAGTCAAGTAATAACCTGTTGGAGGGATGAAGTCGGTTTATCGCTCACATGAATCTGGAGAATGTTGAGATAGAACATCAACAGTTGGTGTCTGCAACAAAACACATAAAAATAATGTTAGAACTTATTAATTATAACATTATCAGCACTTTTTGTTGTTAACATTATGAGCATATAATGCCAGATAAATAGTAAATATATATATAGAGGGTTTCTGTCTCTTGTCCCGCTCATGTCTTGAGATGAACTTCCCTCGGTACTCGACCACAAAAGAACCTTTTTAAATTGATGCAAGAGCAAATACACCATATCCTGATAAAACAGTTTATCAATTAACAATGTTTGGAATATCTGTTTTAAAAAGGAATAATAATAGTCGTTACTTGACTAAAAATTCATTTACAAACAGAATTACTCTTTCATAAATGTAAATAATTATTAAATTAAGTACAAACCCCGTTTCCATATGAGTTGGGAAATGGTGTTAGATGTAAATATAAACAGAATACAATGATTTGCAAATCATTTTCAAGCCATATTCAGTTGAATATGCTACAAAGACAACATATTTGATGTTCACTCTGATAAACATTTTTTTGGTGCAAATAATCATTAACTTTAGAATTTGATGCTAGCAACACGCAACAAACAAGTTGGGAAAGGTGGCAATAAATACTGATAAAGTTAAGAAATGCTCATCAAACACTTATTTGGGACATCCCACAGGTGTGAAGGCTAATTTGGAACAGGTGGGTGCCATGATTGGGTATAAAAACAGCTTCCCAAAAAATGCTCAGTCTTTCACAGGAAAGGATGGGGCGAGGTACACCCCTTTGTCCACAACTGCGTGAGCAAATAGTCAAACAGTTTAAGAACAACCTTTCTCAAAGTGCAATTGCAAGAAATTTACTGATTTCAACATCTACACTCCATAATATCATCAAAAGGTTCAGAGAATCTGGAGAAATCACTCCACGTAACCGGCATGTCTGGAAACTAACATTGAATAACCGTGACCTTCGATCCCTCAGACGGCACTGTATCAAAAACCGACATCAATCTCTAAAGGATATCACCACATGAGTTCAGGAACACTTCAGAAAACCACTGTCACTAAATACAGTTTGTTGCTACATCTGTAAGTGCAAGTTAAAGCTCTACTATGCAAAGCGAAAGCCAATTATCAACATCCAGAAACGCCGCCGGCTTCTCTGGGCCCGAGATCATCTAAGATGGACTGATGCAAAGTGGAAAGGTGTTCTGTGGTCTAACGAGCCCACATTTCAAATTTTTTTTGGAAATATTCGACACCGTTTCATCCGGACCAAAGGGGAAGCGAACCATCCAGACTGTTATCGACGCAAAGTAGAAAAGCCAGCATCTGTGATGGTATGGGGGTGCATTAGTGCCCAAGGCATGGGTAACTTACACATCTGTAAGTTACCCATCTGTTTGGAACAACATTTGCTGCCATTTAAGCGCCAACTTTTTCATGTGCGCCCCTGCTTATTTCAGCAAGACAATGCCAAGCCACATTCAGCACGTGTTCAGCTTCATAAAAAAGAGTGCAGGTACTTTCCTGGCCGGCCTGCAGTCCTATCAAAAATGTGTGGTGCATTATGAAGCGTAAAATACGACAGAGGAGACCCCGGACTGTTGAAGGACTGAAGCTCTACATAAAACAAGAATGGGAAAGAATTCCACCTTCCAAGCTTCAACAATTAGTTTCCTCATTTCAAACGATTATTGAGTGTTGTTGAAAGATAAGGTGATGTAACACAGTGGTGAACATGCCCTCTCCCAACTACTTTGGCACGTATTGCAGCCATGAAATTCTAAGTTAATTATTATTTGTAAAAAAAATTATTCCGTTTGGATTTACATCTAACACAATTTCCCAACTCATATGGAAACGGGGTTTGTAATTAATGTGTTACTTGAAAAAGAAAAGTTTTAAATATCTAGCATATGCAGTTGAGAGACATTTCATGAGAGCAGAGTGTGTGTGTGCCTTTAAAAAGCTGTGCCTTTTGCCAAGTGACGTGGGACGTCAGCGCCCAGACATAGCAAAATAGTTCAGCTGTATTCTTTAGCTTAGCAGTGGCAGTTAAGATAGTTCTGTTGAATGTTTTTGTTTGCGTGTGGATGAGGCCTCTTTCTATTTGATATCGTGTTCGTAATTACTTCCGGGGGTTGCTTTCATTAGTAAAAAGATATTACCTGCACTAAACCTTTTGTGCTTCTAACGCTGTCTTGTTGACATACAATCACATCAAAAGTAGCATGCCAGATTACATAAAACGCATCGTAACAGCGTTGTAGCGTACATAAAAGTTATTAGATTACTCGTTACCGGTAAAAGTAACAGCATTAGTAACATCGTTTTCATATACCGCTGTTATACCATCCATCCATCCATCCATCCATCATCTTCCGCTTTTCCGAGGTGGGGTCGCGGTGGCAGCAGCCTAAGCAGGGAAGCCCAGACTTCCCTCTCCCCAGCCACTTCGTCCAGCTCTTCCCGGGGGATCCCGAGGCGTTCCCAGGCCAGCCGGGAGACATAGTCTTCCTGAAGTGTCCTGGGTCTTCCCCGTGGCCTCCTACCGGTTGGACGTGCCCTAAACACCTCCCTAGGGAGGTGTTCGGGTGGCATCCTGACCAGATGCCCGAACCACCTCATCTGGCTCCTCTCCATGTGGAGGAGCAGCGGCTTTACTTTGAGTTCCTCCCGGATGGCAGAGCTTCTCACCCTATCTCTAAGGGAGAGCCCCGCCACAAACTCATTTCGGCCGCTTGTACCCGTGATCTTATCCTTTCGGTCATGACCCAAAGCTCATGACCATAGGTGAGGATGGGAACGTAGATCGACCGGGAAATTGAGAGCTTTGCCTTCCGGCTCAGCTCCTTCTTCACCACAACGGATCGATACAACGTCCGCATTACCGAAGACGCCACACCGATCCGCCTGTCGATCTCACGATCCACTCTTCCCTCACTCGTGAACAAGACTCCGAGGGGCCATAGAGGTCGGGTGCATTGTGAGCTGGGCGGCAGCCGAAGGCAGGGCACTTGGCGGTCCGATCCTCGGCTACAGAAGCTAGCTCTTGGGACGTGGAACGCTGTTATTCCAAACACTTCTAATTAAAGCCATATAATACAACCTCTATTAGACAGTAAGGAAATGATCCAAATGAGATGTTGATACAGTTACCATTGATATGATACATAACAAGACATACCTTTCCAATCATTGATCCACTGGGCCTTAAAACAAGACTTGTCACATCCAGATCAAATAAACTCGGTGGCTTCAGCCTCAGGATTACGTCTCGCTCTTCTTTTGGACACGATGTCTATATAATGTGTTGATGCGCCTAACAAATCCACACATAAAAATGAAACAAGTAAGTGACACAGAAATAAAACAAAGAACTAAACCCTTCAAAAACTGTTAAATTTAGGCTCAATGCAGACATGAAGCTTCTCAAACAAAGTACTAATGTAACAATATCAGTAACATGCCAACTCCACAGTGCTTATCAGCTTGAAATATTTGTATTTGAGAAAAAGTATAAACAATTTGAAGACCTCTAGTCTGTCTTGTTTAAAATTAAGAAAAGGTTTACTAGCATAGTGATCAAGGGTGATGGGTCAAATGCAGAGAATAATTTCACCACACCTAGTGTGTGACAATCACTGCTACTTATAATCTTCCATGCAACTTTAAAAAAAAAAAGTTAAATGCCTTGGCCTTGGCCCAGAACTGAAATGCTTAATTTAACCTCATAAAATCAAATCTGATTGCAATTAATAACAACAAACATTTAACTGTTGTTTATAATGAACTATTTTCCTATGTTAAAAAACATTGGTCTATTTAATTACGTTAAACTCCATTTTATGCTCACCTGATTCAACCATGCTGTCGAAGACTGTCAAAGATGGGATGTGGCCAAGATAGATGTCCCCCTCTGGTGCTGCACGTCCCGGAAGTGCTGCTCACTGAGCGCTCTGTTGTGCTGAAAATCGTGTGTGAAGTTGTGTATTTCGATTATAAGTGGTCCTTTTGGAAAACCCTTTTTATATATATATTCAATATTAAGTGTGATACATGAGCTGTATAACTTCCATGATGAAAATAATAAACTAGTGATTTAGCCCTCTGTTAGGAGCAGACATCGTCCAGCGGCCAATCAGGCGGCGCCTAACTGAAAATTGGACCAATCAGACGCCGAGACTCTTCAGAGTGGGCGGAAGTAACCATCTTGAACACCATGTAAAGTGAATACCTCCAAAAACAATCCCCATATGAATCCTAAATTTGCCCCAAAGATAAAAATACCCAAATAATGTGCTATTGTAACCATTTGAAAATATTAAATACTGTGTGTAGTTTGAATTGCATTTGAATTATTGCCTTTGTCTCAATCAAGGTTGAAGGTTGTTGTTTTTTTATGCAAAAACCTACATTTCAGGCACATTTAAAGCAATTATTGTGCGGCATTGTATTTTAGTCAACAGAATAGCAAAAAGTCCAATACAGTAAAATACTGAATCAAACAAATTAAATCATCACCATAATCCTTTTATTACTAATTGTCTAGCCCAAATCCTCTCCAGATAAACCAAATTAATAGATAAAACTAACACTAAAAAGGTTGAGATCATCAGGTCAGTTGAAAATGTGTTGTTATTTGATTCAGAATTCAAGAGTGTGTTTATTGCTGTAATGGTTAGATGTTTTTCAAAATGTTGGAGTGTGTGAGTTTCTGACCCACATGACATATGAGGACATATGACATATGAGGACAAGTGTGTGTGTGTGTGTGTCATAATAGCAAAGATGGCCACTAGGGGCAAAATCGAAGGTGACCCAAAAAATTAAACACACTTTCACACACTTTTTCTGAAAATTTGACAAATGAAGACTTTAGAGATTTTTGGTCTGGGAACATGCTGGGAGGGTCTAGAACACGATAGCATTGCGGGAAATATGGGGACATGGAAAATGTCCTCATATTTCAACAGGTCCTCATATGTAAGGTGAAATTTCATAAAAATGTCCCCATATGTCACTTTGACAAACGCACACACACACACACACACACACACACGGTCTGATTCGATACCTCCTCTCGTCCCCAGCGCTGTCACCTAAGCTCTTTGATTTATAATTGGTCTACGGCGGTCGATTTCATAAGGCGCTCCGTTTCTTTCCCATGCGTTGACTTCTTTTTTTTGGTATAAGGCGTGTTTTTTTTGGGTTGTATAATTCCTTATTTCCATTCATTTATGTCCTGCTGCTTAATTACACTGAAAATGATCCCTAGGGAGAAACAAATCAACGTTGGCTCTGCCGTGTGTGCGATTTGTGGATGGATGCGTCTTTCTACAGCAGGGGTCACCAACCTTTTTGAAACCAAGAGCTAGTTCTTGGGTACTGATTATCAATCAATCAATCAATGTTTACTTATATAGCCCTAAATCACTAGTGTCTCAAAGGGCTGCACAAACCACTACGACATCCTCGGTAGGCCCACATAAGGGCAAGGAAAAATTCACACCCAGTGGGACGTCGGTGACAATGATGACTATGAGAACCTTGGAGAGGAGGAAAGCAATGGATGTCGAGCGGGTCTAACATGATACTGTGAAAGTTCAATCCGTAATGGATCCAACACAGTCGCGAGAGTCCAGTCCAAAGCGGATCCAACACAGCAGCGAGAGTCCCGTTCACAGCGGAGCCAGCAGGAAACCATCCCAAGCGGAGGCGGATCAGCAGCGCAGAGATGACCCCAGCCGATACACGGGCGAGCAGTACATGGCCACCGGATCGGACCAGATCGGACCGGACCCCCTCCACAAGGGAGAGTGGGACATAGGAGAAAAAGGAAAGAAACGGCAGATCAACTGGTCTAAAAAGGGAGTCTATTTAAAGGGTAGAGTATACAATTGAGTTTTAAGGTGAGACTTAAATGCTTCTACTGAGGTGGCATCTCGAACTTTAATTAATTATTAATGCGAAGGGCTACCAGTTTGATACACACTTAAATAAATTGCCAGAAATAGCCAATTTGCTTAATTTACCTTTAATAAATAAATATATATATATATATAAAAAATGGGTATTTCTGTCCGTCATCGTCGTATTTTCGTGGATTTTCAAATTCTATTTGAGTTTTGTCTCTCTTAGAATTGAAAATGTCGAGCAAAGCGAGACAAGCTTGCTAGAAAATAAATACAATTTAAAAAATAGAGGCAGCTCACTGGTAAGTGCCGCTATTTGAGCTATTTTTAGAACCGGCCAGCGGGCAACTCATCTGGTTCTTACGGGCTACCTGGTGCCCGCGGGCACCGCGTTGGTGACCCCTGGTCTACACAAATAAACACACCAATGACATGCATTCCTGGCTAGATGTCGAAGAGTTTGGCTGTGCAAGCGGTGTTTCGATGCCTTGCCCAAGAGCACTGTGACTAACCCGGCAACAGACTTCATAATGCAGCCCGCCGAAGCTTTTTGTTTCACCCAAATATTTGGCCACGTGCGTTGACTCACATATGAACTTGAAGTGCCATCCCATTCCTAACCCATCCATCAATTTTTTCCGGGGTCGGGTCGCGGGGGCAGCAGCCTAAGCAAGGAAACCCAGACTACCCTTTCCCGAGCCAATTCGTCCAGCTCCTCCCGGGCGATCCCGAGGCGTTCCCAGACCAGCCGGGAGACATAGCGTGGCAAAGTTGGAAGAGTGGCTGTGCCAGCAATCTGAGGGTTCCAGGTTCGATCCCCACCTTCTACCATCCTCGTCACGTCCGTTGTGTCCTTGAGCAAGATACTTCACCCTTGCTCCTGATGTGTCGTGGTTAGAGCCTTTGCATGGCAGCTCCCGCCATCAATGTGCGTTTGTGAATGGGTGAATGTGGAAATAGTGTCAAAGTGCTTTGAGTTCCTTAAAAAAAAAAGGTAAAAAAGCGCTATACAAGTATAATTTATTTTTATTTTTTTAAAAAGTACCAATGATTGTCACACACACAGTATTTGTGGCGAAATTATTCTCTGCATTTGACCATATATATTTATATATATATATATATATATATATATATATATATAAATATATCCCGCATTGTGGTAAATACCTTTTTTGAACACGTTAGCTTCAACACTATTCCTTCCTTTGTTTATGTCCCTAGCTCACATGCTAGCATCTTTTGTTCCTTCTAGCTCACAGGCTAGTTCTGTTAGTTTTGTATATAGTGCCTATGTGCAAGTCTTTTTGTTCTTAGTTATTAGTCTATTTTATATACGTAATACGTATATGTGTATATATATATATATATATATATACATATATGTATGTGTGTGGGGGAAAAATCACAAGACTACTTCATCTCTACAGAACTGTTTCATGAGGGGTTCCCTCAATCTCCTGACAATTGAGGGAACCCCTCATGAAACAGTTCTGTAGAGATGAAGTAGGCTTGTGATTTTTCCTACACATACATATTGCGCTCTACCACGGTATCGAGCACTATTCTTTGGATAATCCAATTAAGACATATATATGTATATACATATATATATATATATATATATATATATATATATATATATATTTTTTTTTTTTTTTTTGTGTATTATTATTTTTTAATATTATCATTTTTGTTATGATGCATATTGAAAGAAATTCATTCTCACTGTTTGATGACACGTTACAAAATTAATGCGGATCACTACTTTCTTTAGAAAAAAAAAATACTTGTTAAATGTTTAAAATGGTGCTGTTTTGGAGGGACTAGGCACTAATTAAGTTGAGTTAAATGACTTTTTAACGGGAGAGCTTCAATGGTTTTGAGTTAAGAGCTCTGTCAGATGACTAATTAATTTGAGGTAACACTGTGATGGGTTTTCTTTTTTTTATTTTTTTATCCCCAGTGGAAGTGAGTTCACTTTGTGAATGTGGAAATTATTGAAAAAAAAAAAAAAAAAAACAAGAAGATTTGCCATTTTACTTCATTGACATTCTGGCAGTGATGCAACAGAAAGTTATTAATTAAGAGGTTTAAATCGAAATATAGTCGAGGAAAAGTCAAGACTCCTAACCTTTCGCCCTGGATTAGACACTAATTAGACCCTTGGATAAATTGCATTCATCATTCATTTTTTTGTTTTTTTGGAAAATGCTGATTATCTTAATAATCCATGTTGATACGAAACACGGGTTGTGGTGCATTTTGATAGCTGTGATGTGCTTTCCCGCGACATATGGGGGGCTCGTGTTGAATTTGTTTTCCGTGTGGCGATGCTTTAAACTCCGCACATGGTGTTTATTTTCCTTCAAAGGCTTGCATGCCGAGCAGCGCTCTTCACTTGTTTACACTCTGCAGCTCCAAGCCTGGCTACTAGTTACAGAAACATTCTGCAGGGTCTTTTAAAAACAAAACAAAAAAAACAAGAAATAAACACAATGACGTGACAAGATGTGGAATGCAGGCAAACAGTGCAGGACAGTTATTTTAACCACAAACATGATCATTTTTGGACACCATATGTCAGGCGGCCAGGACAGCGAAAAGCTTTCCCCTCATCATGAATTAAGGATGCAAATGCGAACACGTCAAGCTGGCCCAAAGTTGTCATAGCACGCTGTTTGGCAAAACCTCTAGCAGTTGTCCTCTTCTTCCACAAATACAACACAGTATGAGGGAATGGTCACATGACGGTCGTTACATCTCATGCTATGTCTTTGTACTTTTATCAGCAGGCAGAAGACATTGATACTACGTTGAATATACATGCATGTCCATTAAAGCCGACTTATAAACAACGGTGCTAAAATATTTTATTTGTAAATTGAGGCAATGTTGATGTCTAAAGTTGGATTCTCCTTGTTGGTTGGGAAATTACCACATTTTAACGGTCAAATAAGCCGACATCGAATAAATGTTGTTAATGCTTTTTAACAACATTTATTTAATGTTGAATTTGTGTTGTAGATTATTTGTTGAAAAATGACCAAATTGCAAAGGTCAAAACAATGTCAAAACCTGACTTTGACTAAACGTAGTCAAAAAGCATGTTTCAACGTTGTATTTGCGTTGTAGAATATTAGTTGGGAAATAACCCAAATTCAACGATCAAATCAATGTCAAAACCTGACATTAGATAAAAATTGTCAAAAATTATGTTGTTCCGATGTTGAGTTTCTTTTGTAGAATATTGGTTGAAAAATGACAAAAGTGCAATAGTCAAATTAATGTCACAATCTGACATTGACTAAACGTCGTCAAAAAGCACGTTGTTTCAAAGTTGTTTGCGTTGTAGAATATTAGTTGGGAAAAAACCCAAAATCAACGGTCAAATCAATGTCACAACTTGACATTAGATAAACGTCGTCAAAAAGCATGTTGTTTCGACATTGTTTTTGCATTGTAGAATATTAGTTGGGATATAACAAAATTCAACGGTCAAATCAATGTCAAAACCTGACATTAGATAAACGTCGTCAAAAAGCATGTTGTTCCAATGTTGAATTTGTTTTGCAGAATATTGGTTGAAAAATGACCAAAGTGCAATAGTCAAATTAATGTCACAATCTGACATTGACTAAACGTCGTCAAAAAGCACGTTGTTTCAAAGTTGTATTTGCAATGTAGAATATTAGTTGGGAAATACCAAAATTCAACGGTCAAATCAATGTCAAAACCTGACATTAGATAAACGTCATCAAAAACCATGTTTTTTCAATGTTGAATTTGTTTTGTAGAATATTGGTTGAAAAATGACCAAATTGCAACAGTCAAATTAACGTCACAACCTGACATTGACTAAACGTCGTCAAAAAGCACATTGTTTCAACGTTGTATTTGCGTTGTAGAATATTAGTTGGGAAATAACCAAAATTCAACGGTCAAATCAATGTCAAAACCTGACATTGACTAAAGGTCGTCAAAATGCACGTTGTTTCAACGTTGTATTTGCGTTGTAGAATATTGGTCAGGAAATAACCAAAATTCAACGGTCAAATCAATGTCACAACTTGACATCAGATAAACGTCGTCAAAAAGCATGTTGTTTCAACGTTGTATTTGTTTTGTGGAATACTGGCCGAAAAATGACCACATTTCAATGGTCAAATTAACGTCACAATCTGGCATTGACTAAACGTTGTCAAAAAGCACGTTGTTTCAAAGTTGTATTTGCGTTGTAGATTATTAGTTGGGAAATAACCAAAATTCAACAGTCAAATCAATGTCAAAACCTGACATTAGATAAACATCGTGAAAAGGATGTTGTTTCAACGTTGTATTTGTGTTGTAGAATATTGGTTGGGAAATAACCCAAATTCAACGGTCAAATCAATGTCACAACTTGACATTAGATAAACGTCGTCAAAAAGTATGTTGCTTCGACATTGTATTTGTTTTGTGTAATACTGGCCGAAAAATGACCACATTTCAATGGTCAAATTAACGTCACAATCTGGCATTGACTAAACGTCGTCAAAAAGCACGTTGTTTCAACGTATTTGCCATGTGGAATATTAGTTGGGAAATAACCAAAATTCAACAGTCAAATCAATGTCAAAACCTGACATTAGATAAACGTCGTGAAAAGGATGTTGTTTCAACGTTGTATTTGCGTTGTAGAATATTGGTTGGGAAATAACCAAAATTCAACAGTCAAATCAATGTCAAAACCTGACATTAGATAAAAATTGTAAAAAAGTATGTTTTTCCAATGTTGAGTTTGTTTTGTAGAATATTGGTTGAAAAATGACCAAATTGCAATGGTCAAATTAACATCACAACCTGACATCGACTAAACATCAAAAAGCACGTTGTTTCAACCTTGTATTTGCGTTGTGGAATATTAGTTGGGAAATAACCAAAATTCAACGGTCAAATCAATGTCAAAACCTGACAATGGATAAATGTCGTCAAAAAGCATGTTGTTTCAATGTTGAATTTGTTTTGTCGAATATTGGTTGAAAAATTACCAAATTTCAATGGTGGAATCAATATCACAACCTTACATTAAATAAACGTTGTGAAAAGCATGTTGTTTCAACGTTGTATTTGTGTTGTGGAATATTGGCCAAAATATGACCACATTTCAATGGTCAAATCAACATCACAACTTAACATTAGATAATCTTCGTTGAAAATTAATGTTGTTTCAATGTTGTTTCAATGTCGTATTTGTGTTGTAGAGTATTGGTTGAAAAATGACCATATTGCACTGGTCAAATTAACGTCACAACCTGACATTGACTAAACGTTGTCAAAAAAGCACGTTGTTTCAACGTTGTATTTGCGTTGTAGAATATTAGTTGGGAAATAACAAAATTCAACGGTCAAATCAATGTCAAAACCTGATATTGACTAAACGTCGTCAAAAAGCACGTTGTTTCAACGTTGTATTTGTTTTGTGTAATACTGGCCGAAAAATGACCACATTTCAATGGTCAAATTAACTCCACAACCTGACATTGACTAAACGTTGTCAAAAAGCACGTTGTTTCAACGTTGTATTTACTTTGTAGATTAGTTGGGAAATAACCAAAATTCAACGGTCAAATCAATGTCAAAACCTGACATTAGATAAACGTCGTCAAAAAGCATGTTGTTTCAATTTTGTATTTGTTTTGTAGAATATTGGTTGAAAAATGACCAATATGCAATAGTCAAATTAACGTCACAACCTGACATTGACTAAATGTCGTCAAAAAGCACGTTAATTCAACGTTGTATTTGCGTTGTAGAATATTAGTTGGGAAATAACCCAAATTCAACGGTCAAATCAATGTCAAAAGCTGACTTTAGATAAACGTCGTCAAAAAGCACGTTGTTTCAACGTTGTATTTGCGTTGTAGTATATTAGTTGGGAAATAACCAAAATTCAAATGTCAAATCAATGTCAAAACCTGACGTTAGATAAATATTGTCAAAAAGTATGTTTTACCAATGTTGAGTTTGTTTTTTAGAATATTGGTTGAAAAATGACCAAATTGCAATGGTCAAATTAACGTCACAACCTGACATCGACTAAACGTCAAAAAGCACGTTGTTTCAACGTTGTATTTGCATTGTGGAATATTAGTTGGGAAATACCAAAATTCAACGGTCAAATCAATGTCAAAACCTGACATTGACTAAACGTCGTCAAAAAGCACGTTGTTTCAACGTTGTTTTTGCGTTGTAAAATATTAGTTGGGAAATAACCCAAATTCAACGGTCAAATCAATGTCACAACTTGACATTAGATAAACGTCGTCAAAAAGCATGTTTCGACGTTGTATTTGCGATGTGGAATATTAGTTGGGAAATAACCAAATTTCAATGGTCAAATCAATGTCAAAACCTGACATTAAATAAACGTTGTGAAAAGGATGTTGTTTCAACGTTGTATTTGTGTTGTGGGATATTGAACGAAAAATGACCACATTTCAATGGTAAAATCAATGTCACAACTTAACATTAGATAATCGTCGTTGAAAATCATGTTGTTTCAATGTTGTTTCAATGTTGTATTTGTGTTGTAGAATATTGGTTGAAAAATGACCAAATTGCACTGGTCAAATTAACGTCACAACCTGACATTGACTAAACGTTGTCAAAAAGCACGTTGTTTCAACGTTGTATTTGCGTTGTAGAATATTAGTTGGGAAATAACAAAATTCAACGGTCAAATCAATGTCAAAACCTGATATTGACTAAACGTCGTCAAAAAGCACGTTGTTTCAACGTTGTATTTGTTTTGTGGAATACTGGCCGAAAAATGACCACATTTCAATGGTCAAATTAACTCCACAACCTGACATTGACTAAACGTTGTCAAAAAGCACGTTGTTTCAACGTTGTATTTACTTTGTAGATTAGTTGGGAAATAACCAAAATTCAATGGTCAAATCAATGTCAAAACCTGACATTGGATAAACGTCGTCAAAAAGCATGTTGTTTCAATTTTGTATTTGTTTTGTAGAATATTGGTTGAAAAATGACCAATATGCAATAGTCAAATTAACGTCACAACCTGACATTGACTAAATGTCGTCAAAAAGCACGTTAATTCAACGTTGTATTTGCGTTGTAGAATATTAGTTGGGAAATAACCCAAATTCAACGGTCAAATCAATGTCAAAAGCTGACTTTAGATAAACGTCGTCAAAAAGCACGTTGTTTCAACGTTGTATTTGCGTTGTAGTATATTGGTTGGGAAATAACCAAAATTCAAATGTCAAATCAATGTCAAAACCTGACATTAGATAAAAATTGTCAAAAAGTATGTTTTGCCAATGTTGAGTTTGTTTTTTAGAATATTGGTTGAAAAATGACCAAATTGCAATGGTCAAATTAACGTCACAACCTGACATCGACTAAACGTCAAAAAGCACATTGTTTCAACGTTGTATTTGCATTGTGGAATATTAGTTGGGAAATACCAAAATTCAACGGTCAAATCAATGTCAAAACCTGACATTGACTAAACGTCGTCAAAAAGCACGTTGTTTCAACGTTGTTTTTGCGTTGTAAAATATTAGTTGGGAAATAACCCAAATTCAATGGTCAAATCAATGTCAAAACCTGACATTAGATAAACGTCGTGAAAAGGATGTTGTTTCAACGTTGTATTTGTGTTGTGGGATATTGAACGAAAAATGACCACATTTCAATGGTAAAATCAATGTCACAACTTAACATTAGATAATCGTCGTTGAAAATCATGTTGTTTCAATGTTGTTTCAATGTTGTATTTGTGTTGTAGAATATTGGTTGAAAAATGACCAAATTGCACTGGTCAAATTAACGTCACAACCTGACATTGACTAAACGTTGTCAAAAAAGCACGTTGTTTCAACGTTGTATTTGCGTTGTAGAATATTAGTTGTGAAATAACAAAATTCAACGGTCAAATCAATGTCAAAACCTGATATTGACTAAACGTCGTCAAAAAGCACGTTGTTTCAACGTTGTATTTGTTTTGTGGAATACTGGCCGAAAAATGACCACATTTCAATGGTCAAATTAACTCCACAACCTGACATTGACTAAACGTTGTCAAAAAGCACGTTGTTTCAACGTTGTATTTACTTTGTAGATTAGTTGGGAAATAACCAAAATTCAATGGTCAAATCAATGTCAAAACCTGACATTGGATAAACGTCGTCAAAAAGCATGTTGTTTCAATTTTGTATTTGTTTTGTAGAATATTGGTTGAAAAATGACCAATATGCAATAGTCAAATTAACGTCACAACCTGACATTAACTAAATGTCGTCAAAAAGCACGTTAATTCAACGTTGTATTTGCGTTGTAGAATATTAGTTGGGAAATAACCCAAATTCAACGGTCAAATCAATGTCAAAAGCTGACTTTAGATAAACGTCGTCAAAAAGCACGTTGTTTCAACGTTGTATTTGCGTTGTAGTATATTGGTTGGAAAATAACCAAAATTCAACTGTCAAATCAATGTCAAAACCTGACATTAGATAAATATTGTCAAAAAGTATGTTTTGCCAGTGTTGAGTTTGTTTTTTAGAATATTGGTTGAAAAATGACCAAATTGCAACGGTCAAATTAACGTCACAACCTGACATCGACTAAACGTCAAAAAGCACGTTGTTTCAACGTTGTATTTGCGTTGTGGAATATTAGTTGGGAAATAACCAAAGTTCAACGGTCAAATCAATGTCATAACCTGACAATGGATAAATGTCGTCAAAAAGCATGTTGTTCCATTGTTGAATTTGTTTTGTAGAATATTGATTGAAAAATTACCAAATTTCAATGGTGGAATCAATATCACAACCTTACATTAGATAAACGTTGTGAAAAGCATGTTGTTTCAACGTTGTATTTGTGTTGTGGGATATTGAACGAAAAATGACCACATTTCAATGGTAAAATCAATGTCACAACTTAACATTAGATAATCGTCGTTGAAAATCATGTTGTTTCAATGTTGTTTCAATGTCGTATTTGTGTTGTAGAATATTGGTTGAAAAATGACCAAATTGCACTGGTCAAATTAACGTCACAACCTGACATTGACTAAACGTTGTCAAAAAAGCACGTTGTTTCAACGTTGTATTTGCGTTGTAGAATATTAGTTGGGAAATAACAAAATTCAACGGTCAAATCAATGTCAAAACCTGATATTGACTAAACGTCGTCAAAAAGCACGTTGTTTCAACGTTGTATTTGTTTTGTGGAATACTGGCCGAAAAATGACCACATTTCAATGGTCAAATTAACTCCACAACCTGACATTGACTAAACGTTGTCAAAAAGCACGTTGTTTCAACGTTGTATTTACTTTGTAGATTAGTTGGGAAATAACCAAAATTCAACGGTCAAATCAATGTCAAAACCTGACATTAGATAAACGTCGTCAAAAAGCATGTTGTTTCAATTTTGTATTTGTTTTGTAGAATATTGGTTGAAAAATGACCAATATGCAATAGTCAAATTAACGTCACAACCTGACATTGACTAAATGTCGTCAAAAAGCACGTTAATTCAACGTTGTATTTGCGTTGTAGAATATTAGTTGGGAAATAACCCAAATTCAACGGTCAAATCAATGTCAAAAGCTGACTTTAGATAAACGTCGTCAAAAAGCACGTTGTTTCAACGTTGTATTTGCGTTGTAGTATATTGGTTGGGAAATAACCGAAATTCAACAGTCAAATCAATGTCAAAACCTGACATTAGATAAAAATTGTCAAAAAGTATGTTTTGCCAATGTTGAGTTTGTTTTTTAGAATATTGGTTGAAAAATGACCAAATTGCAATGGTCAAATTAACGTCACAACCTGACATCGACTAAACGTCAAAAAGCACGTTGTTTCAACGTTGTATTTGCGTTGTGGAATATTAGTTGGGAAATAACCAAAATTCAACAGTCAAATCAATGTCATAACCTGACAATGGATAAATGTCGTCAAAAAGCATGTTGTTCCATTGTTGAATTTGTTTTGTAGAATATTGATTGAAAAATTACCAAATTTCAATGGTGGAATCAATATCACAACCTGACATTAGATAAACATTGTGAAAAGCATGTTGTTTCAACGTTGTATTTGTGTTGTGGGATATTGAACAAAAAATGACCACATTTCAATGGTAAAATCAATGTCACAACTTAACATTAGATAATCGTCGTTGAAAATCATGTTGTTTCAATGTTGTTTCAATGTTGTATTTGTGTTGTAGAATATTGGTTGAAAAACGACCAAATTGCAATAGTCAAATTAATGTCACAACCTGACATTGACTAAACGTCGTCAAAAAGCACGTTTCAACGTTGTATTTGCGTTGTGGAATATTAGTTGGGAAATAACCCAAATTCAACGGTTAAGTCAATGTCAAAACCTGACATTAGATAAACGTCTTCAAAAAGCATGTTGTTCCATTGTTGAATTTGTTTTGTAAAATATTGGTTGAAAAATGACCAAAATTCAATGGTCAAATCAACGTCACAACATTGTGAAAAGCATTTTGCTTCAACGTATTTGTGTTGTAGAATATTGGTTGAAAAATGACCAAAATTCAATGGTTGAATCAACGTCACAACTTGACGTTGAATAGTTGCAGTCAAGAAGCATGTTTCAACGTTGTTTTTGTGTTGTAGAATATTGGTTGGGAAATGACCAACATTTCAATGGTCAAATCAACATCAAAAACCAACATTGATAAAACGTTTTTTCAACATTAGGATTGAATTGCTCAACGTTGGGACCTAATTTGAGTTTTAATGTCTTGTGCCTGCTGGGTTATTAAAGTGAGCCATTCTTTTTACATTTTCTGATAATTCTAATCTACATTCGACAAATTTTACAGAATATATATTGTATTGTCGCTTTTATAACCCGTTTTATAAGTTCGTATGTGGAGGCATTGCCTCTAGATTGCAATTGAAACCCTCCCTGCACCGTCCTTTCCAAAAATATCAGAATTTACATTTTTACTGTCAACTAGAGCTGGGTTTAAAACCCAGTATGACCTCTCCTGGGTACAATTAAAATAGAATAGGTTAATACTAATTGGATGAAAAGAAGTTCATTAAATACATACAGGACTGTCTCAGAAGATTAGAATATTGTGATAAAGTTAATTAAATACAACGGATAGAGCTTCAATAGCCGTATTCCCATGGGCAAGCCATTCCCGAACTCTAGACAACGGAAGTTCCCTCAGTCAGCAATGGTTTGGGGAGCCATGTCAGTTGCTGGTTTTGGTCCACTGTGTTTCATCAAGTCCAGAGTCAATGCAGCTGTGTACATGCTTCCATCTGTTGTAAAGCTCTATGGAGATGATGATTTCATTTTCCAGCATGACCTGGCACCTGCCCACAGTGCCAAAACCAGCAGTAACTGGTGTACTGACCACGGCATTACTGTCCTCCATTGGCCTGCCAACTCTCCTGACCTGAACCTCATAGAGAATTTGTGGGTTATTGTGAAGAAGAAGCTGAAAGACACCAGACCTAATAATGCAAATGAGCTGAAGGCCGCTATTGAAGCATCCTGGGCATCCATAACACCTCAGCAATGCCACAGGCCGATTGCCTCCATGCCACGCCGCATTGATGCAGTAATCCGTGCAAAAGGATTCCCAACCAAGTACTGAGTGCATTAATTGACATTTTCAAATGTTTGATTTTGTTTTGCTGTTATGAATCTTTTTTTTTTACTTGGTCAGAGGAAATATTCAAATTTTTTGAGATAGGATTTTTGAGTTTTCGTAAGCTGTATGCCATAATCCGCAATAATAGAATAATAAAATGCTTGCAATATTTCAGTTGATGTGTAATGAATCGGGCTTCACGGTGGCAGAGGGGTTAGTGCGTCTGCCTCACAATATGAAGGGTTCAAATCCAGGCTCGGGATCTTTCTGTGTGGAGTTTGCATGTTCTCCCCGTGAATGCGTGGGTTCCCTCCGGGTACTCCGGCTTCCTCCCACTTCCAAAGACATGCACCTGGGGATAGGTTGATTGGCAACACTAAAAATTGGCCCTAGTGTGTGAATGTGAGTGTGAATGTTGTCTGTCTATCTGTGTTGGCCCTGCGATGAGGTGGTGACTTGTCCAGGGTGTACCCTGCCTTCCGCCCGATTGTAGCTGAGATAGTCGCCAGCGCCCCCCGCGACCCCGAAAGGGAATAAGCGGTAGAAAATGGATGGGGATGGGTGTAATGAATCCAGAATGTATGACATTTTCATGTTTTTAGTTGCATTACAGAAAATAAAGGACTTTATCACAATATTAAAATTTTCTGAGACAGTCCTGTATTTTAACATTAAATGGGAGAGGTGACAGAGTCACAATATACGTCACATTGAATTCTCCAGCCGGTTTTGTAAATTACATGTCAACCCAACCGGGATTGGAACCCAGCACCCTTCAACCTGAGTCAACAGTTTTAACCACTGGGCTATCCTGGGTCTTGTGGAGAGAATTTGGTCTTGACTGATCTATTATTAGGCCAGTTTTTTTTTGGACCGGGTAAATCAGATACTATCTTCATCCCCTGGAGCCCAGGTGGGTGAGAGGCTCCGCAGTCTCTCCAACTCCAACACTGATTCCCCCCATTCCCCAGATCCATTGATCCGATTCCCAAGTGCACACTGGGTGGCGATCTAACTGAGAATCTGGACACTGAGGTGCAAGTGTTGACATCCCCTACCTCACAGTCTGTGTGGTAGAACAAAAACAGAGAAACAGGCCCCAACAAACAACAAACAAACTTTGGGAACTAAAGTATCAGGGTTTCTATTCTGCCGGCTTTTCTTATTTGTGTTTACTATTTGTCATATACTGCAGTTGTTGTAACATTTCTATTTGCACTCTTCAATATATTTTTGGCCATTCATTATTTCATTTCAACATCTGTGTCATTATCAATATGCATTACTGGCTCTTAAAAACACTAGGATCCTTCTGATACTAGTCCAGTTCGATATTTACACCAATGACTACTTCTCTCCTCTATTACTAGTTCGTAACTAGGGTTACACACAGCTCACTTCCAAGGCCACAGAGGGTATTCTGAGGGAACAAGTGGAATGACAAGGACAGGTGAGCACAAGGGCCGAGGTACACAGAGAGCAAGAGACGTATAACATTGTACAATACAGATGGCTTACTGTGTACAGAGAACTATGTTCCGGCCCCGGATTGTCTGATACGCTGGTCTTTATGCTGTCTGTCGTCATCATAATAAGGTGTGCTGATTGCAGATTACCTGCAGTCGATGTGGAATGCAATTGAGGGTGTTGCACGATCTGATTTTAGGCGCCGGATGGCAGTAGTGTGTTGCGTTTGTGGCAAGTCCGACTTTAGCCACAGCGTCAGTTGCGATGTAGAGCGATGATTTCCATCATTTTCAGCAGACTGCATTGCAGAATGATTACCCCCTTCCCCCCTGATGTGTGTGTCTCAGAAAAGTAGCAGTTCTAGGGCATTTTGTTTAAAGTCAAGCCTAAACGATAGCATTGACGATTTTAAAGCCTCCCGAGTTGGATTCAAATAAGCTAAAAGGCAGACACCCATTATTTTGGAACAAAGCCGTCCGTGGGATAACGGTCCTTGCATCTATTTTTTTCCCCCTCCCACTTTGTTTGCTAATCCAAGAGGGCAGCATGGCGAATCTGTGACGTAATCCATGTCCTCGCCTTACAACGGCGTTGTGGTTCAGCACATGCAGACGGATGTTCCGTTCTTTTTGAGGGAGCAGCGCTGTAATTAACTGACAGTACGCGTTAATATGTGCCTCCACAGTGCGGCCATGAACGCCCATGGAAGAGCTCCATTAGCATCTGTGGCAACAATGATTTGTGAGGATGAATGAGGCGACGCCAACCTGAGATCATTTGATCATTGGCCGTTGTTTCGACACATTTGTTTAACCGGTTGATTATGACTCATGTTAATTTTCGGTGTACGATTTCTATGTTTTTAAATGGCGGGCATATTTTGGACCAGTATGTTTGTTATGCTATGCTAGGTATTTGCCTTCGGTTTTGCATTTTGCCGTGTTGAAGGATCGAACACTTATCTTAGCCACTGCATATTGGGATCACGAACACACCACTGATATGCCAGTTTGTGATCCTAATATGCAGTAGGTAAGATGAGTATTTGCTCTTTAAACATGGCAAAATACAAAACCGAAGGCAACTACCAAGCATAGCATGACAAACATAAACGTTAAGTCTTGGCAAGCAATTAAGGATGTCAAAATAATAGATTTTTCTAATTAATCCCAATTTCTATTTAAATTTTATTCCGTTAAAAAATACTTTTTAAACCTGTCTTGTCCATCCACTCAGGCAAATCATGTTGTAGATGTAGATCAGGGGTCCTCAAACTTTTGGGTTAACAAAAATTATATATATATATATATATATATATATATATAGTGAAAGCAAATTTGACGCTATAAATGTGGACTTTGGAGCCAAGCTACTTTGACATAAATGGAGTGCTTGCCCCAAAACCCAGTCGGACCAAAAGAACAACAGTCCATCCAGTGAGTCACCTCAATATCGATGGTCACTACTGCCTAGTTTATCTTGTTATATCTTATTTTACTGCTATATTTATTCCCATTGTTGCTTTTTATTTTTATTATTATTGTAATATTTCTCTATTGTGTTTCCATTTAAACCCCCATTATTTACTTTTACAAATTGATCTCAACTCTGTACACTACTGCTGGAATTTTAATTTTCCTGAAGAAACTCTCCTGAAGGAATCAATAAAGTACTATCGATCACGATACAAGCAGCATGTCATGTGTGTTATTGCAATTACAGTACATACGCTGTGTGGCTAGCTGTGTACAAACAAAAGATTAAATGTGGGCTAATTCTTTACAGATACTGTGATATGATTGTTCATGTTTTTCAGTCAGTAAAGATCGACGTCGTATCGCAATGTTGTGCATTACGAACTTAAACGCGTTTTGCATTGTTGTGGAAGCTAGCTTATATCTTCCCATAGTTAGCATTTACAGCTAATATCGTAGCGAACCAATGTGTTATTTAAATAACAATGTCCCTGAAAGAATCAGCACCTCTAAGTCCGAGTCCATGGTTCTCGCCCAGAAAAGGGTGGAGTGCCATTTCCGAGTTCGGGAGGAGACCCTGCCCCAAGTGGAGTTCAAGTACCTCGGAGTCTTGTTCACGAGTGAGGGTAGAGTGAATCGTGATATCGACAGGCGGATCGGTGTGGCATCTTCAGTAATGCGGATGCTGTATCGATCCGTTGTGGTGAAGAAGGAACTGAGCCGGAAGGCAAAGCTCTAAATTTACCGGTCGATCTACATTCCCATCCTCACCTATGGTCATGAGCTTTGGGTTATGACTGAAAAGACAAGATCACGGGTACAAGCGGCCAAAATGAGTTTGGGTCTCTCCCTTAGAGATAGGGTGAGAAGCTCTGTCATCCGGGAGGAACTCAGAGTAAAGCCGCTGCTCCTCCACATCGAGAGGAGCCAGATGAGGTGATTTGGGCATCTGGTCAGGATGCCACCCGAACGCCTCCCTAGGGAGGTGTTTAGGGCACGTCCAGCTGGTAGGAGGCCACGGGGAAGACCCAGGACACGTTGGGAAGACTATGTCACCCGGCTGGCCTGGGAATGCCTCGGGCTCCTCCGGGAAGAGCTGGACAAAGTGGCTGGGGAGAGGAAGGTCTTGGGCTTCCCTACTTAGGCTGCTGCCCCCGCGACCCGACCTCGGATAAGCGGTTGAGGATGGATGTATGGATGGATGGATGTCACTGCAGCTTGGTTATTATACACGTTACGGAACGTAAATGAAGTATTGTTGACGGTTTTTGAAAGCATCTTAAAGGGATTTAGAGGTAGAATCGGTTGCTCCTCATTAGCTGCATGGCTAGCCACCTAGAACGAGACGATTTTTGTACGTTAGAAAGTGGAAAAACAAAAAACTTTTGTCTTCTTGTCTCTCAGAATGGTTGTGAAAGATAGGCAAAATCCCACCCCGAAAAGTGCAATTCCCCCTTAAAGCTTAAAAAATACAACCTTACCTTCCGGACCAATGTGATGTGAATTGGCAGTAAACACAAACCCCGTTTCCATATGAGTTGGAAAATTGTGTTAGATGTAAAAATTAATGGAATACAATGATTTGCAAATGTTTTTCAACCCATATTCAGTTGAATGCACTACAAAGACAAGATATTTGATGTTCAAACTCATAAACTTTTTTTTTTTGCAAATAATAATTAACTTAGAATTTCATGGCTGCAACGCGTGCCAAAGTAGTTGGGAAAGGGCATGTTCACCACTGTGTTTCACCACCTTTTCTTTTAACAACACTCAATAAACGTTTGGGAACTGAGGAAAATAATTGTTGAAGCTTTGAAAGTGGAATTCTTTACCATTCTTGCTTGATGTATAGCTTACATTTTTCAACAGTCCGGGGTCTTCTTGTCGTATTTTACACTTCAAAATGCGCCACACATTTTCGATGGAAGACATGTCTGGACTGCAGGCGGGCCAGGAAAGTACCCGCACTCTTTTACTACGAAGCCACGCTGTTGTAACATGTGGCTTGGCATTGTTTTGCTGAAATAAGCAATCGTTGCTTGGATGACAACATATGTTGCTCCAAAACCTGTATGGACCATTCAGCTTTAATGGTGCCTTCACAGATGTGTAAGTTACCCATGCCTTGGGCACTAATACACCCCCATACCATCACATATGCTGGATTTTGAACTTTGCGCCTATAACAATCCCGATGGTTACTTTCCTCTTTGTTCCGGAGGGCACCACGTCCACAGTTTCCAAATATAATTTGAAATGTGGACTCGTCAGACCACGAAACACTTTTCCACTTTGCATCAGTCCATATTAGATTAGCTCGGGCCCAGAGAAGCCGGCGGCGTTCCTGGATGTTGTTGATAAATGGCTTTTGTTTTGCATAGTAAAGTTTTAAATTGCACTTACAGATGTAGCGACCAACTGTAGTTACTGACAGTGGTTTTAAGAAGTGTTCCTGAGCCCATGTGGTGATATCCTTTACACACTGATGTCGGTTTTTGATGCAGTACCGCCTGAGGGCTCAAAGGTCCGTAATATCATCGCTTATGTGTAGTGATTTCTCCAGATTCTCTGAACCTTTTGATGATTTTACGGACCTTAGATGGTAAAATCCCTAAATTCCTTGCAATAGCTCGTTGAGAAATGTCGTTCTAAAACTGTTCGACAATTTGCTTACAAATTGGTGACCCTCGCCCCATCCTTGTTTGTGAATTACTTAGCATTTCATGCTTTTATACCCAATCATGGCACCCACCTGCTCCCAATTAGCCTGCACACCTGGGGGGTGTTCCACATAAGTGTTTAATGAGCATTCCTCAACTTTATCAATATTCATTGCCACCTTTCCCAACTTCTTTGCCATGTGTTGCTGGCATCAAATTCTAAAGTTAATGTTTATTTGCAAAAAAAAAAAAATGTTTATCAGTTTGAACATCAAATATGTTGTCTTTGTAGCATATTCAACTGAATATGGGTTGAAAATGATTTGCAAATCATTGTATTCTGTTTATATCTAACACAATTTCACAACTCATATGGAAACGAGGTTTGTAACTCCTGCTGGGCGGGTGGCGGGCGGTTGCGTTTCTGATAAAATGTTGGTTCGGGTGGATGATGACTTTAGTGATGCGGTTGCGGATGATATAATTGCTTATCCACGCATCTCTACTGTGTAGCATATTCAACTGAATATGGGTTGAAAATGACTTGCAAATCATTGTATTCTGTTTATATCTAACACAATTTCACAACTCATATGGAAACGAGGTTTGTAACTCCTGCTGGGTGGGTGGCGGGCGGTTGCGTTTCTGATAAAATGTTGGTTCGGGTGGATGATGCGGTTGCGGATTATATAATTGCTTATCCACGCATCTCTACTGTGTAGCATATTCAACTGAATATGGGTTGAAAAGGATTTGCAAATCATTGTATTCTGTTTATATCTAACACAATTTCACAACTCTTGTGGAAACGAGGTTTGCAACTCCTGCTGGGTGGGTGGCGGGCGGTTGCGTTTCTGATAAAATGTTGGTTCGGGTGGATGGCGGGTGGATGATGACTTTAGTGATGCGGTTGCGGATTATATAATTGCTTATCCGCGCATCTCTACTGTGTAGCATATTCAACTGAATATGGGTTGAAAAGGATTTGCAAATCATTGTATTCTGTTTATATCTAACACAATTTCACAACTCATACGGAAACGAGGTTTGCAACTCCTGCTGGGCGGGTGGCGGGCGGTTGCGTTTCTGATAAAATGTTGGTTCGGGTGGATGATGACTTTAGTGATGCGGTTGCGGATCATATAATTGCTTATCCGCGCATCTCTACTGTGTAGCATATTCAACTGAATATGGGTTGAAAAGGATTTGCAAATCATTGTATTCTGTTTATATCTAACACAATTTCACAACTCATATGGAAACGAGGTTTGTAACTCCTGCTGGGTGGGTGGCGGGCGGTTGCGTTTCTGATAAAATGTTGGTTCGGGTGGATGATGCGGTTGCGGATTATATAATTGCTTATCCACGCATCTCTACTGTGTAGCATATTCAACTGAATATGGGTTGAAAAGGATTTGCAAATCATTGTATTCTGTTTATATCTAACACAATTTCACAACTCTTGTGGAAACGAGGTTTGCAACTCCTGCTGGGTGGGTGGCGGGCGGTTGCGTTTCTGATAAAATGTTGGTTCGGGTGGATGGCGGGTGGATGATGACTTTAGTGATGCGGTTGCGGATTATATAATTGCTTATCCGCGCATCTCTACTGTGTAGCATATTCAACTGAATATGGGTTGAAAAGGATTTGCAAATCATTGTATTCTGTTTATATCTAACACAATTTCACAACTCATACGGAAACGAGGTTTGCAACTCCTGCTGGGCGGGTGGCGGGCGGTTGCGCTTCTGATAAAATGTTGGTTCGGGTGGATGATGACTTTAGTGATGCGGTTGCGGATTATATAATTGCTTATCCACGCATCTCTACTGTGTAGCATATTCAACTGAATATGGGTTGAAAATGATTTGCAAATCATTGTATTCTGTTTATATCTAACACAATTTCACAACTCTTATGGAAACGAGGTTTGCAACTCCTGCTGGGTGGGTGGCGGGCGGTTGCGTTTCTGATAAAATGTTGGTTCGGGTGGATGATGACTTTAGTGATGCGGTTGCGGATTATACAATTGCTTATCCGCACATCTCTACTGTGTAGCATATTCAACTGAATATGGGTTGAAAATGATTTGCAAATCATTGTATTCTGTTTATATCTAACACAATTTCACAACTCTTATGGAAACGAGGTTTGCAACTCCTGCTGGGTGGGTGGCGGGCGGTTGCGTTTCTGATAAAATGTTGGTTCGGGTGGATGATGACTTTAGTGATGCGGTTGCGGATTATACAATTGCTTATCCGCACATCTCTACTGTGTAGCATATTCAACTGAATATGGGTTGAAAATGATTTGCAAATCATTGTATTCCGTTTACATTTAGATTTAACACAATTTCCCAACGCATATGGAAACGGGGTTTGTATTATTTATTGTATTGTTTAAAGTAAACAAACCCCCCACTGACTATTTTGCCAACTTCTTTGCTTACAAGGAAGAACAAAACCCACAAACGAGCTTAATGGATACAAGGTCTTATGTTTGTCTGCATCAAATCAATCTGTCCGCCCTTGAGAACAGGAATAAACCAGATATTTGCATTTCCTAATAGTGTCTGGGATATAATAAATTGTGTTTTTGCATCAGCATCCGACGCAGTGCGAGTACGCTTCTTCTTCCCGAACACTGTGTCGGACGTGTGGGGTCGAGCTCCTCGAGGGGGACTACGGCGAAGCTTAAAAAGTGATTCCGTGGATCGGCGTCCAAAAGGAAGCAAGCATGCTGTAGCCTGCAGCGCATGTCATCATGGAATATGACATGGAGTAATACTAATAACATGAAATGTGGGTATGATGCGACCGCCCGCTCCTTTTTGACCCCGAGAAAGGCCGGAAGGCAAACGTTTCTGCTTTGTTGATTGCAGCTGGTTCATAAATCACGATTGCTCATGTTTGAATAAAGTCTTTCAAAAACAAGTTGTGTTGACAGGGTGCATTACATCACCGCACGCTCTCCGGGCTGGAGACTTCCGGAGACGACAGCGTCCAAATTGTGTTGGATGTAAATATAAACGGAATACAATGATTTGTAAATAATTTTCAACCCATATTCAGTTGAATATGCTACAAAGACAACATATTTGATGTTCAAACTGATAAACATTTAGTTTTTTTGCAAATAATCATTAACTTTAGAATTTGATGCCAGCAAAACGTGACAAAGAAGTTGGGAAAGGTGGCCATAAAGTTTAGAAATGCTCATCAAACACTTATCTGGAACATCCCACAGGTGTGTAGGCTAATTGGGAACAGGTGGGTGCCATGATTGGGTAGAAAAAAACAGCTTCCTAAAAAAATGCTCAGTCTTTCACAAGAAAGGATGGGGCGAGGTACACCCCTTTGTCCACAACTGCGTGAGCAAATAGTCAAACAGTTTAAGAACAACGTTTCTCAAAGTGCACTTGCAAGAAATTTAGAGATTTCAACATCTACGTTACATAATATCATCAAATGGTTCAGAGAATCAGGAGAAATCACTCCACGTAAGCAGCATGGCCGGAAACCAACATTGAATGACCGTGACTTTCGATCCCTCAGACGGCACTGTATCAAAAACCGACATCAATCTCTAAAGGATATCACCACATGGGCTCAGGAACACATCAGAAAACCCATCCATCCATTTCCTACCGCTTCTCCCTTACGGGGTCGCGGGGGGCGCTGGCGCCTATCTCAGCTACAATCGGGCGGAAGGCGGGGTACACCCTGGACAAGTCACCACCTCATCGCAGGGCCAACACAGATAGACGGACAACATTCACACTCACATTCACACACTAGGGCCAATTTAGTGTTGCCAATCAACCTATCCCCAGGTGCATGTCTTTGGAAGTGGGAGGAAGCCGGAGTACCCGGAGGGAACCCACGCATTCACGGGGAGAACATGCAAACTCCACACAGAAAGATCCCGAGCCTGGATTTGAACCCAGGACTGCAGGAACTTCGTATTGTGAGGCAGACGCACTAACCCCTCTGCCACCTAAATACAGTTCGTCGCTACATCGTTATTATTATTTTTTTTTGCAAATAATAATTACTTAGAATTTCATGGCTGCAACACGAGACAAAGTAGTTGGGAAAGGGCATGTTCACTATTGTGTTCCATCACCTTTTCTTTTAACAACACTCAATAAATGTTTGGGAACTGAGGAAACTAATTGTTGAAGCTTTGAAAGTGGAATTCTTTCCCATTCTTGTTTTATGTAGAGCTTCAGTCGTTCAACAGTCCGGGGTCTCCGCTGTCGTATTTTACGCTTCATAATGCACCACACATTTTCAATGGGAGACAGGTCTGGACTGCAGGTGGGCCAGGAAAGTACCCAAACTCTTTTTTTACGAAGCCACGCTGTTGTAGCACGTGCTGAATGTGGCTTGGCATTGTCTTGCTGAAATAAGCAGGGGCGTCCATGAAAAAGACGGCGTTTGGATGGAAGCATATGTTGTTCCAAAACCTGTTGTGGAGAGACGAAGACGACGGGCCGACGACGGGATGTGACGATCTTTGGACCGGCTCAACATGGAGGTCAGGAGGCGGAGTATGTAGCGGAATGGAGAGGTGGGAGCGTACCTTGGTGCGTATGCTGCGGGGCCTCATCCTCGTCTGAATCTCGCTCGTTGTCATCGTTGTGCTTGTGGTCGGTCGTCTCAGGTTGTTCCTTCTCCTTCCTCACTCCTCTCCTTCCTCCTTCTCCTCTCTTAAATTCTGTCAGGAGATGGACAGATTGAGACCCGGTGTGTGTGTTACGCACTTGACATCTCTACGCTGCTGATACGCCTCCGCTTGAGATGGTCTCCTGTGGACGGGACTCTTGCTGCTGTCTTGGATCCGCTTTGAACTGAACTCTCGCGGCTGTGCTGGAGCCACTATTGATTGAACTTTCACAGCATCATGTTAGACCCGCTCGACATCCATTGCTTTCGGTCCCCTAGAGGGGGGGGTTGCCCACATCTGAGGTCCTCTCCAAGGTTTCTCATAGTCAGCATTGTCACTGGCGTCCCACTGGATGTGAATTCTCCCTGCCCACTGGGTGTGAGTTTTCCTTGCCCTTTTGTGGGTTCTTCCGAGGATGTTGTAGTCGTAATGGTTTGTGCAGTCCTTTGAGACATTTGTGATTTGGGGCTATATAAATAAACATTGATTGATTGATTGATTGACTTGGATTATGGCGGCGTTGCCCCAGGTACCCCCCGCCTCTCCATTCCGCTACATCCTCCGCCTCCTGGCCTCCATGTTGAGCCGGTCCAAAGATCGTCACATCCCGTCGTCGGCCCGTCGTCTTCGTCTCTCCACACCTGTAAGTACCTTTCAGCATTAATGGTGCCTTCACAGATGTGTAAGTTACCCATGCCTTGGGCACTAATCCACCCCCATACCATCACAGATGCTGGCTTTTCAACTTTGCGTCGATAACAGTCTGGATGGTTCGCTTCCCCTTTGGTCCGGATGACACGATGTCGAATATTTCCCAAAACTATTTGAAATGTTTACTCGTCAGACCACAGAACACTTTGCATCAATCCATGATCTCGGGCCCAGAGAAGCCGTTTCTGGGTTTCTGGGTGTTGTTGATAAATGGCTTTCGCTTTGCATAGAAGAGCTTTAACTTACACTTACAGATGTAGCGACCAATTTTATTTAGTGACAGTGGTTTTCTGAAGTGTTCCTGATAGAGTGATTGGAGAACATACTTGTTGGTCACAAAAACATTGATAAAGTTGGGTTCTTTTATGAATTTATTATGGAAATGTGACCAAATCTGCTAGGTCAAAAGTATACATACAGCAATGTTAATATTTGGTTACATATCCCTTGGCAAGTTTCACTGCAATAAGCCTTTCTTTCAGACTGTGATCTGAGCATCACCTTCCGGAATCAGCAGGCGAACATGCCGATACCGGTTATCTGGCCCTGGTTCACGTGGAGCCGCCATTCAATTTTACAAATTGAACCTGCTGCCATTTTGTTTGGGCTCCAGCATGTCGGGCCTGGGCAGAATCAATCAGCCGCCCTCAACAGATCCCCGACCTTAATGCATCCCTCCACTTGCTAAAGTGCGGCAGTTAGCGTATTTGGCCATCATCCAGTCCAAGCGACTGACCCTGTTGCGCAGGAAATCCCTGCAGAAGTTCATAGTTTCAACCACTTACGTGCTTTTATCCGCGGCTGTCGTAATCTATTTTAAAGTAGTCCGAGCTCAAAAGATGACAGCATGCAATTGCAAAGCCATGTGAGAATTGTATTAAGCTGGGAAGTAAGAACCTTGACTTTTCAAGAAAATCTGTGCCGTCTGTTCACAGCAAGCACATACCAAATAGTGACGTGCGGATCGATACTGCCGATACCAGATCCGTATGCTCTAATATCGCTGTCAAAGTCAACTGTCGGCTTTATTATAAGAAAATGGAAGAGTTTGGGAACAACAGCAACTCAGCCACCAAGTGGTAGGCCACGTAAACTGACAGAGTTTCTGCACAGTCAAGTTGTAAAAAAAAAAAAGATTTTTTCTGCTATTTTCGGCTTTTGTCAAGACTCCAGATGAGCTTTTGATACATCTCCTACAACCACAGCACCAGTATTGTGCTGCTGAAGCAAGTCCGTTTTTTGTATTTTTGTGTAAGGGTCCTCCCTTACGACATTTTAGCGAAGATTTTATTTTTTCGTAAAATATGCATTTTCTTCCATTTTCGGGTTTTGTCAGGACTCCTGGTGAGGTTTTGAGACATCTTCATCAACTACAGCACCAGTATTGTGCTGCTGAAGCAAGTCATTTTTTTACATTTTTACGACATTTTAGCGAAAAAAAGTTTTCCCCAAAAATAAATTTTTCGCCATTTCAGGGTTTTGTCGGGACTCCTGATGACGTTTTGAGACATCACCTACAACTACAGCACCAGTATTGTGCTGCTGAAGCAAGTCTGTTTTTTTTTTAATAATTTTTGTGTATGGGTCCCCCTTACGACATTTTAGCAAATTTTTTTGTAACGGAAAATATGCATTTTCTGCCAATTTCGGGTTTTATGGTGATGCCTGATGACGTTTGGAGACATCTCTTACAACTCCAGCACCAGTATTGTGCTGCTGAAGGAAGTCAGTTTTTTTTATTTTTGTGTAAGGGTCCTCCCTTACGACATTTTAGCGAACATTTTTTTTTTCGTAAAATATGCATTTTCTTCCATTTTCGTGTTTTCTCGGGACTCCTGATGAGCTTTTGATACATCTCCTACAACCACAGCACCAGTATTGTGCTGCTGAAACAAGTCAGTTTTTTACATGTTTGTGTAAGGGTCCCCCCTTACGACATTTTAGCGAAATAAAGTTTTCCCAAAAAATAATTTTTTTGCCATTTCAGGGTTTTGTCGGGACTCCTGATGAGGTTTTGAGACATCACCTACAACTACAGCACCAGTATTGTGCTGCTGAAGCAAGTCTGTTTTTTTTTTTTAATTTTTGTGTATGGGTCCCCTTTACGACATTTTAGCAAATTTTTTTGTAACGGAAAATATGCATTTTCTGCCAATTTCGGGTTTTATGGTGACGCCTGATGACGTTTGGAGACATCTCGTACAACTCCAGCACCAGTATTGTGCTGCTTATGCAAGTCAGTTTTTTTTATTTTTGTGTAAGGGTCCTCCCTTACGACATTTTAGCAAACATTTTTTTTTCGTAAAATATGCATTTTCTTCCATTTTTGGGTTTTATCGTGACTCTTGGTGAGGTTTTGAGACATTTTCTTCAACTACAGGATCAGTATTGTGCTGCTGAAGCAAGCCATTTTTTTACATGTTTGGTTAAGGGTCCCCCCTTACGACATTTTAGCAAAAAAAAGTTTTCCAAAAAATAAAATTTTTCGCCATTTCAGGGTTTTGTCGGGACTCCTGATGAGGTTTTGAGACATCACCTACAGCAGCAGCACCAGTATTGTGCTGCTGAAGCAAGTCTGTTTTTTTTTTAAATTTTGTGTATGGGTCCCCCTTACAACGTTTTAGCGATTTTCTTTCAACGTAAAATATACCGTTTTCTGCCATTTTCGGGTTTTATGGTGACTCCTGATGACGTTTGGAGACATCTCGTACAACTCCAGCACCAGTATTGTGCTGCTTAGGCAAGTCAGTTTTTAAAATTTTTGTGTAAGGGTCCGTCTTACAACATTTTTGCGAAAAAATGTTTTCCAAAAATATGCATTTTCTGCCATTTTCGGGTTTTGTCAGGACTCCTGATGAGGTTTTGAGACATCTTCTTCAACAACAGGATCAGTATTGTGCTGCTTAATCAAGTTCGTTTTTTACCTATTTGGGTAACGGTCCCCCCTTACGACATTTTAGCGAAAAAAAGTTGCCCCCAAATATTTATTTTTCGCCATTTCAGGGTTTTGTTGGGACTCCTGACGAGGTTTTGAGACATCACCTACAACTACAGCACCAGTATTGTGCTGCTGAAGCAAGTCTGTTTTTTTTTTTTAATTTTTGTGTATGGGTCCCCCTTACGACATTTTAGCAATTTTTTTTTAACGTAAAATATGCATTTTCTGCCATTTTCGGGTTTTATGGTGACTCCTGGTGACGTTTTGAGACATCACCTACAACTACAGCACCAGTATTGTGCTGCTGAAGCAAGTCCGTTTTTTTTATTTTTGTGTAAGGGTCCCCCCTTACGACATTTTAGCAAACATTTTTTTTTCGTAAAATATGCATTTTCTTCCATTTTCGGGTTTTGTCGGGACTCCTGGTGAGGTTTTGAGACATTTTCTTCAACTACAGGACCAGTATTGTGCTGCTGAAGCAAGTCATTTTTTTACATTTTTGGGTAAGGGTCCCCCCTTACGACATTTTAGCGGAAAAAAGTTTTCCCCAAAAATTAATTTTTCGCCATTTCAGGGTTTTGTCGGGACTCCTGATGAGCTTTTGATACATCTCCTACAACCACAGCACCAGTATTGTGCTGCTGAAGCAAGTCTGTTTTTATTATTTTTGTGTAAGGGTCCTCACTTACAACATTTTAGCGAACATTTTTTTTTTCGTAAAATATGCATTTTCTTTCATTTTCGGGTTTTATCGTGACTCCTGGTGAGGTTTTGAGACATTTTCTTCAACTACAGGATCAGTATTGTGCTGCTGAAGCAAGTCAGTTTTTTTACATTTTCACGACATTTTAGCGAAAAAAAGTTTTCCCCGAAAATTAATTTTTCGCCATTTCAGGGTTTTGTCGGGACTCCTGATGAGGTTTTGAGACATCACCTACAACTACAGCACCAGTATTGTGCTGCTGAAGCAAGTCTGTTTTATTTTTTTTATTTTTGTGTATGGGTCCCACTTACGACATTTTAGCAATTTTTTTTTTAACGTAAAATATGCATTTTCTGCCATTTTCGGGTTTTATGGTGATGCCTGATGACGTTTAGAGACATCACCTACAACTACAGCACCAGTATTGTGCTGCTGAAGCAAGTCTGTTTTTTTTTTTTAATTTTTGTGTAAGGGTCCTCACTTACGACATTTTAGCAAATTTTTTTTGTAACGTAAAATATGCATTTTCTGCCATTTTCGGGTTTTATGGTGACTTCTGATGACGTTTGGAGACATCTCGTACAACTCCAGCACCAGTATTGTGCTGCTTAAACAAGTCCGTTTTTTTTTTAATTTTGTGTAAGGGTCCCCCCTTACGACATTTTAGCGAAAAAAAGTTTTCCAAAAATATTATTTTTTCGCCATTTCTGGGTTTTGTCGGGACTCCTGATGAGGTTTTGAGGCATCACCTACAACTACAGCACCAGTATTGTGCTGCTGAAGCAAGTCTGTTTTTATTTTTTTTATTTTGCGTATGGGTCCCCCTTACAACATTTAAAAAAATCTAAAACCTTGTTGAAAAATAAACAAGTGATTCAATTATAAATAAAGATTTCTACACATAGAAGTAATCATCATTTTTAAATTGTTGCTATTTTTAGAATATTAAAAAAAAAATCTCACGTACCCCTTGGCATACCTTCAAGTACCCCCAGGGGTACGCGCACCCCCATTTGAGAACCACTGCTCTAGGGGGTGCTAGCGGCCCAACAATAATTAATGCATACTTGCAAATGAGTCTCTAAAGTGTGAGCGAACATGATAAAACACAGTTATCAATATCAGTAATATCATTTTTGGATACAAATAAAAAAAATATTTTAAAATCAAACATATTAACATTTATCAACCCATGAACACACAAAAGTATAAAAAAAATGGTACGGTTAAGTATCCATATCGATTCCCGGGGATTGCTACTGTATGGGTTCAAATCTAATAGGTCCCCATTCCAATACATAAACAGTAGTGTATTATAAGGGAGTAGTGGAATAATACTAAAATATTTACAAGAGAGGGACACCGTTTTACGACATTAAGAAGCTCTAAATGCCAGTTTTGAATAATTTTCAATTAACAGCTCGAGGTGAGCCACACTCTGGACTGGTCGAAAAAAATGCCATTCACATTCACAGCTATGATCCATCCATCCATCCATCAGGTCGCGGGGGCAGCAGCCTAAGCAGGGAAGCCCAGACTTTCCTCTCCCCAGCCACTCCGTCCAGCTCTTCCCGGGGAATCCCGAGGCGTCCCCAGGCCAGCCGGGAGACATAGTCTTCCCAACGTATCCTAGGTCTTCCCCGTGGCCTCCTACCGGCTGGACGTGCCCTAAACACCTCTCTAGGGAGGCGTTCGGGTGGCATCCTGACCAGATGCCCAAACCACCTCATCTGGTTCCTCTAAATGTGGAGGAGCAGGGGCTTTACTTCGAGCTCCTCGCGGATGACAGAGCTTCTCACCCTATCTCTAAGGGAGAGCCCCGCCACCCGGCAGAGGAAACTCATTTCGGCCGCTTGTAACCGTGATCTTGTCCTTTTGGTCAAAACCCAAAGCTCATGACCATGGGTGAGGATGGGAATGCAGATCGACCGGTATATTGAGAGCTTTGCCTTCCGACTCAGCTTTTTCTTCACCACAACGGATCGATACAATGTCCGCATTACTGAAGACGCCGCACCGATCCGCATGTCGATCTCACGATCCACTCTTCCCTCACTCATGAACAAGACTCCTAGGTACTTGAACTCCTCCACTTGGGGCAGGGTGTCCTCCCCAACCCGGAGATGGCACTACACCCTTTTACGGGCGAGAACCATGGAAGGTGCTGATTCTCATTCCGGTCACTTCACACTCGGCTGCGAACCGATCCAGTGAGAGCTGAAGATCCTGGCCAGATGACGCCATCAGGACCACATTTTCTACAAAAAGCAGAGACCTAATCCTGCGGCCACCAAACCGAAACCCCTCAACGCCTTGACTGCGCCTAGAAATTATGTCCATAAAAGTTATGAACAGAATCGGTGACAAAGGACAGCCTTGGCGGAGTCCAACCCAAACTGGAAAGCTATGATCAACATGCAAACTCCTCATAGCGATGCCCAACACTGACATATCTTGCATGGACATGGCTCCAGACATACAGATTCAATATCAGAGCTTGCCAATAGAAACGCTGTAAACAACAACCTTTCCTGGAAGCAACCCAGCCTGTGACAGGAACATAAACACGGTATTGACAAAGGCAACAACTCTCTCCTGCTCAAACATCCACACTCGTGCATTGATAAGGAAACGCAGAATGTTCCAGTCAATAACATTCTAAAGAAAATGTATAAAATTGTGTCGTCCTTGGGTGAATTATTAATTCGAGGTGGACCGGAGGCCGGACTGATTTCGTCTCTCTGTTCCAGACAAAGAGATGAACTGCTTGATGCCCGGGTATTAAGAAGCAAAGACCGTTGGCTCTGTTGCATTTCTGTGAAGAAAGTTGCACGGCATTGCACGCTCCGAGAATCTTCTTTGAGGCACAATTAAGCGGATTGAACAGCGAGATGGACGGTGACCACAGTCAGACTCGTAGGCTCGCATGCTCAAAGAAACGGGATTGAGGACTTCAAGGAACAAGAGCGATTGATGTGGTCTGCGTGTGTGTGTGTGTGAGAGAGGTCCGTGAGCCGGCTGGTTTCAGTTGCAGTGCAGTTTCAGGGCTCTTGACAGAAACACACTAAATATAGTAGTGAGCACCCGACTCCTGGAGAAAAAACAAAAACAAAGAACTAAGTCACTGACTTTCCGTACGGTCACTTGGGCACTGGTACCGTCATCAAACATAGCCAGGTAAGTTTATTTCTAAACCGCAATTTGTACGCAGGGCAAGTCAAAGGGCTTTACAGGAAATTATACGAAAGAAAAAAAATAATATCAATTGAAATTCAAATGTGAGTGGAGCTAAATATGCTAAATACGAGTGTTTTTAGGCTGAATATGAACATTGCCAACGGATGAGGCCTGCTTCACATCTTACGGAAAACTATTCCAGATTTTCTGGAGCATAAACGGAGCCACACCATGTCAGCGGGAGACCACTCCCTGGGAGTTCTCAGAGGCTGAGATGGCTCTAAAAGGTTAGAGGTGTACTTTGGCACAAGAACATGAACATACAAACCCTGTTTCCATAAGTTTGGAAATTGTGTTAGATGTAAATACAAACAGAATACAATGATTTGCAAATGATTTTCAACCCATATTCAGTTGAATATGCTACAAAGACAACATATATATACACACATATATATACATACTTTATACTCTAGCCTTTAAATAGACCTCCTTTTTAGACCAGTTGATCTGCCGCTTCTTTTCGTTTTCCTCCTATGTCACCCCCTTCCTTGTGGAGGGGGTCCGGTCTGATGACCATGGATGAAGTACGGGCTGTCCAGAGTCGAGACCCAGGATGGACCGCTCGCCTGTGTATCGGTTGGGGACATCTCCACGCTGTTGATCCGCCTCCGCTTGGGATGGTTTCCTGTGGACGGGACTCTCGCTGCTGTCTTGGATCCGCTTTGAACTGAACTCTCGCGGCTGTGTTGGAGCCACTATGGATTGAACTTTCACAGTATCATGTTAGACCCACTCGACATCCATTGCTTTCGGTCCCCTAGAGGGGGGGGGGGGGGTTGCCCACATCTGAGGTCCTCTCCAAGGTTTCTCATAGTCAACATTGTCACTGGCGTCCCACTGGATGTGAATTCTCCCTGCCCACTGGGTGTGAGTTTTCCTTGCCCTTTTGTGGGTTCTTCCGAGGATGTCGTAGTCGTAATGATTTGTGCATTCCTTTGAGACATTTGTGATTTGGGGCTATATAAATAAACATTGATTGATTGATTGACATATATATATATATATATATATATATATATATATATATATATATATATATATATATACATATATATGTATGTATATATATATATATATATGTATGTATATATATATATATATATATATATATATATATATATATATATATGTATATATATATATATATATACATATATATGTATGTATGTATGTATATATATATATATATATATATATATATATATATATATATATATATATATATGTGTGTCAAGACTTGGACTATGGTGTGGACTGTTTTCCCGAGGTGCGAAGCAACTGGACTGGACACGATGTGAAGGTGGATACATGGTTTAATTTTAACACTCAAAAGTAATACAAAAACAAAGGGCGTGCACAAGGCGGGGAACAAACTTAACGCAGGAACAATACTAACACAAGAATAGACTAAGGACATGAAACAAAACTACACTTATTGTGACGTGAAAAGCATGAAACTATGGCAAGAAGTGAGCAGTCAGGAGTCTTGATGTCGGCAGGCCGACCAACAGAAAATGATTGGCTTAAATAGTGATGTGGTGATTGAAAGCAGGTGCGTGAGTTCAAATGAGTCAGGTGCGTGAGTCGTGAGGACAAGTGAACTGATTGGTAGTCATGGTGACAAAACAGGGAGTGACAAAACAGGAACCGACAGAGTGCAAAAACTAAACAGAACATAGCCAAACTAAACATGATCACCAAAAATGACTATATAGATATATAGAAATTGAGCTACAGCTGTATGAATAACATACAACAAATCATTTCAAACCACAACAAAGCAATTGTAAAAGGACTGCCTACCCCCAGACTAAACGACTCTGAAACCAATAAGGAATGTGACTGTCGCAAGAAACCTGATTGCCCTCTCAACGGGGGGTGCTTACAAACATCAATCGTTTACCAAGAAAAGGTAACACGTAAGGATTATAGCACATCCGGCACGTACGTAGGATTGACCGAAGGAGCGTTTGAAACCAGATGGAATAATCACAAGGCCTCCTTTAGAAACTAGACTTTGCGGAATTCTACAGAACTCAGCAAGCACATTTGGAACCTCAAAGACAATAATGTTGAATATTCAATAACATGGCAAATTATTGCATCCAGCGCACCTTACAACAGTGGTAATACAAGATGCAACCTATGCTTGAAAGAGAAACTGTTTATTATACATCATCCAGACCTGTCATCCCTCAACAAGCGCAGTGAAATCATTTCAACATGCCGCCACGGACGGAAACAACTCCTAGGTAACACATGAGCCAATCACCACGCCCCTACGCCTGCCTGTACCCACCAACTCTGTGCTCTATACAAACCATTGTATGTGAATGCTTCCATTAAAATCTCCTGATGATTGAGGGAACCCCTCATGAAACAGTTCTGTAGAGATGAAGTAGTCTTGTGATTTTTCCGGAAAACAACATATTGCGCTCTACCACGGTATCGAGCACTATTCTCTGGATAATCCAATCAAGACATATATAAATAATTAATATATATATATATATATATATATATATATATATATATATATATATATATATATAATTATTACAATTAAACAACTAGGCCCTGCGATGAGGTGGCGACTTGTCCAGGGTGTACCCCGCCTTCCGCCCGATTGTTGCTGAGATAGGCGCCAGCGCCCCCCGCGACCCCATAAGGGAATAAGCGGTAGAAAATGGATGGATGGATTAAACAACTATCATTTACTAACATACAAAAACACACAAAAGTACCGAAAACTGGTATCGTTAAAGACGGGTAACGATTTCCAGGTACCGGTAATTGGTACCCTCTCAGTTCAAATGTGATGAATAGGTAACTATCCCTCCTGGTGATGCCATCATGTGATAGTATGGCTGATTGCCTGAATTATCACAATTATATGTAGCTATAATACACTTTTGCAGGGTTCTCATCTTGTTAATGTTTAATTGCATGCTCTCTGATTGAAAATCCTCCCACAATGTCTTTTTTGACTGATGGTAATTTGAATAATAATAATAATTAAGAAATGGTTCATCACTTGGCAAACAATGTGGAATATTTACCTCTCACCCTTACCCCCAGATAGCTTGATCAAACAACTCGCGGTGAGTGATCAGAAGTGCCAAGGGACGGGCTTTCCCCGTGCGAAGCTTTCTGAAGCAGCGTGGGAGTCAGCAGGCTTGTGAGTTTGAGATGTTTTTAATTTTTTTCATTAAAAGCAAATAAGAAAGATCATATTATCATATCTTTGATCTTTCAATTGAACCTGGCAGTTCTGAAATCACTTGAGAACACTGAGAGTCTTTGGGCCTAATCTACTCAAATTGAAAAAAAAAACAAGTGGTAAACCATGTGTGCAAACTATGAAATTCTTACTTGTTATTGTTGTTGCGTTAAGACTGCATGTATAATTGATAACAAGTGCACAATTAATGCAGAGTGTCCTATTTTAATGAGGATTCTGTAGCTTGTCACCATGGAAACACTCATTCCCCCCATACATTTGTATTTTCATGCAATTCATCCTGTGGTTTGGTCCATTTCACATAGCAAACATGATGGTCTGGGGGTGCATTAGTGCCCTAAGGCATGGGTAACTTACACATCTGTGAAGGCACCATTAATGCCAAGCCACATTCAGCACGTGTTACAACAGCGTGGCTTTGACAAAAAGAGTGCGGGTACTTTCCTGGCCCGCCTGCAGTCCAGACCTGTGTCCCATCGAAAATGTGTGGCGCATTATGAAGCGTAAAATATGACAGCGGACGACTGAAGCTCTACATTAAACAAGAATGGGAAATAATTCCACTTTCATAAGCTTCAACAATTAGTTTCCTCACTTCCCAAACGTTTATTGAGTGTTGTTAAAAGAAAAGGTGATGTAACATAGTGGTGAACATGCCCTTTCCCAACTACTTTGGCACGTGTTGCAGCCATGAAATTCCAAGTTAATTATTATTTGCAATAAAAAAATAAAGTTAATGAGTTTGAACATCAAATATCTCGTCTTTGTAGTTCATTCAATTGAGTATGGCTTGTAAAGGATTCGCAAATCATTGTATTCCGTTTATATTTACATCTAAAAAAAATTCCCGACTCATATGGAAACGGGGTTTGTAATACGCCTGGAAGAGTGTCCGACATTGGATTGGGTATTTTGCTATTATGAACAACTATTGATGATGAAAAATCAAAGAAAATAGATGGAAGACTGTGAAAAACCGATAGAGTTTTCGTATCTAAGTACCCTTTCTTGAACCCTTAAGTTTCAGTTGTTTACAGGCATGGTAAGTAAAGTCGGGGTTTTAACCTGTCCCCTCTCATTTTCCACGCCTCCTCGCAAATCTCTGTCTTGCGCCGTATCCCGCAAAGACTGAATGGCAGCGCAGACTTGCATTGTACTTTCAGCCCCCAACTGGCGAAGTCCAATTGTCAAGGCGCCCACATGGAAGGGTTTTGTAGGGGTAAAATCTGAATAATGCAGCTGTCAAATGGTTTGGCCTCCAGCAGTTATATCACTTTGTCCTTTCTCTGCCACTTACAGACGCGCTTACCCCCCCTCTGCTTCCACATCTATTATTGTATACACCCTTTCTTGAATAACCGTAACTTTGTCAGTAAGGCGGACTTCTTTTCACGTGGCTTTTGGTGACCCGACGAACTCTCAGATGATCCCCAAAATAAAATGATCAAACAAAGACGAACGAGATACTTTCTGTCTTGCTAATAGTTGCTACCATCCAATACTGTAATTTAGATATTCTACTGAAAATTCCTTCGATTTATGGAGTGATTGTCACGAAGGGGGTTTGCGTTCGGACAACTCCAGACGACAGCGTGACGTAGGAGATGATTTTAATCTTCTTTAATCTTCTTAATTGTCCTTAAAGGGGAACATTATCACAATTTCAGAAGGGTTACAACCAATAAAAATCAGTTCCCAGTGGCTTATTTTATTTTTCAAAGTTTTTTTCAAAATTTTACCATCCATCATCCATCATCATCTTCCGCGGGGGCAACAGCCTAAGCAGGGAAGCCCAGACTTCCCTCTCCCCAGCCACTTTGTCTAGTTCTTCCCCGGGGGATCCCGAGGCATTCCCAGGCCAGCCGGGAGACATAGTCTTCCCAACGTGTCCTGGGTCTTCCCCGTGGCCTCCTACTGGTTGGATGTGCCCTAAACACCTCCCTAGGGAGGCGTTCGGGTGGCATCCTGACCAGTTGTCCGAACCACCTCATCTGGCTCCTCTCAATGTGAAGGAGCAGCGGCTTTACTTTGAGTTCCTCCTGGATGGCAGAGCTTCTCACCCTATCTCTAAGGGAGAGACCCGCAACCCGGCGGAGGAAACTCATTTCGGCCACTTGTACCCGTGATCTTATCCTTTCGGTCATGACCCAAAGCTCATGACCATAGGTGAGGATGTTAACGTAGATCGATCGGTAAATTGAGAGCTTTGCCTTCCGGCTCAGCTCCTTATTCCCCCTAACAGATCGATACAACGTTCGCATTACTGAAGACGCCGCACCGATCCGCCTGTCGATCTCACGATCCACTCTTCCCCCACTCGTGAACAAGACTCCTAGGTACTTGAACTCCTCCACTTGGGGCAGGGTCTCCTCCCCAACCCGGAGATGGCATTCCACCCTTTTCCGGGCGAGAACCCGGAATATCCTTAAAAAAAGCTTTAAAGTGCTTGATTTTCGCTATTTGCGATGCCACAGTCTATTTCCCTGTGACGTCACATAGCGATTCCAATACAAACAACGGCGAATAGCACAGCAAGATATAGCGACATTAGCTCGGATTCAGACTCGGATTTCAGCGGCTTTAGCGATTCAACAGATTACGTACGCTTGTATTGAAACAGATAGTTGGAGTATGGAGGGAGATAGCATAAACGAAATTGAAGAAGAAACTGAAGCTATTGAGCGAATAGCTATTGACGCTATTCGGCCATGCTAACGCTATTCTGCGCTATTATCGCCGGTAAAATGTGCAGACAAACCGATCAGGACTTTCATATTGACACTGGATCAATAAGTCAAAAACAACAAAACTCACCTTTGTGATTTCGTTGACTTTATCGTTGGGAATGCATCTGCTTTGAGTGTCGCAGTATATCCAGAAATGTTTGTCATCTCTGTGCCATCTCTGTCATAGCATCGCCGGTAAAAACCAAATGAGGGACTTTCGCATCTCTTGACACTGGAGCATTTTAAATCCGTCGATTGGTTTGTGTTTTATTCGCATTAAATGTGGGTGGCGGGAAAGGCTAGATGTAAATATAGCTACAAATGAGGCATAATGCACACAGCTAGCCTAAATAGCATGTTAGCATCGGTTAGCATGCCGTGCTAATCGATGCACATTTTACGTAAATCAACTTGAATCCGTCCCTGATCGTATTAATACACCCGCTGACAACACACTGACCAGGCATGATGTCTCCAAGGTACGGAAAACAGTCGAAAAAATGGAAAATAACAGAGCCGATTTGACTCGATGTGGTAGGGAAACATGCCGTTGACGACCGATGTGACGTCACGTTCTGACGTCGTCGCAAAGAGAGCGATAAACAGAAAGGCGTTTAATCCGCCAAAATTCATCCATTTAGAGTTTGGAAATCGGGTAAAAAATTATATGGTCTTTTTTTCTGCAACATTAATGTATATATTGACGCTTACATAGGTCTGGTGATAATGTTCCCCTTTAATCACAAGTGTCTCAAGGGGCTGCGCAATCCACAAAGACATCCTCGGCTCAGATCAAACGTCAGACTTTAAAGGGGAACATTATCACCAGACCTATGTAAGCGTCAATATATACCTTGATGTTGCAGAAAAAAGACCATGTATTTTTTTAACCGATTTCCGAACTCTAAATGGGTGAATTTTGGCGAATTAAACGCCTTTCTGTTTATCGCTCTTTTTGCGATGACGTCAGAACGTGACGTCTCCGAGGTAATACAGCCGCCATTTTCATTTTCAACACGTTAAAAACACCGGGTCTCAGCTCTGTTATTTTCGTTTTTTTTTACTATTTTTTGGAACCTTGGAGACATCATGTCTCATCGGTGTGTTGTCGGAGGGTGTAACAACATTAACAGGGAGGGATTCAAGTTGCACCACTGGCCCGAAGATGCGAAAGTGTCTGCCACCAGACCCCCATTGAATGTACCGGAGTGTCTCCACATTTTACCGGCGTTGACAGACATGGCACAGAGATGTATGGATAACCTGCAGATGCATTTGCAACGATAAAGTCAACGAAATCACAAAGGTGAGTTTTGTTGATGTTGACTTATGTGCTAGTCAGACATATTTGGTTGCGGCGTGACTGCTAGCTAATCGATGCTAACATGCTCTGCTAATCGATGCTAACATGCTATTTACCGGCGGTGCTAAAGCGGACATGGAACAGAGATGTATGGATAACCTGCAGATGCATTTGCAACTATATTACGTTTCCTTCCACCCACATTTAATGCGAAAAAAACACTTACCAATCGACGGATTTAAGTTGCTCCAGTGTGAAAAGATGCGAAAGTCCTGATCGTTTGGTCCGCACATTTTACCGGGGATGCTAACGCAGCTATTCGGCCGTGCTATGGCTATGAATAGCGTCAATAGCAATTCGCTCAATAGCTTCAGTTTCTTCTTCAATGCTTTCATACTCCAACCATCCGTTTCAATACATGCGTAATCTGTTGAATCGCTTAAACCGCTGAAATCCGAGTCTGAATCCGAGCTAATGTCGCTGTATCCTGCTGTGCTATTCGCCATTGTTTGTTTACATTGGCAGCACTGTATGACGTCACAGGGAAATGGATAGTCGCATCGCAGATAGCGAAAATCAAGTACTTTAAAGCTTTTTTTAGGGATATTCGTGGACCAGTAAAATTTTGAAAAAAAATACAACAAGCCACTGCGAACTGATTTTTATTGTTTTTAACCCTTTTGAAATTGTGATAATGTTCCCCTTTAAGGAACTGTCGAGGAAGTTACAAAATGTGGTGTTGCTTCCTTATTTGTCATTATTTAAAGCTGATTTTAATGTGTAGCAGTGGCAGCTGAACTGAGTGTGACCATGTTAACATGTTACCAGGAATTAATTTACATGGACCCCGACTCAAACAAGTTGAAAAACTTATTTGGGTGTTACCATTCAGTGGTCCATTGCACGGAATATGTACCGTATTGTGCAATCTACTAATAAAAGTTTCAATCAATCAATCAATGTCGTAATTACTTCGGTCAGCTGGAACAAATAATACTAATATTAGTATCGTTAAAAATAGGAACCAGTAGCAAAAAAATACCGGTAATCGGTATACAAACCCCGTTTCCATATGAGTTGGGAAATTGTGTTAGACGTAAATATAAACAGAATACAATGATTTGCAAATCCTTTTCAACCCATATTTAGTTGAATACACTACAAAGACAAGATATTTGATGTTCAAACACTTAAACTTTATTTATTTTTTTGCATCAGTCCATCTTAGATGATCTCGGGCCCAGAGAAGCCGGCGGCGTTTCTGGATGTTGTTGATGAATGGCTTTCGCTTTGCATAGTAGAGCTTTAACTTGCATTTACAGATTAAGCGGCGGACTGTATTTAGTGACAGTGGTTTTCTGAAGTGTTCCTGAGCCCATGTGGTGATATCCTCCAGAGCAGGGGTGTCAAACTCAAACACAGAGTGGGCCAAAATTCAAAACTGACCAAAGCCGCGGGCCGAGGTTGAACAACTTAACCTTTAATAGGGACCCAAACAAGTTTTTCATTGAATATTGAACAAGCAAGGCTTATATAACTTTATAGTGACATGCAAAATTGAGTTTCAAATAATAATAACAATAATAATTAAAAAATATCAATGGCATATAAAATCAAATTTAAATAAAAATTGAATGCCTCTTTTGTATTTGCAGCCTTCTGAGGTAAATATTAACATTAACTTTTTCCAGAGGCTAATACATTTGAAAATAAAATAACAATGAATAAATCAACCATTCAGGCCTTTTTACTGCTCAGTTAACTTTGGGGCTCAGGTGAGCGGGGTTTGAGGGCAGGGTTTGTTGGTAGCGGGGAGGGGTGTATATTGTAGCGATCCGGAAGATTTGGTGCTGCAAGGGGTTCTGGGTATTTGTTCTGTTGTGTTTGTTGTGTTACGGTGCGGATGTTCTACCGAAATGTGTTGGTCATTCTTGTTTAGTGTGGGTACACAGCGTGGCGCATATTTGTAACAGTGTTAAAGTTGTTTGTATGGCCACCCTCAGTGTGACCTGTATGCTGTTGATCAAGTATGCCTTGCATTCACTTACATGTGTGAAGAAGCCACATATATTACGTGACTGGGCCGGCACGCTGTTTGTGAGGAGGAAAAACAGACTTGACAGGTTGTAGGGGACGCTAAAGGCAGTACCTTTAAGGCACACCCCCAATATTGTTGTCCGGGTGGAATTCGGTAGAATGCTTAAACCGGGAGATTTCCGGGAGGGGCACTGAAATTCGAGAGTCTCCCGGGAAATCGGTGAATGCGGTGTTACAGCGGCACCGCTGTATAACACCGGCGGGCCAGCACTAATGTTAATTTGATATTGCCTCAAGGGCCAAATGAAATTAAACGGCGGGCCAAATTTGTCCCGCGGGCCAGAGTTTGACACCTATGTTCTAGAGATTGATGTCGGTTTTTGATACAGTGCCGTCTGAGGGATCGAATGTCACGGTCATTCAATGTTGGTTTCCGGCCATACGTGGAGTGATTTCTCCAGATTCTCTGAACCTTTTGATGATATTATGGACCATAGATGTTGAAATCCCTAAATTTCTTGAAAATTGCACTTTGAAAAACGTTGTTCTTAAACTTTTTGACTGTTTGCTCACGCAGTTGTGGACAAAGGGGTGTACCTCGCCCCATCCTTTCTTGTGAAAGACTGAGCATTTTTTGGGAAGCTGTTTTTATACCCAATCATGGCACCCACCTGTTTCCAATTAGCCTGCACACCTGTGGGATGTTCCAAATAAGTGTTTGATGAGCATTCCTCAACTTTATCAGTATTTATTGTCACCCGTTCCAACTTTTTTGTCACTTGTTGCTGGCATCAAATTCTACAGTTAATGAGTATTTGCATAACCATTTTTTTTTAGCAGTTTGAACATCAAATATGTTGTCTTTGTAGCATATTCAACTGAATATGGGTTGAAAATAATCTGCAAATCATTGTATTCTGTTTATATTTACATATTTCCCAACTCATATGGAAACGAGGTTTGTATATTAATAATTAATTTAAGGATTCGATAATCTAATTTTCCATCCTTTTTCTACCGCTTGTCCCTTTAGAGGTCGCGGGGGTTGCTGCAGCCTATCTCAGCTGCATTTGGGCGGAAGGCGGGGTACACCCTGGACAAGTCGCCACCTCATCACAGGGCCGACACAGATAGACAGACAACATTCACACACTAAAAAAAATGACTCATTGGATGAACTCAATTAAAATGAGGGCAGGATTTTCATCCAATATATATGTTGCCCGAACTCAAAATTAGTACACAAAAAAATGTTTATCAGTTTGAACATCAAATATATTGTCTTTGTAGCATATTCAACTGAATATGGGTTAAAAAAGTGATTTGCAAATCATTGTATTCTGTTTATATTTACATCTAACTCAATTTCCCAACTCATATGGAAACGGGGTTTGTACATCCTTAGTCAGGACCGGAATATTTGTTGCCAAAAAGTTCAGTCCCAACTTGCCGAGGCACGTTGCACAATTTGAGTTTGGAGTCGAGAAATGTGTCGCACATAACGTTTAGGTCACAGAGGCTGGAGGCACCAGAGTGCATGCATACCGCCTACACCGCGACGAGCAGAATGGTGGAAAACTGGGAGTTCTGCTCACAAAGCTCCGACCACGCAAATATCTGAGTGAACCTTGAGCTTGTTCATCTGCTCAGAGAGGCACTTTATACCTTGAAGGAGACGGTGCATTAGAAAGCTTTATAACATAGAAGCCAATAATAAATGGATCTTGGCGTCTCTCTTTGCACATGTTCTTGAGGATGTTTATTTGAAACATTTTCAGGATGTTGCTAAACCACCACATGTAGGTGGCGTATACATTCTGAACGTGTTTATGACCACTCAGTTTTGGTTTGAACAGCTGCATTTACATTGCAACCAACGCTGCTCTCTTCTGTTTGGAAATGATTGGCAGGGCTATGAAGGCATGCTTGGAAGTGATTGGTGTTGAAAAATGTGTTTTCCCTGATCACAACTTAAGACAAAAAACTGAAAAACAACAAAAAAATGTCACTGTATCCGTTTCATTTCCTCATTAAAGGGGAACTGCACTTTTTTTTTTTTTTCAGGAATTTTTTCCATCGTTCACAATCATTTTGAGGGACAAGAACAAACGTCTTTCTTTTTAGACGATTTTAAATATGATAAACAATTCTTGAAACGGGAGTCAATCAATCAATCAATCAATCAATTTTTATTTATATAGCCCTAAATCAAAAGTGTCGTCGACATCCGTGGTACAAAGCCCAGATAAGGGCAAGGAAAAACTCAACCCAGTGGGACGTCGATGTGAATGTCTATGAGAAACCTTTGAGAGGACCGCATATGTGGGCAACCCATTTTCTGTTAGTTTTAAGACTCCATTAGTTCCTGCTTTTCTGCACCCTTGTTTGTTTTAGTTTCCTTGGCGACTTATTAGTTTCACCTGCCTCTGGTGTTCGGGACACGCACTTGCTCTAATCAAAAGAACAGTATTAAAGCCTGTCTTTGCCAGTCAGTCGGCCTGGCGTCATTGTTGGATTCATGCCGTGTCCACCTAAGTTGTGTTTATTTAATGCCACAGTTTATGCTGTTTGTTTCATGCTACAGTTCCGTTTTTTGTTCCACACCATAGTTTGTTTGTTTACTTCATGCCCTGCTAAGATTTCTTGAGAAGATTAAAATCATCTCCTACCTCTGAATGGACCCGCTCATCTGCAGTGCGCCTTATAATCCGGTGCGCCCTATGGTCCAGAAAATACAGTAGTTCGCTAACCCTTGCACGCTTTAATCAAACACAATTATGTCATGATCTGTGGTCTGGATCATGTTTTTGTTATTTTCTGTTAGTTTTAAGACTCCATTAGTTCCTGTTTTTGTGCACCCTTGTTTATTTTAATTTCCTTGGCAACTTATTAGTTTCACCTGCCACTGGTGTTCGGGACACGCACATGCTCTAATTAAGAGAACATTATTAAAGCCTGTCTTTGCCAGTCAGTCGGCCTGGCGTCATTGTTCGATTCATGCCGTGTCCACCTAAGTTGTGTTTATTTCATGCCACAGTTTTGTGTTTGTTCCAAGCCATAGTTTATGCTGTTTGTTTCATGCTACAGTTCCGTTTTTTGTTCCACGCCATAGTTTGTTTGTTTACCTCATGCCCTGCTAAGATTTCTTGAGAAGATTAAAATCATCTACCTGGGCCTACCAAGGATGTCGTAGTGGTTTGTGTTGTGGTTTGTGCAGCCCTTTGAGACACTAGTGATTTAGGGCTATATAAATGAACATTGATTGATTGATTGATTGATCTCCTACCTCTGAATGGACCCGCTCATCTGCAGTGCGCCTTATAATCCGGTGCGCCCTATGGTCCAGAAAATACAGTAGTGAGCTAACCCTTGCACGCTTTAATCAAACAAAATTATGTCATGATCTATGGTCTGGATCATGTTTTTGTTATTTTCTGTTAGTTTTAAGACTCCATTAGTTCCAGTTTTTGTGCACCCTTGTTTGTTTTAGTTTCCTTGGGGACTTATTAGTTTCATCTGTCTCTGGTGTTCGGGACACGCACATGCTCTAATTAAGAGAACATTATTAAAGCCTGTCTTTGCCAGTCAGTCGGCCTGACGTCATTGTTGGATTCATGCCGTGTCCACCTAAGTTGTGTTTATTTCATGCCACAGTTTCATGTTTGTTCCAAGCCATAGTTTATGCTGTTTGTTTCATGCTACAGTTCCGTTTTTTGTTCCACGCCATAGTTTGTTTGTTTACCTCATGCCCTGTTAAGATTTCTTGAGAAGTTTAAAATCATCTCCTACGTCTGAATGGACCCGCTCATCTGCAGTGCGCCTTATAATCCGGTGCGCCCTATGGTCCAGAAATTACAGTAGTTAGCTAACCCATAGTTTATACTGTTTGTTTTATGCTACAGTTCAGTTTTTTGTTCCACGCCATAGTTTGTTTGTTTACCTCATGCCCTGCTAAGATTTCTTGAGAAGATTAAAATCATCTACCTGGGCCTACCGAGGATGTCGTAGTGGTTTGTGTTGTGGTTTGTGCAGCCCTTTGAGACACTAGTGATTTAGGGCTATATAAATGAACATTGATTGATTGATTGATTGATCTCCTACCTCTGAATGGACCCGCTCATCTGCAGTGCGCCTTATAATCCGGTGCGCCCTATTGTCCAGAAAATACAGTAGTTAGCTAACCCTTGCACGCTTTAATCAAACAAAATTATGTCATGATCTGTGGTCTGGATTATGTTTGTGTTATTTTCTGTTAGTTTTAAGACTCCATTAGTTCCTGTATTTGTGCACCTTTGTTTGTTTCAATTTCCTTGGCGACTTATTAGTTTCACCTGCCTCTGGTGTTCGGGACACGCACTTGCTCTAATCAAGAGAACATTATTAAAGCCTGTCTTTGCCAGTCAGTCGGCTAGGCGTCATTGTTTGATTCATGCCGCGTCCACCTAAGTTGTGTTTATTTCATGCCACAGTTTCGTGTTTGATCCAAGCCATAGTTTATGCTGTTTGTTTCATGCTATAGTTCCGTTTGTTGTTCCACGCCATAGTTTGTTTGTTTACTTCATGCCCTGCTAAGATTTATTGAGAAGATTAAAATCCTCTCCTACCTCTGAATGGATCCGCTCATTTGCAGTGCGCCTTATAATCCGGTGCGCCCTATGGTCCAGAAAATACAGTAGTAAGCTAACCTTTGCACGCTTTAATCAAACAAAACGATGTCATGATCCGTGGTCTGGATCATGTCTTTGTTATTTTCTGTTAGTTTTAAGACTACATCAGTTCCTGCTTTTCTGCACCCTTGTTTGTTTTAGTTTCCTTGGGGACTTATTAGTTTCACCTGCCTCTGGTGTTAGGGACACGCACTTGCTCTAATCAAAAGAACAGTATTAAAGCCTGTCTTTGCCAGTCAGTCGGCCTGGCGTCATTGTTCGATTCATGCCGTGTCCACCTAAGTTGTGTTTATTTCATGCCACAGTTTCGCGACCCGACCTCGGATAAGCGGAAGAAGATGGATGGATAGATGGATGGATGAGGATTTAAAGCCTTAATATTTTGAAGCTAAAAATACTGCTGCTTATAGAAGTGAGCAGAAAAGAAAAGTGAGATATTGGAGCAGACAGAAGAAAGCGGATTTGGTGCTTTAAATGTGGAACTTGGAGACAAACTATTTTGAAATAAATGGAGTGCTTACCCAAAATCCAGCCCACTGGACCAGACGAACAACTGTCCATCGAGTGAGTCACTTTAGTATCGATCATGATACACAAAAAACGTCATGCGTGTTAGCACAACTTCAGTACATACGCTGTCGGGCTATCTGTGTACAAACACAACATATACTGTAATATGATTGTTCATATTTTTCAGGCAGTATATATATATATTTTTTTTTTATTTTATTTTTTATTATTATTAAAATGTATTTATTTACATAAAAAAATTAAAAAATATATTTAAATATACATATGATTTTCATTTGAATGTATTTATGTATTTATTTATTAGTTTATTTGTAAAAAATTTTAGGAATAATGTTTTTTAGGCCATATAAATGCAACCGGAAATAACTTTTTTATGTTTTAACCTGTTTTGAAGCATTTTTCATTATAGTTATCATAACAAATAATATACTGTGAAAATCAGTTAAAATCAAGAATTGTGGTGAAATTAATCGTCACCCTGGGCAATCAAGGTTGGATCGAATTGTTAGGTGCCCAAAGATCCACACACCTACTGTTTACTTCCAAACTAAATTCTAACATTTAGGGAGGTCAGAGTAATATATATGTAATCAAACCAGCGCTGTACAAAGTGGAGCTTGTCTGACATTGTAGTAAAAAAATAAGCAGCAACAATTAATAGATAGATAGTACTTTATTGAGTCATTCAGGAGAGTTCCTTCAGGAAAATTAAAAACGTAACATAAGTATAGCAAAATAATATAATGTTACAAGAAAAAGATGTGTTCATACTAATAACACAGATTTAATTGTCTTTACATACAGAAGGAGGGGGATTCAAATTTTTCACGTTTCATGTGTCAGGTAAACCGTGACAAATTTGCCAGGATAATCATAAAATTTGACCACTGCGTCAATTGCTACACTGCAAAGAGTCAGTGTTCATAAACAAGAATAAAAAATACAAAAATTAGGGGTATTTTATTTGAACTAAGCAAAATTATCTGCAGTAGAACCAGAAATGTTGGCTTGTCAAGAATTTCCTAAACGAGTCAAATTAGCTAACCTCAATGAACCCCAAAATACTTTAATATAAGTATATTCTCACTAATAATGTCATGTTCTGTGGTCATGTTTTGTTTCGTTATTTTCTGTTGGTTTAAGACTCTTTTTAGTTCCTGTTTACGCGCCATTATCACCATGACGACTGATTAGTTCACCTGTACTCATTTGGACTCACGCACCTGTTTTGTTTAGGACTCACGCACCTGTTTTGTTTAGGACTCACACACCTGTGTTAATCATGTCACTCTTATTTAACCTTGTAGTTGCCAGGCAGTCGGGTCGGCTTCATTGTTGTTGCTCCATCCTCTGTTCACTCTGCTCATTTCCTGCCAAGTAAGTTTTGTGTATTCATGTCACGTTTAGCGAGTCTTTTGTTTCATATCCATAGTTTTGCTTTTGTGGTAGTTTTTGTTTTTTAGCCAAGTTGGTTCTCCGCTTTGTGCGCGCCATTAGTTTGCACTTGTTTTTTCAGAGATAAATTAAAATATGTCTTTACCTTTACACCATGTCCAGTCACCTTCCTTTGCATTCTGGGAAAACAAACCACACCATAGTCCACATTTTGACGAATAACTCTACTACTAAAGAGTACATATTATCTATGTTTTCATTGAAAATAAAACAGCAAAGTCCATTTGGCTGTCATCTGTTTTAATATGAGACACAATTGTATCAAAGTCACGATTAATTAAAATTATTACCTTTAAAAAGTAGTGTATACTTGTGAGTGTTGATGACACAGCTTTGCAACAGTTGATATTCTAGTTTCAAGCACGTTTTACTCAATATAGGTAATCAAATCTCAGCAACAAGCTATAATATCTTACTGAGATCTTTTCGGACCAAAACCCTTAAAACAAGTGACGGAGATAGATATCTACATATATCCATATTTTAGAGTTATTTCTTTATATTCATAGTTATTTTAAAACAGCCAGTGTTCTTCCATTTGTTCTCTCTGTTTGCCCGCAAGTAAACTGTGTGTGTTAGCCTTGGAGCTTTGGAATGTAGGAAGTTAGAGCACTCCCTAAATATCTTATCTCTAGTTGAACAAAAAGCCTGTATTTCCCATCTGGGGAGGGTGGGGGATGGTTGAGTAATAAAAAAGTAGTCTCTTCTCGCTAGTATGTTAGACCAATTCGGGCAATGCGATTGAAAGGTTGTATCTAGATTGGTCTCCCAAAGCTTTGGTAATAGAATATCAAAATAAGCAACTCTCCATGGGATTCATTTATAACCAGCTTATTTGTCATCGAACCAACCGGGTCGAACGCAACACAAGTAAAACACTCTCAGTGAGAAGAACTATCTTATCAGACATTAAATAAGCAAATATCACCCTTATTTAAGATATTTAATCTTACTTAAATTTCAGTTTTTGCAGTGTATGGAGGGTGTTACTTTCCATTATTGTAATGCAGGCTGCATTGCAACATAGTTACCACCCCTGCCCACCTTCCTCTCACACGAGATCCATGTGAATCCCTTCCCTAATGTATATGTATAACATGTTTTTAGCCTTAAAAACAAATTACCTGCGTCAGACCTATTTATGCAAATTACACAACAGCACCATTTTGACCCTGCCTCCGCTGCCACAAAGTGATTGATTGCCCCGATTTTCAACCTAAAGCGCGTCTCAAAACTACAGTTATCCTTCTCAAAACGCTCGTTCCTCAGAGGAGCTATCCCTAAACGCTATTTACGGTAACCAGGGTGTGTTCTGAGAGAAACCCCGCGATTGTCATCTTTTACAGAGCAGCTAAAAAGCCCAGAGTTTGCATACGCTTTGAGAGGCCTGCTCGGAAGCACTCGCCCAGCTTGCATTCATTTTTCACACATCAATGTGTTGCACTGTGTCTACAGGGTCCTATATCTTTGAATAATGGATGCATCGGAATATAGAGCATTTCTTTCTTGTAGTGTGGATGCTCAGCCGTGAGTGTGCGCGCCAACACGCTCTGTAAACAGAATGGCGATTACTGCTTTTCATCACAATACTGCCTGCTACAATCAATGCATCAGTCATCGATTTGAAACCATAGCTGTATCGCTGCGGTTTAATAGGAAAAGTTAATCAGTTGCTACTAGGGTTGTACGGTATACCGGTACTATAGTACCGCGATACTAATGAATCATATTCAGTACTATACCACCTCTAAAAAGTACCGCCCCCACTTTTCGTCGTCTTCATGTCGTTACATTGCTTTTTTTACGAGCAGAAGAGCATGTTCGGCAGCGCACAGTCACAAAGTGCTTACAAGCAGACACAGTGTGTAGACCAGGGGTCACCAACCTTTTTGAAACCAAGAGCTACTTCTTGGGTACAGATTAATACGAAGGGCTACCAGTTTGATACACACTCAAATAAATTGCCAGAAATAACCAATTTGCTAAATTTACCTTTATATATATATATATATATATATATATATATATATATATATATATATATATATATATATATATATATATATATATATATATATATATATATATATATATATATATATATATATGTAATGGGTATTTCTGTCTGTCATTCCGTCATACTTTTTTTTTCCTTTTACAGAAAGATTTTTGTAGAGAATAAATGATGAAAAAAACACTTATTTGAACATTTAAAATAGGAGAAAACAGGAAAAAAAATTAAAAATTTTGAAACACAGTTTATCTTCAATTTCGACTCTTTAAAATTCAAAATTCACCTGAAAAAAAAGAAGAGAAAAACTACCTAATTCGAATCTTTTTGAAAAAAAACCAAAAAAAAACATCATTAGTAGTTTTTCCTGATTAAGATTAATTTTAGAATTTTGATGACATGTTTTAAATAGGTTAAAATCCAATCTGCACTTTGTTAGAATATATAACAAATTGGACCAAGCTATATTTCCAACAAGGACAAATCATTATTTCTTCGAGATTTTCCAGAACAAATTTTTTTGGAAAGAAATTCCAAAAACTTGAAATAAGATTTTAATTTGATTCTAAAGATTGTCTAAATTTGCCAGAATAATTTTTGGGAATTTTAATCATAATAAATTTGAAGAAATATTTCACAGATATTCTTCATCAAAAAAACAAAAGCTAAAATTAAGAATTAAATTAAAATGTATTTAGTATTATTTACAATTAAAAAAAAATACTTGAACAATGATTTAAATTGTCAGGAAAGAAGAGGAAGGAATTAAAAAAGGTAAAAAGGTATATGTGTTTAAAAATCCTACAATCATTTAAAAAAATGTATTTTTTCTCTAAAATTGTCTTTTTAAAAGTTATGAGAAGCAAAGTAAAGAAATAAATGAATTTATTTAAACAAGTGAAGACCAAGTCTTTAAAATATTTTCTTGGATTTTAAACTTCTATTTGAGTTTTGTCTCTCTTAGAATTAAAAATGTCGAGCAAAGCGAGACCAGCTTGCTAGTAAATAAATAAAATTTTAAAAATAGAGGCAGCTCACTGGTAAGTGCTGCTATTTGAGCTATTTTTAGAACAGGCCAGCGGGCGACTCATCTGGCACCACGTTGGTGACCCCTGGTGTAGACAGAAAAGGGAGCACGGACGCATTTTGGCTTAAAAACTAACCATAAAGCTGAGTGTGGGGAGGTGCAGCCGGCGAACGAGCAGCGGGGCGGGGCACGCTGGAGCCCTGCCCAAGATGGCGGCGAGGAGATGGAGATGATAACCGAGCGGTGAGGCGGGGCGTACCGGGAGCGACGCCACAATCAGATTCAGATTAATGTATCTCCTCACACTGTATAAAAGGGGAGAAGGAGGAGGGATTGAGGCAGAAGGAGGTGGAGTGTCCGCAGCAGTGGCTGGAGAGAAACAGACAGCAAGACGCGAAAGACGAGGAGCGAGACACGGAGCGTGAGCAGTGGGAGCGACGACGGGGAAAAATACATTTAAAAATACATTTAAAGCTAAAGCGATGTCCTTCCTGGGTGGACAGTGGAACCCGAGCGGCGACAGGGAAAGTTGTCCACAGTGAGGTTCTAACACTGAAACGCCCTCAGGAAGAGGCGATTTAAGACATCAGCAGTAAAGTCCATCCCCAGTCTGCAGTGTTTTAGCTACTTCTAGATCACTAATCCTCGTCTCCATGGCAACAAATAAAGTAAGTTTCTTACAAGTAGGACGAGGAATAGCTAAACATGCTTCACTACACACCGTAGGTCCCTGGCATCAAAATGTAAACAAATGCCATTGGTGGATCTACACCTAACATCCACTGTAATGATACCAAGTAAAGGAGCGTATCTAGTCAATACTACTATGATTGCATCGATATTTTTTTGGCATCTGACAGCGATAGATATCTTTATCATATCCTAGTCATATTTTAAAACAGCTAAGTGTTGGGCATACGTAGGCCTTGATAGTTGGAATGTAACTAGCAACAATAATACTCTTATTCGCTCTGGAGGAGGGGGGGAGTTGAGGAGGGGGGCGAGTGAGAGGGAGAGAAGAAGTGAAACTTGCGTAGTAGGATTAGATCAATTCGGGCAATGCGATTGAAAGGTTGTTGTATCTAGATTGGTCTCCCAAAGCTTTGGTAATAAAATATTTAAATAAGCAACTCTGCCTGGGATTAATTTATAACCAGTTTATGTGTCATCGAACCAACCTGGAAGGGGACCGGCCGAAGACCGGGTCCAACGCAACACATCCAGTCATCTTTTTTTAATTTTTTTAAATATATTATGTTTATAAACTCAGGAAATATGTCCCTGGACACATGAGGACTTTGAATATGACCAATGTAACTTTACTTGGTCTCGGATCAGGACCTAAATTTGTGGTATCATCCAAAACTAATGTAAAGTATTTTTTTAAAAAATGTGTTTATTCGTACTATAAGAGACATTCTTAAAGGAAATGTTGGCGTGAGACCGGATTATACTAAAACTAAAACACAATCATCCATCTTTGTTTGGCTAACGTTCTGCTGGAGGTGAAAGATCAAACGCAATTTGGGTCGACTTTGTCACTTAGCAGTGATGATGCATCACTTCGGTGGCCCCGTTGAAGGACAGACGGAGCGGAACACGGTCAATTCTTCAAAGTCCTCCTTTAAGATTTTCTCCGTTTAGAAGAGCCATTATGAGGCGAGAGTCTTCAATACCATCGATTCTTAAATGGAGGCACTAGTTACCCTGGGTGCACTTGAAAGCCCTCCGAAGGCTTCTTGAGATTAACAATACAGATGGGAGGATAAATATTTGATTCCCTGCATATTCATGAACAGCACATACATTTAATGTTAATTTACAGCAGGGGTCGGCAACCTAAAATGTTGAAAGAGCTATATTGGACCAAAAATACAAAAACAAATATGTCTGGAGCCGCAAAAAAATAAAAATCATATTATATACAGATATAAATTGAATTAAGAGGACTTAAAGGGAACTAAATGACCTCAAACATAGCTACAAATGAGGCATAGTGATGCAATATGTACATACAGCTAGCCTAAATAGCATGTTAGCATCGATTAGCTTGCAGTCATGCAGTGACCAAATATGTCTGATTAGCACTCCACACAAATCTCACCTTTGTGCATTCAAGCACAACGTTAAAAGTTTGGCGGACAAAATGAGACGGAAAAAGAAGTGGAATAAAACACGTCTTAGAAGGTCGGAGAAAGTTATACATGTAAACGAACTAGGGTGAGTTCAAGGACCGCCAAAATTAGTAGGACAAAATGGCGCTCGCAAAATACTCGAATCAGTGAGGCATGTTTGATAAAAACAGTGTGCTTTATAACAATTAGAGAGGTCTGTGTCATGTTTGTCCTCCGACAGAAACTATACTAAAACAAAAAATACATTTTTTGTATCCATTTTTCATATATTTTTGAAAATGGTCCAGAGAGCCACCGGGGCGGCGCTAAAGAGCCGCATGGGGCTCTAGAGCCACGGGTTGCCGACCCCTGGTCTATAGTAACGTAAAGGAAACTTATCATAAATGGAGTTTATGAATTAAATTGGATTTATGTAGGAATGCGATCAGTCCGCAGAAAAGTACATGATTGGCCATGGTTCGTCACAAAAGCCCACCCTTGCTGACTGATTATTGTTGGTCCCCTAACTGTGTACGCCCATAGAAAATGTAAAGCCACTCCCTAAAGTTAGTTATATTCCATTGAAGACTCTGCGAAAAATTCGAAGACGGAGTTAAGAACAAGCAGGAGCTATGGATGGGTACCTAATCCAATACGAATCCCACCGGTCCTGCGGGGCACCGATTCAGGTAAAATCGTTGCCATGCCAAGGCCACTCACACTCACTCTTGGCGATTACTCAATAGATCAATCAATGTTTATTTATATAGTCCTAAATCACGAGTATGGGGTGACCAAGGGTGATGGGTCAAATGCAAAGGATAATCTGTGACAATCATTGGTAATTTTAACTTTTTTTTAAACCGTCATTGAAAATGAAAATACCGCTTCACAGTGACGTGTTGTTAGGGGAGGCAAGTGAGGCAGTGCCTCACCTGCCACCAGGTGGCTTAACCATGAGATGTTCCAGAACGAAGTAATAAAATAAAAATAGTTTTAATATTTCTCTTTTGGTTTATGCTTTCTATGTGATTTTGGTGTGCTTCCTGTATATTTTGATTATTTTCATGGTCAAAATCATGGAATTTTCATGTTTCCTGATCAAAACAATGCAGCAGGTGAGAAGTGAGGCAGACACAGTCGGTGCCTCTACGGCTACACACAGTGTGTATTGGGCGGGCCTGCGAGGGGTAGCATGCTTGTTGCCACGTGGAAAAGGCAGGTTTTGAGGCAGCAAGTACCTCTGCGTCAAGGTAGGGGGCGATATATTGTCAACTTGCGGTTAAATGCCTCAGCAGTACTCTGACTCGCCACACTGGGAGAAGTAGGGGGCGCTCAAGCTAGCAGACACAGGTTTCTCCAGCGGAAGCCAGCATTTCTTTCTTTTCTTTTTCTTTTAACTGTATTTATAACAAACATGGCATTTTTATTAGAGTAAGCCAGCGTTTGTGGGTGTTTTTTGTCAGATGCGAAAATATTGTTTAATTTATTGGAATTAAATTTAATTAAATGAATGTTTCTGCCAATATGGAGGATTTTATATACTCTGTCCAAGATGAAATACTTCTCTAAACTGGACTTTAAGACACAATTAATGCGATCATACAAAGTACGTTTTCATGGAGGATAGTGTTGCGTTTGGACCAGATGTTCCTCCAAGGGAATTTAAGTTGCTGCTCAATCCCAAGTTCTTTTGATGACACATAAGCGGATTTTAAATTATAACCCAGAACAGAATAGGTATTTTGCAATTTATTCCAAAGCATTGGAGAGACCAACCTAAAAAAAAACAAAACATTCAATTCGCATTGCCTAATTGATCTGAAAACCATACAGAAGCGCTGTCTTCTTCAATATCTCTCTCTCGTCCCCACCCACCGGAACAAATACACATATCTATTGTTCTGCTTAGCCTGAGAAAGGAAGAGATAAGAAGGGAGTATAACTACTCCTTACATTCCTAAAGCTTCAAGGTTAACACACACAGTTGTCTAGTGGACAACCAAAAAGAGAACAAATGGAAAATCACTAGCTGTTTTCAAATATGTCAATGAATATAAAGAAATAACTGTTTAATATGGATAAATGTAGATATCTATCCCTGTCAATAGCTATTGCTGCTTCAGATAAAAATACAGAAAGGTAAGGTACACTTACTATACTTGATTTATTTTGTTTAAAGCAACTTTATCAAATTGTTTTTGGACCCATTTATCATATTATAATATCATTATGATAACGTTTCTATGAAAGCGAATAAATCCCATTTTTCCCCCCGTTACTCTAATGTGCAACCTAAATCAACAATGACTAGAGCTGCACATATGAATTGAAGTAAAAAAAATAAAATAAAAAAGAAGAAGAAATAAAAGTATGTATGCCTCACCTGGTGTTTAGTTCACCGCACGCCACTGCAGCTTCACCACTTTGGTCATATTTTTTTGCGCTCAAGAAACCTCTCTATGACTTAAGCTTCTGACTTCTTCTGTTATCTCTTTTTATTTTTAGCATGACATTTCTGCCACAAGTGGTGGAAAAGTGTATTACAACTGAGTATCTCTGCTGCCCACACGGACCAGAGTCGAGAAAACATTTTTTTTTTTGTGGCGGCCCCCATCGCGGGGCTCAACAATGGGCCCTTATAATTACGAAACAAATATATGTATATACATATATATATATATATATATATATATATATATATATGTATATATGTATATGTATATATATATATATATATATATATATATATATTTATGTATATATATATGTATATATGTATATGTATATATATATATATATATATATATATATATATATATATATATATACACACACACACACACATAGAGGTTATTTCATCTTTTCTCTGAAACTTAGCCTCTCTTCAGCACAGGAACACCATCGCCCCTGAGTATTAATTATTTGTGTCAGTTCTGTTCTGGTCTGCAGTCTCCTATTGGGATTTGCATACATGGTGCAAGACAGACAAGTCGAATCCTTCACCACAGCCTAGTCTTCATATATTAAAGACACGGAGGTAAGTCGCAGCAAATAGCTCAAGTCTTTTGCATTATTATTCATTATTTGGGATTCAGATCTGAATCTTGGCTACTTGGAGGTGTTGGCAATGCGTCGCTTTTACGGAACATAAAGACTTACCGACAATCTTTCATTATTCACACTCAGGAACACTCAGAGGTTTTGAAGTAAGACCTGATGCCACAATTACACTTGGTTTTAAATCGAATCACATTGCTGCATACCAAAGTTGCCATGGTTTCCTCGGCGACCCAAAAACCTGGATCTTTGGAGCACATTTCTGCAGATGAAACTCAAGTGTTTGCATCTGAGACCTCCAACTGGAATAATAAATAATACATAATTTGCTGTTTAAAACTGACGTAACGTGGGTCAGCCTTCCCGGTAAGGTTTATTCAGGTGTACTGGAAAGGAGGCTACGCCGGATAGTCGAACCTCGGATTCAGGAGGAACAGTGTGGTTTTCGTCCTGGTTGTGGAACTGTGGACCAGCTCTATACTCTCGGCAGGGTTCTTGAGGGTGCATGGGAGTTTGCCCAACCAGTCTACATGTGTTTTGTGGACTTGGAGAAGGCATTCGACCGTGTCCCTCGGGAAGTCCTGTGGGGAGTGCTCAGAGAGTATGGGGTATCGGACGGTCTTATTGTGGCGGTCCGCTCCCTGTACGATCAGTGCCAGAGCTTGGTCCGCATTGCTGGCAGTAAGTCGAACACCCAGTGAGGGTTGGACTCCGCCAAGGCTGTCCTTTGTCACCGATTCTGTTCATAACTTTTATGGACAGAATATCTAGGCGCAGTCAAGGCGTTGAGGGGTTCCGGTTTGGTGACCGCAGGATTAGGTCTCTGCTTTTTGCAGATGATGTGGTCCTGATGGCTTCATCTGACCGGGATCTTCAGCTCTCACTGGATCGGTTCGCAGCCGAGTGTGAAGCGACCGGAAAGAGAATCAGCACCTCCAAGTCCGAGTCCATGGTTCTCGCCCGGAAAAGGGTGGAATGCCATCTCCGGATTGGGGAGGAGACCCTGCCCCAAGTGGAGGAGTTTAAGTACCTAGGAGTCTTGTTCACGAGTGAGGGAAGAGTGGATCGTGAGATCGACAGGGGGATCGGTGCGGCGTCTTCAGTAATGCGGACATTGTATCGATCCGTTGTGGTGAAGAAGGAGCTGAGCCGGAAGGCAAAGCTCTCAATTTACCGGTCGATCTACGTTCCCATCCTCACCTATGGTCATGAGCTTTGGGTCATGACCGAAAGGATAAGATCACGGGTACAAGCGGCCGAAATGAGTTTCCTCCGCCGTGTGGCGGAGCTCTCCCTTAGAGATAGGGTGAGAACCTCTGTCATCCGGGAGGAACTCAAAGTAAAGCCGCTGCTCCTCCACATCGAGAGGAGCCAGATGAGGTGGTTCGGGCATCTGGTCAGGATGCCACCCGAACGCCTCCCTAAGGAGGTGTTTAGGGCACGTCCAACCGGTAAGAGGCCACGGGGAAGACCCAGGACACGTTGGGAAGACTATGTCTCCCGGCTGGCCTGGGAACGCCTCGGGATCCCCTGGGAAGAGCTAGACGAAGTGGCTGGGGAGAGGGAAGTCTGGGTTTCCCTGCTTAGGCTGTTGCCCCCATGACCCGACCTCGGATAAGCGGAAAAAGATGGATGGATGGATGGATGGATGGTAATGCGGGTCAACCACGAGACCCATGATGAACAAACTGTGTACTAATCACTGAGACAAAAGATTTAAAATAAACATGTGTGTTAATAACATTGCGTATTATGACGATCAGTCAACAAGCGTAAGGAAATATATTTATAATTATTATGAGTAAGCATGTACCAACAGGTAAGAACAGTTGGTTTTGCGTAGTATTCTGAAACAAAACCGCAGATGTCTCCTAATAGTTGCCATTTTTGGGTCCTTATACACACATCAAAATAATACTCATATGTTGAAGCAAAAAAAATGGGTTATCAAAGCAAAATTTGTGAAAAATTCACACCAAATCATATACAAGGAAATGTTTTAAATGTAGATTAAAGTCACGGATTACCTTTTTTTAACAGGTCTTCCCTCCCTGCCTCAGTTTCTCGACAAAAGTCATCACAATTTTCAGAATTTTTAATGGCCGGTTGGTCACCAGAAGAGGTGCTTTAAGACATAGTGTCGAAGGTAAAATAAAGTAAGTTTCTTACAAGTATCATCCCTGCAGGACAAGGAATAACTAAACATGCTTTACTACACACCGAAGCTCACCCGCGTCAAAATGTAAACAAACGCCACCAGTGAATCTACACCTAAGAACCACTGTAATGATACCAATTAAAGGAATGTATCTTGTCGATACTACTACAATTAAGTTGATATTTTCTGGCATCACAACATCTTCTTTTGTTTTTTTGAATGTATATTATTTTTATAAACTATGAAAATATGTCCCTGGACACATGAGGACTTTGGATATGACCGATGTACAGAGGTGGGTAGTAACGCGCTACATTTACTCCATTACATTTACTTGAGTAACTTTTGGGATAAATTGTACTTCTACGAGTAGTTTTTTTGCAACATACCTTTACTTTTACTTGAGTATATTTATAGAGAAGAAACGCTACTTTTACTCCGCTCCATTTATCTACATTTAGCTCGCTATTCGCTACTTTTTTTTAATCGATCTATTAATGTTTGTTTTGGTTAATGACAGAGCTTCAAAGTAGAATCGACGCATGCCTGAGTTTCACCAATCACATGCAGTCACTGGTGACGTTGGACCAATCAAACAGAGCCAGGCGGTCACATGACCCGACTTAAACAAGTTGAAAAACTTATTGGGGTGTTACAATTTAGTGGTCAATTGTACGGATTATGTACTGTACTGTGTAATCTACTAATAAAAGTTTCAATCAATCAATCAAAAGTGTAAAGGAAAAAAGACACTTTTTATTTCAACCGTACTTCCCGTCAAAAGCCTAAAGACTGATCGCACGGTTCCTGTCTTCACAATAAATTGCACCTGCGCTAACAAAATAAGAGTCTCCGATAGCCAGCGCAAACAAGCTAGCAAGCCACGGAGTTTGCCGCCAATGTATTTCTTGTAAAGTGTATAAAAACGAATACGGAAGCTGGACAAATAAGATGCCAAAAACCAACGACTTTCATGTGGTATCAGACAGAAAAGAGGAACTTTTTTTCTCCTCCATTTGAAAACGTGAACGCCTGATTCCAATCAATGCAAGTCATCAGAATCAGGTAATACAGCAACTTATATTCTTGTCTTCATGAAAGATAGGAATTTATATGTTAAACATGCATGTATATTCATTAAAACACCTTCAACATGTCAACAAAAACGGCAAAATAAATAAATATAAATTATATATATATATATATGATATGTGTGTGTATATGTATATATGAGGTAGATCACCTCGACTTGGTCATTTATTAAGTAATTGATAAACGTTGAAAAACTTATTGGGGTGTTACCATTTAGTGGTCAATTGTACGGAATATGTACTGTACTGTGCAATCTACTAATACATGTTTTAATTAATCAATCAATCAAATCAATGAATCAATGAATGCCTACTGAGGCTATGGTGCTGTTAAGTTATTGTGGCTCAATGTGCCATTTTTTTATTTTATTTTAATGTACTATTATTTAATATATAATATTGTTTTAGTTGCTTAAGAGATATTCCTGCATCTGAATTTGCTCATTGCTATTTTTATGTTTTTGTGCTTGCCGTAATCAGGTTACTCATCAGTTACTCAGTACTTGAGTAGTTTTTTCACAACATACTTTTTACTTTTACTCAAGTAAATATTTGGGTGACTAATCCTTACTTTTACCTGAGTAATAAATCTCTAAAGTAACTGTACTCTTACTTGAGTACAATTTCTGGCTACTCTACCCACCTCTGCCGATGTATGATCCTGTAACGACTTGGTATTGGATTGATACCCAAATTTGTGGAATCATCCAAAACTTATGTAAAGCATCCAAACAACAGAATAATAAAAGATTAATACATTTTAACAGAAAGGTAGATAGAAATATAAACGAAAAAGTAAAGTAGATTACCAAAAGTAGATCAATAATCCTTTTTCTACCATTTGTCCTGAATAATTTTGACAAAATCTTAAAATGGAAAATGACACAATATGTTACTGCATATATTAGCAGACTAAATTAGTAGCCTTTGTTTGCTTACTTATTAATACAAGACGAGTCATCTTGTATGTTTACTATTTTATTCAAGGACAAATTTGCAATAAGAAAAGGTTTTTTCTTGAAAATAAAGCCATTTTTTTCGTGGTGCCCTTTATTTAGAAAAGTATCAAAAAATACCGAACAGTATTGTACTCATTTTGGTACCAGTACCAAAATATTGGTAACGGGATAACAGTAATCTGTACTATTAAGGTTTTTTTTTTTCCTGGTCTCAAACTGAGCCCCGCCACAACCCAGAGAAGTTCAGTTTGAGAGTTGCTTTTTCTCTCTAGGTCTCACCGCTAGGTGGCGACCTTTCAGTCCCTCAGTTCTGTCAAGTCAAGTCAAGTCAATTTTATTTATATAGCACATTGAAAACAACTTTTAAATTGAACCAAAGTGCTTTACAGGTTAAAAAAAGCATAGAGCAGCAGAAACAGAAAAAAAACAAAGAACATAAACAAATAATGAGCTGAAGAAAATAGTCCAAAAAGCAATACGGTAAAAGGGGTCGAATAAAAAGTAAAACGTTTGCTAAATAAAAATCATAGTATGTAGAAAAAATCTAACTAAAGCGAAGGGGTGGGGGGGATAGGGCTAGAAATGGTGGCCTAGTGGGCAGACTCAGCTCGGGTCAAAAGCCAGCAAGAAAACGTAGGTCTTAAAGGGGAACATTATCACAATTTCAAAAGGGTTAAAAACTATAAAAATCAGTTCCCAGTGGCTTGTTGTATTTTTTTAAATTTTTTCAAAATTTTACCGGTCCCGGAATATCCCTAAAAAAAGCTTTAAAGTGCCTTTTTTTCGCTCTCTGCGAAGACACTGGCCATTTCTCTGTGACGTCACACAGTGCTGCCAATACAAACAAACAATGGCGAATACCACAGCAAGACATAGCGACATTGGCTCGGATTCAGACTCGGATTTCAGCGGCTTAAGCGATTCAACAGATTACGCATGTATTGAAACAGATGGTTGGAGTATGAAAGTATTGAAGAAGAAACTGAAGCTATTGAGCGAATAGCTATTGACGCTATTCATAGCCTTAGCATGGCCGAATAGCTGCGTTAGCATCGCCGGTAAAATATGCGGACCAAACGATCAGGACTTTCGTATCTTGTGACACTGGATCAACTTAAATCCTTCGATTGGTAAGTGTTTGTTTTGTTGTGATCCGTGACTCGGATCGTCACATGTTGTTCATTTTTCCATCTTTGTTGTCATTCTCCGTTTGATCCGTTTATTTCCCGTTTAGTCCATCACCATGGTTACTTATTAGTTTCAGCTGTTACTCCCGGTTCCTGCACACCTGTTCTCTGTTAATCACCTTCCCTTTATAAGCCTTCCTCTTTTCATTCTTCTGCCTGGGACTCTAGTTTGTTTTCACACAACGGTACGTCTGCTTTGCACTTTTGCTTACATGCAATTCCTGTATTATTCTTGCGAGCTCTCACGCTGCGCAATTTTATTCATTTTTAGCTCTCATGCTAAATGTTTTGTTTTCCCCTTTGTGTGCCTATGTGCCAGTTTAGTTTACTATTTGTTTATCCTAGCTTTCATGCTAGCGTCTTTTGTTTGCCTTTTCTTAGCTCCAGTATTTTTGTTTTCTAGCACCTTTTGTTATTCAAATAAATGGTTAAACCTTACCGTTGCTGTGTTCAATTTCGACGCATCCTCGAGGGAATCGAACCCGGCACCACGATGCCGAACCGGCGTTACATTTTTCGCATTGAATGTGGGTGGAAGGAAACGTAATATAGTTGCAAATGCATCTGCAGGTTATCCAGACATCTCTGTGCCATGTCTGCTTTAGCACCGCCGGTAAATAGCATGTTAGCATCGATTAACGTAGCATGTTGGCATCGATTAGCTGGCAGTTAACTTTAACAAAACTCACCTTTGTGATTTTGTTGACTTTATCGTTGCAAATGCATCTGCAGGTTATCCATACATCTCTGTGCCATGTCTGTCATCGCCGGTAAAATGTGGAGACACTTTGGTACATTCAATGGGGGTCTGGCGGCAGACACTTTCGCATCTTCGGGCCAGTGGTGCAACTTGAATCCCTCCCTGTTAGTGTTGTTACACCCTCCGACAACACACCGACGAGGCATGATGTCTCCAAGGTTCCAAAAAATAGTCGAAAAAAACGCAAAATAACAGAGCTGAGACCAAGTGTTTGCAATGTGTTGAAAATGAAAATGGCGGCTGTATTAGATCGGCGACGTCTCGTTCTGACGCCATCGTTACTTAGCGATAAACAGAGATGCGTTTAATTCGCCAAAATTCACCCATTTAGAGTTCGGAAATCGGTTAAAAAAAGACATGGTCTTTTTTCTGCAACATCAAGGTATATATTGACGCTCACATAGGTCTGGTGATAATGTTCCCCTTTAAGAAGGGTTTTGAAAAACCCCAGGCTCTGGGCTGACCTAATGTATGACCTAATGACCCTGTAAATGTATTGTATATTGTCTCTTTTTGAACAGGTTGTGGGCTTCACGGTGGAAGAGGGGCTAGTGCGTCTGCCTCACAATACGAAGTTCCTGCAGTCCTGGGTTCAAATCCAGGCTCGGGATCTTTCTGTGTGGAGTTTGCATGTTCTCCCCGTGAATGCGTGGGTTCCCTCCGGGTACTCCGGCTTCCTCCCACTTCCAAAGACATGCACCTGGGGATAGGTTGATTGGCGACACTAAATTGGCCCTAGTGTTTGAATGTGAGAGTGAATGTTGTCTGTCTATCTGTGTTGGCCCTGCGATGAGGTGGCGACTTGTCCAGGGTGTACCCTGCCTTCCGCCCGATTGTAGCTGAGATAGGCGCCAGCGCCCCCCGCGACCCCAAAAAGGAATAAGCGGTAGAAAATGGAAGAATGGACAGGTTGTACGTAAAACTAATTCTGTTGCACTTTTTGAATTCTTCGGCAATAAGTTGTATTCTAGTCTCTGGTTTTGGAAAGGGTCTGTGTGTCCAGATTTGGCATCAATGTCCCTTATTGGGGTCAAAGCTAAGGTGGTCTAGGGCTCAACAGGCTTCAAGGTCCGATTTTAGAAGGAATATTTGAGGCGGTGTCAACTTGATGGCTCTTCAGAAGTCTTAGACTTGATGTTCTGCATAATTTAAGAGAAATCCTTAAAAGGATACCAAGCTTTTTTTTGCTTTTTATTTTATTTTTTTCAAGTAACCTTGCAATTAAACGACTAATTCTTCTGCCCCTACTGGGACATCTGTTGACTGTGGTTTCCATTTATAGTGTTTTCTTCAACACTCAATAGTCCTTTTGTTGTTTTTCCCCGTCTTGATCTAGCCTTCCAGTGCTCTCCTCATGCCTTATTCTCTCTTTTCAGTCCGTCTTTGTGTAAGATTAAACTGAATAAAGAAGAAAAAAAAAAAAATGTCTCCATTCCTTTCCATGCTCGCTCGCTCTCACGGCGGTTTATTAAATGGGGGGGGGGGAAGAGAACCGAACCAAATGATCCGCACGTAAGACTCCACTGTTCGAATAAAAATTGAGCGACTGGATATGGCGCTGCATGCTGGTATTAGTTTTGGTAGACTGAGTGCAGAATGAAATGGGGATTAAAAAAACCCTTGGATGCAAGCCCGGAATCCATTCAGACAGGAGACAACCTGCTTCCCCACTGTCCCCGTGATGACTTTACACCAGATGACCTGGATGCTTTAATTCCATCAGATTGCTGGAGAAAAAAAAAATATATTTATATTGCACACCAGGTGGTTGTGTAAACACAAGAAGCTCCCCCCGCTTTAATCCCACTGTATTCCTGGCATTGTGCTGCATAAAAACCACATTGTATTTGCAGAAAGGATATAAAAAGCCGTCGGATTTGTTGCGCAATAAACTTTACTGGCACAACTTTTCGGAGAATTCCGAGCATCACGCAATAAACAGTTTATGTTCTCGCCTAAACCCCGAACGTCGCTTCTTTAAATAGATTCCCGGTTCGATTTTATCGCTATTTTTTTCCCAGACAGGCATCCAGACTTCATGAATGACAAGCTCCTTTTAGATGAGATGATTACGACGCCCGTTACGCACCTCCGGGCTCTAAACCGGTCCTATAAATGCCACCTCGTTCGCAGATCACACGACGTATGTGTGCATAGGCGGATTGTTATGCACGCCGTAAATCCTTGAAACCTGTCCTTTGTGTAGCCGACAAAAGGCACGCACCGAGTTATTGCCCGTTTAACGATTCTAGAACGTGGCAGGGATGTGTGGCAGGTGGCAGACCGTTTTGTGAAGCCCCTTTTGGCTATGGTGTAAGACAGGGGTGTCAAACTCAAATACAGATTGGGCCAAAATGTTAAACTGAACAAAGCCGCACCCGTGCTGTAAGACGAATTTTGTTTATTTTTTTTAGAATGCATGAAAAAAATGAAAATAAAAACATCCGTCGTCATGTGTTTAGTAATGATTGTGTCACGGTCCGGTGGTTCTCAAATGGGGGTAGGCGTACCCCTGGGAGTACTTGAGTCACACATTAAAAGCGTTACTAAAACGTCCTTTTTTCATCTCCGTAATATCGCTAAAATTCGCTCCATTTTGTCCTTGTAAGCTGTTTCTGTTAGCATTAGTTATTTCCAGTTTTTCTGTTTGCTATCCACTGGCTTCCATGCTAAAGTTCCTTTTTGTTTTCTAGTTTCCAGTGCTAGCTCCCTTAGTTTGTTATTCCGCCCACGTTCGTGCTTTTTGTTAATTCCTGTTTAGTTTTAATTAAATCATGTTTTCCTATTCTATACCGGCCTCCGTCTCTGCATCTTGGGGTTCATCAACAACTAACTGTGACATGTACAGCCCTTTGAGACATTTGTGATTTAGGGCTATATAAATAAACATTGATTGATTGATTGAAGGTATGCCAAGGGGTACGTGAGATTTTTTTTTTAAAATATTCTAAAAATAGCAACAATTCAAAAATCCTTTATAAATATATTTATTGAAAAATACTTCAACAAAATCAGTTCATAAACTGTGAAAAGAAATGCGACAATGCAACATTCAGTGTTGATGTTGCATTTCACCAATCTCGCGCACTTTGCAAATTATACGTCATTTCCATTGTGCGCAAGCAAGACGAGATTTAAGACGAGATTTTGTTTGAAAATGGGTGGTTTGAGGACGGCTGGAGAAGAATTTGCGGAATCCTGCACAGAAAGCTACATCGAACAGAAGAAGAACAGCGGTTAGGGTTAGTAGCCAGAACTTCCAACACAATCAATATATAGCCAGAGGTGGGTAGTAACGCGCTACATTTACTCCGTTACATCTACTTGAGTAACTTTTGGGATACATCGTACTTCTAAGAGTAGTTTTTATGCAACATACTTTTACTTTTACTTGAGTATATATATAGAGAAGAAACACTACTTTTACTCGGCTCCATTTATCTACATTCAGCTCGTTACTCGCTACTTTTTTTTTAATCCATCTGATAATGCACGCTTGTTTGTTTTGATTTTGTCAGACACACATTCAAAGTAGGATCTACGCATGCCTGCGTTTCACCAATCAAATGCAGTCACTGGTGACGTTGGACCAATCAAACAAAAGCAGGCGGTCACGTGACCGTCACACGTCGAATCCGACCTAAAAAAGTTGAAAAACGTATACGTGTGTTACAATTTAGTGGTCAATTGTGCAGAATATGTACTGTACTGTGCAATCTACTAATAAAAGTTTCAATCAATCAATCAAAAGTGTAAAGGAAAAAAGACACTTTTTATTTCAACCGTACTTCCCGTCAAAAGCCTAAAGACTGATCGCACAGTTCCTGTCTTCACAATAAAAGCGCCGCTCTATTGCGCCTGCGCTAACAAAATAAGAGTCTCCGAAAGCCAGAGCAAACAAACTAGCAAGATACGGAGTTTGCCGCCAATATGGAATCTGGACAAATAAGATGCCAAAAAACAAAGACTTTCATGTGGTATTAGAGAGAAAAGAGGAACTTTTTTTCTCCTCCATTTGAAAACGTGGACGTTATCAGCACTTTGTCTGATTCCAATCAATGCAAGTCATCAGAATCAGGTAATACACCAACTTATATTCTTGTCTTCATGAAAGATAGGAATCTATATGTTAAACATGCATGTATATTCATTAAAACACCTTAAACATGTCAACAAACACGTCAAAATAAATAACTATAAATTATATACTGTATATATATATATATATATATATATATGTATATATATATATATATATATATATATATATATGATATGTGTGTGTATGTATATATGAGGTAGATCACCTCGATATGGTCATTTATTAAGTAATTGATTAACGTTGAAAAACTTATTGGGGTGTTACCATTTAGTGGTCAATTGTACGGAATATGTACTGTACTGTGCAATCTACTAATACAAGTTTCAATCAATCATACAATCAATCAATCAATCAATCAATGCCTACTGAGCCTATGGTGCTGCTAAGTTATTGTGGCTCAATTTGCCTTAATTTTTTTCATTTAAATGTATTATTATTTAATATATATTATTTTAGTTGCTTAAGAGATATTCCTGGCTATGAATTTGCTCATTGCTTTTTCTATGTTTTTGTGCATTATTTGTTGCCGTAATCATTAAACAAACAGGTTACTCATCAGTTACTCAGTACTTGAGTAGTTTTTTCACAACATACTTTTTACTTTTACTCAAGTAAATATTTGGATGACTACTCCTTACTTTTACTTGAGTAATAAATCTCTAAAGTAACAGTACTCTTACTTGAGTACAATTTCTGGCTACTCTACCCACCTCTGGTTCTCACACCTGTTTGTAATTATCATGTTCATTATTTAAACCTGACTTTTCATATCCCTCAACTGCCTTCATGCCATGCCATTGCTGCTTATCCTTCCCATAGTTTCCCTCCTAATCATGCCAAGTAAGATTTTGGTTTCGTTATGTTACAGTTATTCAGTTTTGTTTTTTTCTATAGTCATGCCATTGGGCTAGTCAAGTTTGTTCTCCGCCATTGTGCGCGCCATTTGTTTGCCTTTTTGTTAGTTATAGTGTTTAATAACTAAAAAACGTACTTACATTCATGTCTCGCTCGTGCCAATTTCCCTTTGCGTCGGAAAAACAAACTATCCGATAGTCCAAGTCGTGACAGCAGGTACGAAAAAAAAACGATATAGTAGAAGTCAAAAAACTGGCGGTGCGTGGGATATGACATTCGGTCCAGTGTTGGATAATGATTTCTGTAAGTTTTTGGAGCAAGCAGGTGTACTTTATATCACGTTTCTTTGGCTCATGCCCATCATTTAGTGTGTTGAAAGCAGAAATACTGCTCCTCCCGTGAGAGTGGCTGACAAGCTCGGGCTTATTTGGTGGAGATGAACTGGCTGTCATGGTAACAAGCATTAATCACTGCACCTTAAAAACACTCGTCTTATCAAAATCAATTGCGTTTTGGATGGGACTCGATGCACCAAAGGCCACTTTTCAGGCACGATCAATGACACCTGAATGGAGCTCAGACAACTTTAAAAGACTTCAAAAGCAGCATTCGGTGAGTAGTAGGAAACCCGGACCAACAAAGCGGGCTTTTTTGTATTGATGTGTCGAAAAATGAGCGCTAAATATAGTGTAGTACAGGGGTGGCCAATGCGGTGCCCGCGGGCACCAGGTTGCCCGTAAGGACCAGATGGCCTGTTCTAAAAATAGCTCAAATAGCAGCACTTACCAGTGAGCTGCCTCTATTTTTTAAATTGTATTTATTTACTAGCAAGCTGGTTTCGCTTTGCTCGACATTTTTAATTTTAAGAGAGACAAAACTCAAATAGAATTTAATCATCCAAGAAAATATTTTAAAGACTTGGTCTTTACTTGTTTGAATAAATTCATTTTTTTTTTTTTACTTTGCTTCTTATAACTTTCAGAAAGACAATTTTAGAGAAAATACACAACCTTAAAAATTGTTTTAGGATTTTTAAACAAATATACCTTTTTAAATCCCATCCTCTTCTTTCCTGACAATTTAAATCAATGTTCAAGTGAAGTGAATTATATTTATATAGCGCTTTTTCTCTAGTGACTCAAAGCGCTTTACATAATGACACCCAATAGCTAAGTTACATTCAAACCAGTGTGGGTGGCACTGGGAGCAGGTGGGTAAAGTGTCTTGCCTAAGGACACAACGGCAGTGACTAGGATGGTAGAAGCGGGAATCGAACCTGCAACCCTCAAGTTGCCGGCACGGCCACTCTACCGTAATAAATGGGTTGTACTTGTATAGCGCTTTTCTACCTTCAAGGTACTCAAAGCGCTTTGACACTACTTCCACATTTACGGAATACAATGATTTGCAAAACATTTTCAACCCATATTCAGTTGAATATGCTACACAGTAGAGATGCGTGGATAAGCAATTATATAATCCGCAACCGCATCACTAAAGTCATCATCCACCCGCCATCCACCCGAATCAACATTTTATCAGAAACGCAACCACCCGCCCAGCAGGAGTTACAAACCTCGTTTCCATATAATAAATAAATAAATAAATGGGTTGTACTTGTATAGCGCTTTTCTACCTTCAAGGTACTCAAAGCGCTTTGACACTACTTCCACATTTACCCATTCACACACACATTCACACACTGATGGAGGGAGCTGCCATGCAAGGCACTAACCAGCAGCCATCAGGAGCAAGGGTGAAGTGTCTTGCTCAGGACACAACGGACGTGACGAGGTTGGTACTAGGTGGGGATTGAACCAGGGACCCTCGGGTTGCGCACGGCCACTCTCCCACTGTAAAGAATACTAAATATATCCATCCATCCATCATCATCTTCCGCTTATCCGAGGTCGGGTCGCGGGGGCAACAGCCTAAGCAGGGAAACCCAGACTTCCCTCTCCCCAGCCACTTCGTCTAGCTCTTCCCGGGGGATCCCGAGGCGTTCCCAGGCCAGCCGGGAGACATAGTCTTCCCAACGTGTCCTGGGTCTTCCCCGTGGCCTCCTACCGGTTGGACGTGCCCTAAACACCTCCCTAGGGAGGCGTTCGGGTGGCATCCTGACCAGATGCCCGAACCACCTCATCTGGCTCCTCTCGATGTGGAGGAGCAGCGGCTTTACTTTGAGTTCCTCCCGGATGGCAGAGCTTCTCACCCTATCTCTAAGGGAGAGCCCCGCCACACGGCGGAGGAAACTCATTTCGGCCGCTTGTACCCGTGATCTTATCCTTTCGGTCATGACCCAAAGCTCATGACCATAGGTGAGGATGGGAACGTAGATCGACCGGTAAATTGAGAGCTTTGCCTTCCGGCTCAGCTCCTTCTTCACCACAACGGAACGGTACAACGTCCGCATTACTGAAGACGCCGCACCGACCCGCCTGTCGATCTCACGATCCACTCTTCCCTCACTCGTGAACAAGACTCCTAGGTACTTGAACTCCTCCACTTGGGGGCAGGGTCTCCTCCCCAACCCGGAGATGGCACTCCACCCTTTTCCGGGCGAGAACCATGGACTCGGACTTGGAGGTGCTGATTCTCATTCCGGTCGCTTCGCACTCGGCTGCGAACCGATCCAGCGAGAGCTGAAGATCCCGGTCAGATGAAGCCATCAGGACCACATCATCTGCAAAAAGCAGAGACCTAATCCTGCGGTCACCAAACCGGAACCCCTCAACGCCTTGACTGCGCCTAGAAATTCTGTCCATAAAAGTTATGAACAGAATGGGTGACAAAGGACAGCCTTGGCGGAGTCCAACCCTCACTGGAAATGTGTTCGACTTACTGCCGGCAATGCGAACCAACTAAATATATTTTAATTTAATTCTTCATTTAAGCTTCTGTTTTTTCAACAAAGAATATTTGTGATATATTTCTTCAAACTGCCTGTTTTTTGTTTTTTTCCGTGGCGACTCATTAGTTTTCACCTTGTCCTCATGCCACGCCCCTGTCCTCATGTCTCACACTTGTTTGCACTAATCACCTTCATCATTTAAACCTGTAGTTGCCAGGTGGTCAGCCTGGCGACCTTATAATATTTTTTAACACTGAATACAATTAAATGTGTGCATTTTTAAGTAAGACCAACATTTTTAGAGAATAATACGTCGCTTATTCTTTTTAATAACGTTGTTATTGGGGCGGTACATCTCGGATGGTAGAGTGGCCGTGCCAGCAACTTGAGGGTTCCAGGTTCAATCCGCGCTTCCGCCATCCTAGTCACTGCCGTTGTGTCATTGGGCAAGGCACTTTACCCACCTGCTCCCAGTGCCACCCACACTGGTTTAAATGTAACTTAGATATTGGGTTTCACAATGTAAAGCGCTTTGAGTCACTAGAGAAAAAGCGCTATATAAATATAATTCACTTCACAATGTAACTCACTTATTCTAAAGCTAACCAATAATAAATATAATACTTCTCACCATTAATGTGACTTCTTGAACAGGTGCGATAGAAAATGGATGGCTGGATTAAAATGCATGAGAATGTCTTATCTTTTTAACGTTATTTTTAACACTGTGATTATCAGTGGAATTATTCATTACTTATTATGTTAAGCAATGCCAGCTAAGATTTATCTGAGAGCCAGATGCATTCATCAAAAGAGCCACATCTGGCTCTCGAGCCATAGGTTCCCTACCCCTGCCCTACTCCGTTCATGCCATGCCATGCCTGCTAATATCTCTGCCCATAGTTTCCCTCCTGCTCATGCCATATAAGATTTTGGTTTTGTCATGTCACAGTTGTTGAGTTTTGTTTTTGTCTATAGTCATACCATAGTGCTAGTTTTGTTTTCTAGTCAAGTTTGTTCTCCGCCCCTGTGCGCGCCCTTTGTTTGCTTCCTTTGTTTGTAGTTTGTTAGTAAAGAAATAAACATGTACTTACATTCACGTCTCGCTCGTGCCAATTTTCCTTTGCATCAACAAAACAATCCAAGTCCAAGTCCTGACAAAAGTCGCTAGCGGAAACAAAAGAAACCAGGAAGTGCAAACATAGGAACCGATTGTCCAAAAAACAAAACCAAACATGACCAAAAGAAAACATGATCCCTTGGGCTTGACACAATGTCATTCTTTTTGTGATGTTTCAGTTTCACAAATTTATCAGTAAATTCACTAAAACGTCAGTGTGGTGTTTTTGAGACTGTTTAGGTCAGGGGTCGGCAACCCGCGGCTCTTTAGCGCCGCCCTAGTGGCTCTCTGGAGCTTTTTCAAAAATATATGAAAAATGGAAATGATGAGGGGAAACAAACATATTTTTTGTTTTAATATGGTTTCTGTAAGAGGACACACATGTCACAAACCTCCCTAATTGTTATAAAGCACACTGTTTATATTAAATAGGCTTCACTGATTCGAGTATTTGGCGAGCGCCGTTTTGTCCTACTAATTCTGGCGGTCCTTGAACTCACCCTAGTTCGTTTACATGCATAACTTTCTCCAACTTTCTAATATGTGATTTATGCCACATCTTTTTCAGTCTCATTTTGTCCACCAAACTTATAACGTTGTGCATGAATGCACAAAGGTGAGTTTTGTTGATGTTATTGACTTGTGTGGAGTGCTAATCAGACATATTTAGTCACTGCATGACTGAAAGCTAATCATGCTAACATGCTATTTAGGCTAGCTGTATGTACATATTGCATCATTATGCCTCATTTGTAGCTATATTTAATAAATAATAAATGGATTGTACTTGTATAGCGCTTTTCTACCTTCAAGGTACTCAAAGCGCTTTGACACTACTTCCACATTTACCCATTCACACACACATTCACACACTGATGGAGGGAGCTGCCATGCAAGGCGCCAACCAGCACCCATCAGGAGCAAGGGTGAAGTGTCTTGCTCAGGACACAACGGACGTGACGAAGTTGGTACTAGGTGGGATTTGAACCAGGGACCCTCGGGTTGCGCACGGCTACTCTCCCACTGTGCCACGCCGTCCTCATTTGAGCTCATTTAGTTTCCTTTAAGTCCTCGTAATTCAATTTATATCTCATGACACACTATCTGTATGTAATATGGCTTTTAAATTTGTTTTGCGGCTCCTGACAGATTTGTTTTCGTATTTTTGGTCCAATATGGCTCTTTCAACATTTTGGGTTGCCGACCCCTGGTTTAGGTGATTGGAGAGCTGGCTTCTGCAACTCGTGGGTCCACGACGATGACTTATGTTTTATTTGATTAGCCATTTTACTGCCCTGTCACAGGAACCGGTAGGAAACATTTCAGGTATGTAAAAACAAAAAGCATTTACAGAATATTTCCGTGTATATATTCAACATGTGTATGCGGCTTATAGTCTGGTGCGGCTATTATATGGAAAAAAATATTTTCCCTAAAGTTTAGTGGGTGCGGCTTATATACCAGTGCACTCTATAGTCCAGAAAATACGTTAAATACTCACACGTGTCCATTATAACGCCTGTTGGGCTGCTTTCCGCAAGTCAGCTGGTTGATGCTTGGAGGATATTTTGGAAGGTGAACAATGCGAGTTGATAGGAAAGTATAGATTTGCAGTCAAACATTCTGCTGATTCCCCAAATAGCAGCTCCACTCGATACATGGGATCGCTACTCCGGCTTTTGCAAGTTGTCCTATTGACTTCCAATCTGTACTTGCCCACACCACATTTTCTGTACATGACACATCTGCTCCAACCCGACCTTAGATTTTTTCACACCAAGTCAAACGTTGTTTTTTTTTATCATGATAATAAGATCAAGTATTTTCAGACATAATTGCTATTTTTCCTTTGAGCACCAGGTAGCCCGTAAGGACCAGATGAGTCGCCCGCTGGCCTGTTCTAAAAATAGCTCAAATAGCAGCATTTACCAGTGTATTTATTTACTAGCAAGCTGGTCTCGCTTTGCTCGACATTTTTAATTCTAAGAGAGACAAAACTCAAATAGAATTTGAAAATCCCAGAAAATATTTTAAAGACTTGGTCTTCACTTGTTTAAATAAATTCTTTTTTTTTTTTTACTTTGCTTCTTATAACTTTCAGAAAGACAATTTTAGAGAACAAATACAACCTTAAAAATTATTGTAGGATTTTTAAAAACATATACCTTTTTACCTTTTAAATTCCTGCCTCTTCCTTCCTGCCAATTTAAATCAATGTTCAAGTATTTTTGTTTTTTTTTATTGTAAAGAATACTAAATATATTTTAATTTAATTCTTCATTTTAGCTTCTGTTTTTTCAACAAAGAATATGTGTGAAATATTTATTCAAACTTATTATGATTAAAATTCAAAACAGTTATTCTGGGAAATCTAGAAAATCTGTAGAATCAAATTTAAATCTTATTTCAAAGTCTTTTGAATCTCTTTTAAAATTTTTGTTCTGGAAAATCTAGAAGAAATAATGATTTATCTTTGTTAGAAATATAGCTTGGTCCAATTTGTTATATATTCTAACAAAGATTGGATTTTAACCTATTTAAATCATGTTATCAAAATTCTAAAATTAATCGTAATCAGGAAAAATTGCTAATGATGTTCCATGATTTTTTTTAATTTTAATTTTTTCAAAAAATATTCGAATTAGCTAATTTTTCGCTTCATTTTTTTCGGTTTGACGAGTCGAAATTGAAGATAAACTTTGTTTCAAAATTAAATGTTCATTTTTTTCGTGTTTTTTCCTCTTTTGAATCGTTCAATTAAGTGTTTTTTTTTCATAATTTATTCTCTACAAAAAACTTTCCGTCAAAGGAAAAAAAAATGTACGACGGAATTAAAACCAGAAATACCCATTTTTTTTTTTATATATATATATAGATTTATTTATTAAAGGTAAATTGAGAAAATTGGCTATTTATGGATATTTATTTAAGTGTGTATCAAACTGGTAGCCCTTTGCATTAATCGGTACCCAAGAAGTAGCTCTTGGTTTCAAACAGGTTGGTGACCCCTGGTCTGTGTGTATTAACAGTAATGTATATATATATATATATATATATATATATATATATATATATATATTTTTTTTTTTTTTTTCATCAGACTTTAAAATTGTGGTTATTGGTTGAACAATTAAATATTAACTGTTATGTTTTTAGTGTTTTCCTGCCTTCTCCTTTGTCTGCACCTGTGCTTTTAGTGATTTGTCCTCGGCGTGTAGTGTCACTATTTTAAAGTTTAAAATGACTCTCATAAAGTGTAGTGTCACTATCATAAAGTGTCGTGTACTTATCATAAAAGTGGACACACCATGTTTATGTTTACCAACTTAGATACACAACAAGTGTTTTGAGGACTTCTTCATTATTGTTATAACAAACAACACGAGCGCAGAGTTGCCAAATGACACTTCCAAAACAACGAGCTAGCGACATTAGTAAGTTAGCACGTACCTCGCAAATGTAGCTCGGAAAAAAATCAACCTCTGTATTTCGCAATTTTTTACCTCTCATAATGTGACTATCCCCATGTCTAGCATTAAAAGATTACAGTTGGTACAAAATGCGGCTGCTAGACTTTTGACAAGAACAAGAAAGTTTGATCACATTACGCCTGTACTGGCTCACCTGCACTGGCTTCCTGTGCACTTAAGATGTGACTTTAAGCTTTTACTACTTACGTATAAAATACTACACGGTCTAGCTCCATCCTATCTTGCCGATTGTATTGTACCATATGTCCCGGCAAGAAATCTGTGTTCAAAAGACTCCGGCTTATTAGTGATTCCTAGAGCCCAAAAAAAGTCTGCGGGCTATAGAGCGTTTTCCGTTCTGGAATGCCCTCCCGGTAACAGTTCGAGATGCTACCTCAGTAGAAGCATTTAAGTCTCACCTTAAAACTCATCTGTATACTCTAGCCTTTAAATAGACCTCCTTTTTAGACCAGTTGATCTGCCGCTTCTTTTCTTTCTCCTATGTCCCCCCCTCCCTTGTGGATGGGGTCCGGTCCGATGACCATGGATGAAGTACTGGCTGTCCAGAGTCGAGACCCAGGATGGACCGCTCGTCGGGACCTAGGATGGACCGCTCGCCTGTATCGTTTGGGGACATCTCTACGCTGCTGATCCACCTCCGCTTGAGATGGTCTCCTGTGGACGGGACTCTCGCTGCTGTCTTGGATCCGCTTGAACTGAACTCTCGCGGCTGTGTTGGAGCCACTATGGATTGAACTTTCACAGTATCATGTTAGACCCGCTCGACATCCATTGCTTTCGGTCCCCTAGAGGGGGCGGGGGGTTGCCCACATCTGAGGTCCTCTCCAAGGTTTCTCATAGTCAGCATTGTCACTGGCGTCCCACTGGATGTGAATTCTCCCTGCCCACTGGGTGTGAGTTTTCCTTGCCCTTTTGTGGGTTCTTCCGAGGATGTTGTAGTCCTAATGATTTGTGCAGTCCTTTGAGACATTTGTGATTTGGGGCTATATAAATAAACATTGATTGATTGATTGATTGATGATTCATCAAGACTGAAAGTGCCCGCTTGTTGTGCCTATATTTGGGCATATTTGGTAGGCGCGTGCAAAACTGGCACAGTTACGCACAAACGGCTGTCAGAAGGGGGTGTAGCAAGACATGGCAGCAATGTGACGCTGATTTGGAGCCAAAACCAGCCTCGAGGTTAGAGTGTCCGCCCTGAGATCGCTAGGTCGTGAGTTCGAACCCCGGCCGAGTCATACCAAAGACTATAAACGTTACCTCCCTGCTTGGCACTCAGCATCACGGGTTGGAATTGGGGGGTTAACTCACCAACACGACTCCCGAGCGCGGCCACAGCTGCTGCTCACTGCTCCCCTCACCTCCCAGGGGGTGGAAAAAGGGGATGGGTCAAATGCAGAGGGTAATTCCATCAGTTAACTTTAGCTGTAAAAGACATAAACATATCAACATGTATGAAATTGCACACCCAAAATAGCACGTGCTAAATAGCGGGAAGCATCTCATGTAATCCTCCAGCCTGACTGGACGGGAACTCGGCTCCTGACCTTTCCGTTAGTACCCGGCGAGCATTTCCATGGCTCCCAACATTTGCTTTTGAGAGCTCGGAGCCCTCGGAAGGATCTAGACAGCCAGGGGCAACGATCCTGTCCGCCCTCTGATTGGATGATTTGCTGACAAGTGTGCCTTATTGACACAGTTGTTGATCCAACACATGTCAGGGCATGCTTTCTGTCAACAATATCAGAACGGTACTTGGATGATTTATAGAAGATACAAACCCTGTTTCCGTATGAGCTAGGAAATTGTGTAAATATAAACAGAATACAATGATTTGCAAATCCCTTTCAACACATCTTCAGTTGAATATGCTACAAAGACAACATATTTGATGTTCAAAATGATTAACATGTTTTTTTTTGTTGCAAATAATCACTAACCTTAGAAATTGATGCAAGCAACACGTGACGAACAAGTTGGGAAAGGTGGCAATAAATACTGGTAAAGTTGAGGAATGCTCATCAAACACTTATTTGGAACATCCCACAGGTGTGCAGGCTAATTGGGAACAGGTGGGTGCCATGATTGGGTATAAAAACAGCTTCCCAAAAAATGCTCAGGATGGGGCGAGGTACACCCCTTTGTCCACAACTGGGTGAGCAAATAGTCAAACAGTTTAAGAACAACGTTTCTCAAAGTGCAATTGCAAGAAATTCAGGGATTTCAACATCTACGGTCCAAAATATCATCAAAAGGTTCAGAGAATCTGGAGAAATTACACTAAATAAGCGGCATGGCCTGAAACCAACATTGAATGACTGTGACCTTCGATCCCCCAGACGGCACCGTATCAAAAACCGACATCAATCTCCAAAGGATATCACCACATGGGCTCAGGAACACTTAAAAAAAACATTGTCACTAAATACAGTTGGACGCTACATCTGTAAGTGCAAGTTAAAGCTGGACTATTCAAAGAAAAAGCTATTTATCAACAACATCCAAAAACGCCGCAGGCTTCTCTGGGCCCGAGATCATCTAAGATGGACTGATGCAAAGTGGAAAAGTGTTCTGTGGTCTGACGAGTCCAAATTTCAAATTGTTTTTGCAAATATCCGACATCGTGTCATCCGGACCAAAGGGGAAGCGAACCATCCAGACTGTTATCGACGCAAATTTCAAAAGCCAGCATCTGTGATGGTATGGGGGTGCATTAGTTCCCAAGGCATGGGCAACTTACACATCTGTGAAGGCACTGAAAGGTACATACAGGTTTTGGAACAACATATGCTGCCATCTAAGCGCTGTCTTTTTCATGGACGCCCCTGCTTATTTCAGCAAGACGATGCCGAGCCACATTCAGCACGTGTTACAACTGCGTGGCTTCATAAAAAAAGAGTGCGGGTACTTTCCTGGCCCGCCTGCAGTCCAGACCTGTCTCCCATCGAAAATGTGTGGCGCATTATGAAGCGTAAAATACGACATCGGAGACCCCGGACTGTTAAACGACTGAAGCTCTACATAAAACAAGAATGGGAAAGAATTCCACTTTCAAAGCTTCAACAATTAGTTTCCTCAATTCCCAAACGTTTATTGAGTGTTGTTAAAAGAAAATGTGATGTAACACAGTGGTGAACATGCCCTTTCCCAACTACTTTGTCACGTGTTGCAGCCATGAAATTCTAAGTTAGTTATTGTTTGCAAAAAAAAAATAAAGTATATGAGTTTGAACATCAAATATCTTGTCTTTGTAGTGCATTCAATAGAATTTGGGTTGAAAAGGATTTGCAAATCATTGTATTCCGTTTACATTTACATCTGAAACAATTTCCCATCTCATATAGAAACAGGGTTTGTATAATGGTTTCCGTTAGTTTTGGAATCCTTTAGTTCCTGTTTGTGCACCTCTGAGTTGGTTACCATAGCCGCCTATTATTTTCACCTGCCACTTGTGTTCGGGATGTGCACCTGTTTGTAATCAGTGGCATTATTTTAAGCCTGCTTTTGCCAGTCAGTTGGTCTGGCTTCTTTGTTTGCGTCTGGTTACTTTAACGTAAGTTTTTGCTAGTGTCCTGGCTCCGCTAGTTATTTTTAGCCTGTGCTAAGTTGTCGCCTTTGTTTCCGGTGCGATTGGCACCTTGTTCCGTTGTTTTTTTTTTCTATTTTGTACCTGTTTAGTAGTATTTTTCTATTATATCACGTTCCTGTCAGCAGTCGTCCGTTTGCATCCTGGGAGAACAAACACCCACATCACCATGCGACCCGGCCCTGTCCCAATACCAATATTTTGTAAAATGTATTTCAATACTTTTCGATTACTTTTCTAAATAAAGGGGACCACAAAAAAATGGCGTTATTGGATTTATTTTAACAAAAAATCTTACAGTACTTTAAACATATATATTGTTTTATTGCAAGATTGTCCTTAAATAAAATAGTGAACATACTAGACATCTTGTCTTTTAGTACTAAAGTAAAAAAACAAAGGCTCATAATTAGTCTGCTGACATATGCAGTAACATATTGTGTTATTATCATTCTATTATTTGGTCACAATTATGAAAGACAAGCTGTAAAAAATGGATTGTTAATCCACTTGTTCATTTACTGTTAATATTGTCTTACTTTCTCTTTCAACATGTTCCATCTACACTTCTTTTAAAATTTAATTATCACTTGTTTTTCTGCTGTTTGATACTTTGCATTAGTTTTAAATGATACCACAAATTTGGGCATCAATCCGATACCAAGTCGTTACAGGATCAAACATTTGTCATATTCAAAGTCCTCATGTGTCCCGGGACATATTTCCTGAGTTTATAAAGTGAAGTGTGTTTATATAGCGCTTTTCTCTAGTAACTCAAAGCACTTTACATAGTGAAACCCGTTATCTAAGTTACATTTAAACCAGTGTGGGTGGCGCTGGGAGCAGGTGGGTAAAGTGTCTTGCCCAAGGACACAACGGCAGTGACGGGGGATCGAACCTGGAACCCTCAAGTTGCTGGCACGGTCACTCTACCAACCAAGCTATACCGCCCCATAAACATATTATACATTAAAAATCAAATGGAAGATATTGTGATGCCAAAAAATATTGACGTAATCATAGTAGTATCGACTAGATAAGGCCTGTACTTGGTATCATTACAGTGGATGTTAGGTGTTGATCCACCAATGGCGTTTGTTTACATTTTGACGCCATTCTCCCTTTTCTGTCTACACACTGTGTCTGCTTGTAAGTACTCTGTGATTTTGTGCTGCCGAACACGCTCCTCCGCTCGTAAACCAGCAATGTCACGACGTGAGAACGACAGGTGTGCGGTGTGGTGGCGGACCGGTACTTTTTAGAGGTGGTATGGTATCGAAAATTATTCATCAGTATCGCAGTACTATACTAATACCGGTTTAGCATAAAACCCTAATCCTTGGACCAGGGGTCACCAACGCGGTGCCCGCGGCCACCAGGTAGCCCGTAAGGACCAGATGAGTCGCCCGCTGGCCTGTTCTAAAAATAGCTCAAATAGCAGCACTTACCAGTGAGCTGCCTCTATTTTTTAAATTGTATTTATTTACTAGCAAGCTGGTCTCGCTTTGCTCGACATTTTTAATTCTAAGAAAAACAAAACTCAAACAGAATTTGAAAATCCAAGAAAATATTTTAAAGACTTGGTCTTCACTTCTTTAAATAAATTCATTTATTTTCTTACTTTGCTTCTTATAACTTTCAGAAAGACGATTTAAGAGAAAAAATACAACCTTAAAAATGATTTGAGGATTTTTAAACACATATACCTTTTTACCTTTTAAATTCCTTCCTCTTCTTCCCTGACAATTTAAATCAATGTTTAAGTAAATTTATTTTTTTATTTTAAAGAATAATTAATACATCCATCCATCCATCCATTTTCTACCGCTTATTCCCTTTCGGGGTCGCGGGGGGCGCTGGCGCCTATCTCAGCTACAATCGGGCGGAAGGCGGGGTACACCCTGGACAAGTCGCCACCTCAATTAATACATTTTAATTTACTTCTTCATTTTAGCTTCTGTTTTTTTGACGAAGAATATTTGTGAAATATTTCTTAAAACTTATTATGATTAAAATAAAAAAAAATATTCTGGCAAATCTAGAAAATATGTAGAATCAAATTTAAATCTTATTTCAAAGTCTTTTGAATTTCTTTTAAAATTTTTGTTCTGGAAAATCTAGAAGAAATAAGGTTTTTTTTTGTTAGAAATATAGCTTGGTCCAATTTGTTATATATTCTAACAAAGTGCAGATTGGATTTTAACTTATTTGAAACATGTTATCAAAATTCTAAAATTAATCTTAATCAGGAAAAATTACTAATGATGTTCCATAAATAATTGTTTTTATTTTTTTCTTAAAAATATTCGAACTAGCTAGTTTTTCTCTTCTTTTTTTCGGTTGAGTTTTGAATTTTGATGAGTCGAAATTGAACATAAACTATATTTCAAAATTAAATTTTTATTTTTTTCCTGTTTTCTTCTCTTTTAAACCATTCAATTAAGTGTTTTTTTCAACTTTTATTCTCTACAAAAAACCTTCCGTAAGATGAAAAAAAGACAGACAGAAATACCCATATTTTTATATATATATATTGATTTATTTATTAAATGTAAATTGAGCAAATTTGCTATTTCTGGCAATTTATTTAAGTGTGTATCAAACTGGTAGCCCTTGGCATTAATCAGTGCCCAAGAAGTAGCTCTTGGTTTCAAAAAGGTTGGTGACCCCTGCTATAAAGTGATATAATCGAACGGGCCGCTCACTCTGACCTCCGCAGGATAGAATTGGTACTACAACGTTACAAAGTCCACAATGAGCTCCTCTATCGCCGCCAAAGCGACACGACATTAGCCGTATCGCATCATCGTAATTCTCAGCCCCATTTAATTTCTCCTACCGGATGATACATTCATATTCATAATCCAATTGCTTCGACTCAAGATGCAGATCTTCTGATAAAAATATGATTTATCCTATTTTGGGGATTATGTCCAATCAAAAATGTTTGGCCGGCAAATACCGAACACTGGCAGGACTGTTGGATTTCCCTTTTCCTGTTTGTGCTCTTATATCCTACTTTTACCTGTTGTTTTTGTTTCCGTGTCAGGCAGTGACTTTACTCTCTGTTTGCCAATCAGGAGGGTTTATCTTCCAGCGTCGTCCGTATTACGTTTGTTGTTTGTAGTGTTTTACTTTTAAGTCCTTTTTTGTCTTGCTCTGCCAAATTCTCCACTCACCCGTGATGCACGAGCATGCCAAGTGCTTCCCGAGTTACTTTTTTTTTTTACATGCACGTCTCTGCACCCTGGGGTTACACCAGGAGTCGGCAGCCCGCAATGTTAAAAGAGCCATATTGGACCGAAAAAACAAACAAAAAAATCTGTCTGGACCCGCAAAAAATTAAAAAGCCTTATATAAGTGTTATAATGAAGGCAAAACATGATGTAAGTGTCTAAAATAGCTATATTAGCCTACTATCAAAATGACTTTAAAGGTCTTATATAAGTGTTATAATGAAGGCAACACATTATGTAAGTGTCTATATTAGTTATATTAGCCTACTATCAATATGACTTTAAAAGTATTTTATAAGTGTTGTAATGAAGGCAACACATGATGTAAGTGTCTATATTAGCTATGTTAGCCTACTATCAAAATTACTTTAAAAGTCTTCTATAAGTGTTATAATAAAAGCAACACATGGTGTAAGTGTCTATATTAGTTGTATTAGCCTACTATCAGTATGACTTTAAAAGTCTTATATAAGTGTTATAATGAAGGCAACACATGATGTAAGTGTGTATATTAGTTATAATAGCCTACTATCAATATGACTTTAAAAGTCTTTTATAAGTGTTATAATGAAGGCAACACATTATGTAAGTGTGTATATTAGTTATAATAGCCTACTATCAATATGACTTTAAAAGTCTTTTATAAGTGTTATAATGGAGGCAACACATGATGTAAGTATCCATATTAGTTTTATTAGCCTACTATCAAAATGACTTTAAAATTCTTATATAAGTGTTATAATAAAAGCAACACATGGTGTAAGTGTCTATATTAGTTTTATTAGCCTACTATCAATATGACTTCAAAAGTCTCCTTTAAGTGTTATAATGAAGGCAACACATTATGTAAGTGTGTATATTAGTTATATTAGCCTACTATCAATATGACTTTAAAAGTATTTTATAAGTGTTGTAATGAAGGCAACACATGATGTAAGTGTCTATATTAGCTATGTTAGCCTACTATCAAAATGACTTTAAAAGTCTTCTATAAGTGTTATAATAAAAGCAACACATGGTGTAAGTGTCTATATTAGTTGTATTAGCCTACTATCAGTATGACTTTAAAAGTCTTTTATAAGTGTTATAATGAAGGCAACACATGATATGTCTATACTAGCTATGTTAGCCTACTATCAAAATGACTTTAAAAGTCGTCTATAAGTGTTATAATAAAAGCAACACATGGTGTAAGTGTCTATATTAGTTGTATTAGCCTACTATCAGTATGACTTTAAAAGTCTTTTATAAGTGTTATAATGAAGGCAACACATTATGTAAGTGTGTATATTAGTTATATTAGTCTACTATCAATAAGACTTTGAAAGTCTTTTATAAGTGTTATAATGGAGGCAACACATGATGTAAGTATCCATATTAGTTTTATTAGCCTACTATCAAAATGACTTTAAAATTCTTATATAAGTGTTATAATAAAAGCAACACATGGTGTAAGTGTCTATATTAGTTTTATTAGCCTACTATCAATATGACTTCAAACGTCTCCTTTAAGTGTTATAATGAAGACAACACATGATGGAAGTGTCTATATTAGTTTTATTAGCCTACTATCAAAATGACTTTAAAAGCCTTATATAAGTGTTATAATGAAGGCAAAGCATTATGTAAGTGTGTATATTAGTTATATTAGCCTACTATCAATATGACTTTAAAAGTCTTTTATAAGTGTTATAATGGAGGCAACACATGATTTAAGTATCTATATTAGTTTTATTAGCCTACTATCAAAATTACTTTAAAATTCTTATATAAGTGTTTTAATAAAAGCAACACATGATGTAAGTGTCTATATTAGTTTTATTAGCCCTACTATCAATATGACTTCAAAAGTCTCCTTTAAGTGTTATAATGAAGGCAACACATGATGTAAGTGTCTATATTAGCTATATTAGCCTACTATTAAAATTACTTTAAAAGTCTTATATAAGTGTTATAATGAGTGCAACATCTGATGTAAGTTTCTTTATTATCTATATCAGCCTACTATCAAACACTGACTGAAATCTTCATCGACGGAAATGTTGTATTTAAATTGTTATTCTACACATTTTTGCAACATTGGAAATCCTTAGTAAAATGGAGGCTTCTCACAGGATGAGATAACTTCTGGAAATGACTGCCTCAGTATGACCAAAGTTATAGATCCGTGTGTCCGAGGTAAAGAAAACTTCAGGCTGTCCTCTTTTAATGGATTTATCACAATCTTTGCAAGCTGGGTAACGTTTGCTGTGGTCTGGAACAAAATGACACACAAACAACTATGCAGCCAATATTACATACAAATAATGTGTCATATATATGGCTGCATAGTATATATATATATATATATATATATATATATATATATATATATATATATATATATATATATATATATAGTGTGGAGTTTGCATGTTCTCCTGGGTTGATTGGCAACACTAAAATTGGCCATAGTGTGTGAATGTGAGTTTGCTATTTTTTTTTGAATATTTAAAAAAAAAATCTCACGTACCCCTTGGCATACCTTCAAGTACCCCCAGGGGTACGCGTACCCCCATTTGAGAACCACTGATGTAGACTACAAAAAAGCTTTTTTTTTATTTTTTTATTGAACGACTCTTTAAGAGAGCCGTTCAAAAGAGTCGGATCGCTCGTGAAGCTCTCATCTCTTGTCTGCTGTTGATGTTCTTCGGTTTCCCCCCTTCCCACCACCACCCATCCCTCTTTTCTTTTCTTTTCTTTTTTTTTTTTTATCGGAAATCCCCCAGAGTGGAGCTGATTATTCTCACTTGTGTTGCTTTTTTGTCGTCAAACAGCGATGTGGGGATAAAGAAGACATTAAGAATGTTCCCACAGAGCGCTGCAGATGGAGGGAGAGAGAGAGAGAGATGGAGAGAGAGAGAGGGGGGGGGGGGGGGTCGAATGCGCAGACCTCCTTGCCTCACGCCAAACACTGAGAATAATGCAGACAAACAGCAAATAAAGGAGAAATATAATATCTGATGAACTCATATTTTTGCCGGATTCATTTCTGCAAAACATCTTTTTTTTTTTTGCAGCGGACACGTCACGCACACATGCGCATACCGGCTGACGCATCGTTTCATCGGCGCTTTTTTTTTTTTTTTTTTTCTTCCCTTTGCCGAGCTGAGGCATGCCTGTGGCGGATTAATTAGTTGCACCGCATTCAACAGTGTCGCTTAAAACACGCTCAGCTTTTGGAAGGCTCCCGTTTTAAAGAGCGATTAAGGCATCACGACCCCCGACCTGCAGGACTTGGACACTCTTTTTTTTTTTTTCCTCTTCTTCTTCTTTACGCCGCGGAGCTGCAAGAGTGAGGCGGCTCGCACGGGAGCTAAAATCGGCGCGCACTTTTTTAACATCACCCCCCCCCACTCCAAAAAAAGAAAGCTCACACCAGCGTGGATTGATTTTAAATGTGAGTGTTTTTTTTATTTTTATTTTTTTTTATTTTTAAGATGAACTCCGCTTGTTTCTTTTTGTGATCCCGGTTCGGATCGACGCAATCCCAAAAAAAAAAAAAAAAAAAAAGGAGGGGAAGAGGAGCGGGAGGCGAGGTGAGACGCAGCCAGGAGATGTGAGGAGGTGATGCGGGTGTTTTCCAGCCGAGCCTCGGCGCAGGGGTCGCGTTTCAGCACCGGGGGAGAAGGGACAGCTCCTCACGCCGCGGCGCGCCAGCGGGAGAAGAAGGCGCCCATTTGTTCCTTCTTTTTTTTCTTTTTTCTTTTTTTTTTCCCCGCCAAGGTCAGATCATGTTTGGACTCTTCCTCTTCCGAGCCCGACTGACCCAGTGAGACGGCGAGGACGACGAAAGACGACCTCATCCGACCTTCCTCCGGAGAGGGGGGGTTGGGGGGAACCGACTCCGCCGAACGCACGTCCCGAGACCCCGGGGATGACTTGAGAAAAAAATGCTGCTCTGGGTCGTCCTGCTGAACGCGGCTCTCTGTGTTGCCGGCGGGAACGTGACAAGGGACGTCTGTAAGGAGCAGATCTGCTCCTGCGACGAGGTGGAGGGCGACGTGCACGTCGGCTGCGAGAAGCGGAGCTTCACCACGCTGCGGCACCTCGCCGGGCCCAGCTCGCATTTCTACCACTTGCTGCTGCACGGCAACTCTCTGTCCAGGCTCTTCCCCAACGAGTTTGCCAACTTTTACAACGCCGTCAGCCTGCATTTGGAGAGCAACGGGCTGCACGACATCGTCCCCGGTGCCTTCCTGGGGCTGCAGCTGGTCAAAAGGCTGCACATAAACAACAACAAGATCCGCTCTTTCCGGAAGAGCACCTTCCTAGGACTGGACGACTTGGAGTACCTCCAAGCTGATTTTAATCTCCTGAGGGACATTGACCCGGCCGTGTTCCGGGACCTGAATAAACTTGAAGTGCTGATACTCAACGACAACCTCATCAGTGCGCTGCCCATAAACGTGTTCCAGCATGTTCCCATCACGCACCTGGACCTGCGAGGGAACCGGATCAAAACGCTGCCTTACGAGGGGATCCTGGAGCAGATCCCGGGCATCGTGGAGGTCCTGCTGGAGGACAACCCGTGGGACTGCAACTGCGACCTGGTCTCCCTCAAGGAGTGGCTGGAGAACATACCCCCCAACGCGCTCATCGGCAGGGTGGTCTGCGAGGCCCCCACCAGGCTGCAAGGCGGGGACCTGAACGAGACCTCCGAGGCGGAGCTGTGCCCCTCGCAGAACGGCGGCGCGGACACCAGCCTGGCGGCCCCTCCCACCCAGGACGAGGCCTCGGAGCCGGTGGCGCACAACGGCCCGCGTCCCACGCCGACGCCCGGCGGCCACGCCGCCAAAAGCCGCTCCAAATCCCGCGAGAACTGGCAGCTCAAGACCAAACCCACCGCCGGCGGCGGCGTGGAGACGCTGCACAACGCCACCTGCCCCCAGCCGTGCAACTGCAAGCTGGTGGGCTCCCGGCAGGGTCTGGGGGTCAACTGCGAGGGCAAGAAGATCGAGAGTTTAGCCAACCTCAAACCCAGGCCGCAGCGGGCCCACGAACTGAACATGCGCGACAACAACATCCACGCGGTGAAAAGGAGCCAACTGCTGGGCTACGCCAGCCTCAACCTGCTCGATCTGGGCGGCAACAACATCAAGGCCATCGACAACGGAACCTTCCAGAACCAGACGGAGCTGCGGTGGCTGTACATGGATAAGAACTACCTGGATACTCTCCTGGCCGAGATGTTCGTGGGCCTGCTCAACCTGGAATATCTCAGTTTGGAATACAACGACATCCAGCTGGTGGTGGCCGGCGCCTTCAGCCCCATGCCCAACTTGAGGGTTCTGTTCCTCAACAACAACTTGCTCAAGTCCTTGCCGGTGGATGCTTTCCTGGGGATTTCTTTGTCCAAAATCAGCCTGCATAACAATTACTTCTCGTACCTGCCGGTGGTCGGCGTGCTGGAGCAGCTCAACTCCATCATTCAGATCGATTTGCACGGGAACCCCTGGGATTGCTCGTGCAACATCGTGCCCTTCAAGCGCTGGAGCGAGAAACTGGGCGCCGACGTCATCGTGAGCGACCTCAAGTGCGAGTCGCCGGAGGAGTTCTGGAAGCGCGACTTCCGCCACGTGAGGAACGACCTCATGTGCCCGCGACTCTACGAGCGCGCGCCCCCGCCCACCCCCGTGTCCAAAAACAGCACTTTCACGCTGGACTCGGGCACGCGCTCCAACTCTTACCTGGAGCCCAACCGGGTCTCCATCTCGGTGCTGGTCCCGGGATTGCTGCTCGTGTTTGTCACCTCGGCGTTCACCGTGGTGGGGATGCTGGTCTTCATACTGCGCAACCGCAAGCGGTCCAAACGGCGGGAGGGGAACTCGTCCGCCTCCGAGATCAACTCCCTGCAGACGGTGTGCGACTCCTCGTACTGGCACAGCGGGCCCTACCACGCGGACACGGGCCCGCACCGGGGCTTCGATTGCACCACGCAGCTTTCCGCCACAAACGACGCGTGAAGAGAAGGACGCGCGGAACCAAACCTCGCACGGGGTTTGGTTCCGGCTTTTATTTTCACGGCGGCCCCCAGCAGTGTAAATTCTGTACATGACAATCCCGCTCCCACCCTTTGAACCTGGCTAACACCCCCCTTCTTTACCTGGGATATCTGCCGCAATCAGACTCTGTATCAGACATAAGAAGATATACGCTATACATATGTGTGTACGTATGTGTATGTATGTATATATGTATATATATACACATATATATGTATGTGTATATATACATATATGTATGTATATATACAAATATATTTATATATGTATGTGCATATATACAGACATGTATATATGTATGTATATATACATACATACATATATATATACAAATATACATACAGTGGGGTAAAAAAAAGTATTTAGCCAGCCACCCATTGTGCAAGTTCTCCCACTTAAAATGATGACAGAGGTCTGTAATTTTCATCATGGTTACACTTCAACTGTGAGAGACAGAATGTGAAAAAAAAATCCAGGAATTCACATTGTAGGAATTTTAAAGAATTTATTTGTAAATTATGGTGGAAAATAAGTATT